>NC_051155.1:129637764-129681009 GCF_013339745.2 Dermacentor silvarum
TTATAAATTAGAAACGAAAAACTCAAAGACGAGAGGAAAGAGCAAAAGGAAATGTTGGGAGGTGAAACGTTATAGACCGGCAATTTCACGTGGGAGCCGCTGCCAAAAATTACCCAGGAAGAACGACTAAGCTATTCTGTACGGTGCGGTGTTCGCTAACAGATGCAACAGATGTAACAGCTTTTATTTCCTTGAACAATAAAACCGCCGACTTTCCCAACTTTCCTCGACGTAAAAAAGCCGAGAAGGTGGTGTTCAGCAGCGTACAGCTGCGACAAGGTTTCTGCGATGCAGTCAAGGTTCCCTTTCCAGCTACATTACGGCTAAATTATTCTTTCGGATGCACTCGATCACTAATATACATACAAACACGTGCTCACACGCACGCACACACACTCACACACAAATCAATGCGTTTACATAAAATGCAGATACGCGGACACCGAAATAGTCCGTATTTTGAAAGCACGCGAGAAAGATTTTACTAAACGTGACATTTCATTATGGATTTTAGTTATTCGTCACATGTTCTTGTTAGTGCTGGTGGTTACCTTTTGCTTAAGGTCCAAGTAATGTAAACATAAAGCAGCACAATATTATACATATTACAAACGAAGCAAATATCTTAAAAGCAAAATTATGCTCAGCGATATCTCAATGAAAGGTCTATACCTGATCCATCTGGGTAGCACTCGACCTGAACCAGGTAGTTGCAGTTGTCAGTGTCCAAGATAAGAGATCTGGATTTCTCTGAACGTGAAGGATATGAAATTTCAATTTTATGCAATTGCAATTGAAATGAAATTTCATGCACAGGAAGTCATAATCAATTATATAACATCTAAATATACGAAGCAGACACACTATACGGGCAGTTTTCTTCTTCGAAGTGCTTAAAAAATTGCATAAACCACATAGCACAATTCATGCTGTTCAGGCGGATTACCTCACAAAGCAGACTTTCCGTGGTCGACAAATTACAATGTCCAAGTATCTAATTAAAAACTGCTCACTAACTTTACTCTTCAATTCAAAGCACGTGTTGAGATTGTGAAATCGAAGCCAAGGAGTACTGAACACATGTCTACTTAGCAGTAAGCCTATAACTAGCAGCAATTTCATGATATCCGTCCCTTAAATGGTCCACTTAAAATCTAAGAACGCAAAGTATTGAAAACAGATTACACTTAAACACTTGTTTTTCATGACGCGCATCATCACGCACTCACGCACACCCTAATGATGGAATGGAATAATTGTCGATATTTTTAAGTGACGCGTTGCTTTTGTAACATTCTTGCGAGTAATCAAATTTTATTAATTTCGTGCGTACTTTCTAACAAATTGTACAGCAGCCCGTGCTTCGCGAGCTTTCATTTGAAAAAGAGAAGTCAGGTTGAATCTATTGAAATTGAACGAGGTTGCCTTACTTCCATTTCCAATGTCCCTCTCGAGGTAGTGTTTACCATTGACTGGAGCGTAAGTGTAACTGAAAAGAGAAAAATAAATTATGCAGATCAAACGCATGCCATATTGGAATTTATGTGTGAAGCGAAGCTCTCGTGAAACGGTTACTGAAATGATAATAATTTTCAATTTCATTCCTGCATTTCTGGCGTGGAAACTGTTTACTCGTGCAACCGTGTTGCGCAATGTGACAATTCTTACATTGTCATGTATTTCATTTATTCTGATCTATTTTAAATGTACCGCCTGCTTCATGGCCAATCCCCCGCTGTGGAGATGTGTCACAGTAGGGAACTTATCATCATCCTCAACACGCAACGATCATTTCAATGAGGCAGTTGGCGTCGGCACGATGGAAGTATACGTGCTATTGTGGCCTAATGGTTAGGAAAATCGTCGTAGAAAGGTTTGCATCATTAAAGGAATTGTGTCTTGGTGACGTAGATTTGCTGCACTGAGGATGTGTAGGTATCATGTCCTGTATCACCAACTAAGGCCAGCAGCCTGGACACCTATAGGCGTGGTAAAAATAGTAGTGCAACTCTGCGTGCTGGCTTTTCGGCAAGACAGCAACAGCAAGCACCTTGGCAGCAGCGATGGTCAGGAAAATCCGGAAGGACTCGAAAGGGAAGCTTCGGCTATAATGCACGTCATTGTATAGAAGTGGATCTTAGATCGACTGCTGAGCTGCGGCATGCAGGTTCAAATCCCACGCACCGGACATGTACACGTGTCAACATTTTTTTTTATTGAGTGACTGCTTGTGCGATAATTAAGCCATCGAGGCGAGAAGCCGACCGACCAAGCCGCGCTAAACTACGGGGAGGTAAGCAATCAACGCTCCATGTTAATCGTTATTAGTTCGCGTAATTGTTAATAATGGTCCTATTAGTTTTTAATCGCCACGTTCCAGCGTCTGGAGCGTGGACGCTCGTAGAGGCCCTCTAATGTGTTTTTTAGTTATTGAAATGACTTATTCACTGTCTCCTTCAAGGTACTCGCTCAAAGATTCAGGCTAAAATTGTGATCATCTGATTTTTCTGGTATAGCAGGATCGAGTGCTTCATAAAAAGTCGGCGATAAGAAAAAAAATTAGTAGCTCTTCCTCTGTCGACGAAATCGGTGTAAGCGAAGCTTGGTCCTGTGGTTCTTCGGTGTTCCTCCGAACGAATTGCACTGACGAGTACCACGTTGTGGTCAAACCACAACCGATCACATGCACTGCAGCTGGCTCCGAAATTGCGGTTCAGGAACTCGCGTTGAAACCTGGCCGTCGAACCGGGGAAGTTGGCGCTAGCGTTGCTGAGGCGTGCACCACCGTTGTCGGATTCCTGAAGAGCTACTAGGCTACGCGCTGACGTTTGGCCTCAAACATCGCGCTCCCTCAACTCGGGGTCCGCGGCCCTTCGCTGAAGCCTCGCCTGAGCTTTGGAAGCACTCGTGCTAGAATCGGTACGTCGACGACGAGCCCTTTCCCGAGCTCGTTCATTCTGGATGGATTTTCGTGAAATTTCTTCATAATTAAATCTGTCTATTACGTAAGAGAAAGAATGGCTCATACCCCCTTAAGGAATGGTTCATACCCCCGTCAACGCGGCCTCCCTATTACGAAGACAGAAGAGAAGTTAAATTCTACGCTGTAATGATTAGCGGCAACGTACCTAGCTGTAGAAGTAGACGACGACGAACGCAGGAGCAGTGTCACGAGCTCGTGCCGAGCACATGCGCGTGCCGACGACCTGTGCAGCTCTGAGCGCAGCTGATTTTTTTATCGTTACATCGCCGGCGCGGGTGAGTGTATACAAGCTTCGCTTGAAGAAAATGTAAAATATCGTTGCTTCACCAAAACTGCCACGCAGGGCAGTGACTTCTGCGAATTGGCGTGACTTGCGAATAATAGGCGGCCGGGGAATCACGTAGAGATTGTATGTACTAGAGAATATGCGCCATATTCTACCGCATTTCATATAAAATGCAACCAATCAAGACGCCACTGCCTTAGCTAAAATATGAAACAGACAAAGCCAAACGCTGGTGGGAAGCCGCAAGAGGCCTCTGGCGGGCGCAGAGTGCAACAACACATGTGCAACGCAGGGTGTCCGCTGAGGAAGCGGACCAAGATGTACGCAGAGAATATTCTGTCGTTTCAGAAATAGTGTGGTAGGACGTTATGCACTGAGTGGACGTGAGCTCAGGGGGCTCAGCATGGTTTTTTCGACACGCTCGACTCATTGGCGAGGTGCTCAGGTCGAAATCACACAAGTGTTTTTCCGAACATGAAAGAAGCCCGCGAATACACGCAAAGTGCTTCGAGCGGACAGGCGCGCGGCAATTTTGCGTGTATTCGCGGGCTTCTTTCACGCTTGCAAACACCACTTTTATGTAGCACGTATTGAGGAAAACAAAAGAAAGAAAACACTGTATCAGGAGGTTTTCTTGATATCCTGCAATTTCCTCATTCACAGTTTTCATCTAATTAAAATATTTGAGAAGTTGATTAATTAGGGATAATCATGTAATTAGGTGAAATGCAAAAATAATCAGAGTATCTCCAACCGACGGCAAACAACATTACCTTGATTCTGTCCAGGTACGTGGCAATTGCATATTTTTAAAGTTTGGCTAAAGAATGCTTCGCATGAATACCTCGCAAACAAGGAATATTCAACTTCGTAAAATGCGTTTCTGGAAAACTAATGCATCTTTTCTTCCACGTGCCATAGTTTTGACGAGGGTGGTACTTACGGTGTCATGATGCAGCCGGCGTTCGAGTTTTTTGCGTAGCATGTAAACTCGCCTTTTGGCGATCTGTCGATGCTGTCGCGTTGACAGTAAGGGCACTCAGTTGGCGGCATCCAAATCGCGTACGCATCGGCGTTCAGACCACAGTTCATCATCTGCGCTTTGATGAATTGTGAATGGAGAACTCGACAATGCACCGCAACAAGTTTAGCGCGTTTCGCGCCAGTCATCGGTCAAATCACCGCGGAAGGGTACCCTCGTCGGTTTGGTTACGGTCACCCGGCACTCACAACGTTTATAGATACTTTTTTGAAAAAGTATCTATAAACGTTGGGCACTCACTGGCACTACCTGGAGCTGACGCTCAAGTCTTTGTAATGAGGATGTCTTCATGCGTGCACGCAGCGCTTTTTGATATTCTAACTTAGTTTAACTTTCTAACTTAAATGAACAAACATTATCATCATTATTCTTGGCTTGTTAAACACCCAGGTTGTCACAAAAAACACCGCATATCCACGAAGTGAATGATGATGAGTGGGCGAAGCACCGGGGGATCATTCGGGCGAAACGCCGGAAGCGTTCTTCGGAAGCCGGAAGCGAAATCGCAAGTGGAACCGGAAGCGGAAGCCGGCTTCCGGTTCCGACTTCCGGAAGCGTACATATACTATACATATACATATATGTATATATATGCATATACATACATACATAGCGGTCTCCATGCCAACCAGAGCTACGGACTACGAGGGACAAGGCTCGGCCCTAAGGTGCTTCGCCCCTAAAAGCTCTACCGGAAGGTCAATCTGAAGATTTGCACGAATGCAGTTCTGGACTTTTGGCGAAGTTCCTCAATTGCAAAAAAAAAAAAAAACTGCTGAAAAAAAAGACCAAGTGACTTTAGCTGCAATGTGAAATTTTTAGAGGTAGCATTTTAATACATCGCGACCGAAAGAACAGAAAAAAAGAACTAACAGAACATGCTTTAAATTTACAGCATGGATTCGTGATCATAAGAAAACTGCAGACCATGGGTACAGCATACATGGCCGTTTCACCTCGCGCTACCTTACCGCAAGAAACAACAAAGCATGAATACGGGGATGGAAAGTTTAGAATTCACGATAGACTAACCCCCATATTCAGAAATGCACTTTAACTTGAAGCCCACGTTTGACTTGGTCAAGTGGACGCCTCACGTGAACGCGCCCAAGGAAAGGCAATAATAATCTTGGGCGCGTTCACGCCAGGCGCTACGTTCACTAAGTTAAGCATGGGCTTCATGTTAAGCCGAATTTTCAAATACGGGGGTTAGGCTCCTGAAATGAGAAGTGCTCTCACTAAACGCATTAGCGGGTGCGTCCTATTACCACTAAATGCACCGACGAGATCGCTTTATGCCGCGCAGAGATGGCCTGTGCTGAGGCTTATGTTTGGAGCATATCTCTGTAGAATGCTGAGCAGCTTTCGGGGCTTGTGAAAAATGTTCCAAAAAATGTAATCGGGCGACAAGCAGTGTTTCAGAACATTATTACGTTCCTCTGGTACGTATACTTGCCTTTATCGGTATATTTTTCAGTTGAATGTGCTTGGAAGTAGTTTGTTTTACTGCGAGAGACAGCCAGAGCAAATATAGTAGCTTATTCGCAGCACTGAAGGACTGCTAAAGTTAACGCATCAAATCCACACAGGTGCTGAGAGGCGCCGTACCGGGAAGGCGTGGCTGCACATTAATTTGTGCTACCTGGACACCTCAAAAGTGCACCGAAATTAGGTTGGGTATGCGGCCATACTATGCCGCAGAAATGGGACCCCCATGGTTTGGCATGGTGCGTCGGCGTGGTGACCTTTCAGCGGATGGCTGCACCACAAAAACGTGATTCAAGATGACTTGTTGTCACCCAATAACTAAATTATCCACTTTCGTGTTCGAAAGCGGTGGAATGCCTCGTAAGCGAAGATGAGCGTTCCTTGTTTGGAACAGGAATGTCTTGGCTTCACTTTGCAAATAATAACCACATTGCGAACCCCCCCCCCCCCCCCCCCCATTTGCTTTGCCACTCGTAGAAATAGAGACAAGAAAGAAAACGCTGTAAATGAGGAAAGCGTAGAAAAAGGAATTCGCTGCACCAAATTCAACGCGATTGGCACAGACGAACTCTTGCTGAGTGGCCGAATCGGTTTAGAATCGCACTTTTCCACCTTTCTGGTGGCTGCAGGCGCACAAATTAACTCAAGTAGATCACGAACCGTTATCACCATTTGAGCCAATTTTTCTAAATTTAGACACTCATTGAATTACTGTGCAATACCTAAAATCAAGAAGGGGGCCTACAGATGGAGTAGCACACTGGTATAAAAATTATATGATCAGTGATAAACGGCCTCAGAAAGGCTGACGGACCTTTCTGCGACACTTAATCCCTGTTTACGTAACTTCTCTACCACAGCGGAATACCTAAGCAGTTTTGCTAGTTGCAAACTTTTTCGCAAATAAACAGTCGTTCCTCATTCTTTCGTGGCTGACTTTTTTGTTTGAAACCTCTAAAAACCATGCCGAACAAATCATAATCACGCTTTTGTAAGTTTCTATCGCCTAATGGGATATTGTTTTTTCTCTGTTTCCTTGTGCCCGTGTTTGTAAGAACGGATTGCTGAAGTCGCCATTCAGTTACACAATATCTAAATTCGGCTGTACAGGGGCCTCAATCAAGCCTAAACGACTCGTCTGGTCCTGTTATTGACTTTGAAGGTAATGGAGAAGCAGCAATGACGGTGATATAAACAAGGTATAAGCGCGCGATAGCAGTTACCTTCGTCAGGTCGAATGTCGTTAGCGGGTTTGCATTGCAGGCGCTGTCGTATGTGTCCGTGCCAGCCGCGAGTAATGCATGGACGAATATTGACGTAAGGCGAACGACAGTTCTGGCAAGCATGCTCTAGATCTCTTTCTTGCGCCTTCAAATAGTTCCAATTGGCCCAGCGACTGATGTCTGTTTCTGAAACGTTCGTCACAGTAGGCCCCTATTAAGTACTGCGATCATATGGTGACGACTCATTTGACCTTCGCTACTTTTGTATGGGCGCATCACACAATGAAAGAAATAAAGGGAACAGAGAACGGGAACACAGAACGCAGGAAAGCAAAGAAAGTAGAAAAAAATAATAGCGCTGAAGGTTCCATGTTTCTGAAGGATCGCTCCACTTTACCCAATCAAGGCATCTTCAAAAACACCATAGAAAACGCACAGTTCGCAAGCTCACAAATATCAGTGCGCCTGTGCGTGAAATAAAAAAGCAGAAGAAATCATTTTTGACTCGCACACTGAAACCTACACCTGCAGGTGAACTGCAGCAAACAGGAAAACTTGGAACGGCTTTATTGCAGCCTGTGTGCTGCGTTCCCGTTACTGCGAGCCACATCTCTTTGTGTCGATAAGGGAAAACTCAGCCAGCTACCAATTTTGCTGCGCTGAAAACATGTACATTGCTTTGTGCTTGTTTTGATGTCGCGATATATGCCGCCTCATACAGGGCGTTTCAGCGAACATTTTCAAAAATTTTGAGCGTGAAGTGCTTTTAGCTCCCGTTGTCAGCGACCGTCAAGTGACCTTGAGCCAAAAGCCAGAGCCGTTATCCAAGCACTCACACAAGAAAATCCAGGCACCGTTGCGAGAACAAAACGAGATCATCCGTGCAACCTATCGAAAGTTAAGAAAATGTGATCTCTGGCGCCCAACCTATGGTACAGGATCACATTACATAAGCTAGTTACTGCCCAAACAAGTTACAATAATACTACTTCCTATTTCTTCCTAATATTTGTTCACAATATCGCTCAAGCTGTAACTTTTAGTACGTTGAAGTTTTATTTCTCATTTCTAATAGCGACGTTCAAAATGCAAGCAGAGGGCACCATACACTTAACTGTCATATTTTGGCAGGGCTGCCTGTGCTCTTTTGAACGCCAGCGGTCCGTGTGTCGTGAGCGGTCTGCGACAAGAAGAAAAAAAATCATGAGCCATTCCACTCTGTGAATGTGGATGACCAGCGAAGCTGTTTAGCACGCGACACAGACATGACACAGAATTTTGAAAAAAATGTACGAACACATTTATTGTATTGATCGGTGGCCATCGTGACGAAAGGTACGCACGCACATTTATTGTCTTGGTCGGTGGTCATTATTTGTCTTGATCGGTGGGCAATTTGTGTTTGCGGCCCGCCGGCGGCGCTGCACTCTAGCCTCTGTCCTCGCCGTCGCTCTTCCTATGCGCGTTCCTCGTCGGGAGTCCGGACTATACGCGGTCTCTCCATTGCGACTACAGAAAAGAAGTGAAATTCAAAATTGAGAACGGCAACTTGTCTTCCTGGTTTGTTTATATAGCGCCACCAGGGGGAGAGCGGAAGGAAAGGAAACTAGATAAGCAAGCGCTTGGAACGTCGACAAAGAGAGGGCGGTGCGAACGTAGACATGGCCGACGCGGGTCGCACAACGGCAAATCTTTTGAGAAACCTTAATTATCTACCTAGGAGACTACTGATCTTGAAATGCTGCGTATTGGTAACCAATCTACTCAAAATGCATATCCGAGAGACGCCGACGAGCCAGCTGTGGAAGAAGACGACGACGAACGCGCGAGTGCGTTCTCGTGGGACCTGAGGTTTTGCTTGCGCACACGAAAAATCTACGGAACCCCAGCCGTAAACAGCTCTGTAGGCGGCCGCAGTTCGATGAAGCGAAATGCAAAAGCGCCCGTGTGCTTGCGTTGTAGTGCACGTTAAAGAACCGCAGGTGGTCGAAATTCATCCGGAGCCTTCCACTACGGCGTGCCTCATAATCAGAACTGGTTTTGGCACGTAAAATTTCAGAAAGAAGAAGAAAAGTAGCGACAGACGCTGAGCGCACTGCACTGTTGGAAGAAGAAACGCGGTTGTAGGCAGCGGTACCACAGGCAACAAAAGACGCCATACGGTAGCCATTTCATTCTTACATCTACTCTCTATTACGGGAGAGTCGGAATTTTTTAAAGGTTGCCTATGGTAGATAGCACAATTCTAGTTGATGAGCTGGTCTACCCGAAGAGGCAGACATTGCACAAAAAATTTAAGTGTATAATCGACAAATAAAAAAATTCCCTAAATAAGTTTTTAGCTAATTACCTTATGACGCATATTGAAATTCACTAATTCTAGCCGTGGAGTTGGCAAGGTGGATCTACTTGGAATGAATTCACAGGATGACACCAATTTCGAGATATTAATTCCAGAACTTTGTGGACAAATGCATTGGTGTTCCAGTTACTTTTGTGCTTCAATGCATAAAACGATGTTTTGTTAAGAGAGTAACTGGAACGCCAATGCATTTCTCCGCAAGTTTGGTAATTATTGTCTCGAAACATTTGTCATCCTCAGAATTCATTCCAAGTGGATCCGCCTTGCGAACTCCACGGCTAGAATTTGTAACTTGCAAGTATTGGGTTAGTAAAAATCTTAATTGGTGAATTTTTAGGGGCGAAGCTCCTTATAGCGGCAACCGTTCGTCCCCGTCGTCGTAGTAGTAGTGTGTAACCAGTCTGAGAAAAATGGGAAAAAAAATTCCGAAGTTGTGTCCGTAGCGCGGAATCGAACCAGGGACCCCTCGCTTCCGAGCGTGCGGCGTTCAGCGTGAAGCGGACATGGACACACGCACCACGATGGCAATAAATACCCAACATTAACGAAAGGCCGCGTTCCTAGCGCGTTTCTAACGCGTTTGTGCTAGCGCGTTACGGCCCGTGTAAGAAGCTGGTGTAAGACGCTGTGGCCTCTCCGCCTTACCTTCAACGCGTTTCGAACGCGCTGCCCAAAGCGGTGGCAAGTCAAGTTCAAGTCGAGGAGCGTTTATGAATACGGGGGGTACACTCTCTCAGCAGTCATGTGATGGCGTCGGCAAACGCGGTGCATGTTCTGACATGTGTAAATGGCTGCGTAAGACGCTGTGGCCGCTCCCCCTTACTAGAGAGTACTGCACGTTTCTAACGCGTTTGTGCTAGCGTCCCCTTAAGCGGGAGATCCGATGATTCCCTCCGGAGCTTCGCCCACTCATCATCATTCACCCCGTGGATATGCTGTGATTTTTTTGTTAAGTGGTCCCTTATGCATGTCAATTTTTTTCTGCTAGCAGTCTCCGTCTCTTCGAGTAGACCAGCTTATGAACTAGAATTGTACGATCTGCCACAGGCAACCTTTAAAAATGTTTGAAAGTGTTCGCTGAAACACCCTGTATTTAAAGGGAATGTGAGAGGTACCGTAATGTCACTGTCGGTTTCACTATAAAGCAGTATAGCAGCATTAGGTGTAGCACGACTCACTGCACTCACAAGGTAGCACGACTCACCACAGTATATAGCACGAAATTCTAGATAATTTGCATGATTTTTCAATCGAAGCTTGTATTGGCTCACAAGTTTCGGTGGCGTTGTAGTCACGTAAACACTCAGGTGTGGCGCATACCCGCATTGCATATGCGGCTATGAGCCAGGGATATGCGTGTATGAGCAACGCCTTCGTTGGTATGAGCTAGGTACAAGAAAGAAAGAAAGAAGAAAAGAAAGAAAGGAAGAAAGGGCAGGTGCTGGGAAAGCTGCGCAGGCGCGGGATCACATGACGCGCGCGACCAGTCAGGGTCGTTTGGTGTGTCACGGGGAGGGAAAGAGAAGGAAAGGGAATTGGCGCGCGCTCCGCCAGGCTTCCCTCGCCTCAGATCAGTTTCGGCGTCCGGATAAGAAGGCCGCGCGTGGTGCGTTCCACCGAGGAGCGGGCTGCGTTTGAGCAACGGCGCCGCGAACTTGCTCGGGAAAGGGCTCGTCGTGTATGTGCCGATAATAGTGTGAGGGCTTCCGAAGCCCAGGCGAAACGTCGGCGAAGAGCCGCGGCCCCCGAGTTGCGGGAGCGCGATGTTGAGGCCAAACGTCAGCGTCATCTTGCCCTCTAGGAAACCCGACAACGGGGGTGCACGCCTCGGCAACGCTAGCGCCAAATTCTCCGGTGCGATGGCCATGTTTCTACGCGAGTTTCTCAACTGGAACTTCGGTGCCAGCTGCATTGCGCGTGACCGGTTGTGGTTCGAGCGCAACGTGGTACTCATCAGTGCAATTCATTCCGAAAAACACCGAAGAAACGCACGACAAGCTTCGCTTGCCCCCATTTCCTTGACAGGGGCGCGGAGGGGCTACTGATTTTTTTGTTCTATAAAAATAACAATAATTAAAATTTTATGATTATACCGTACCCGCGCTTCGATGTAAGCAGTTAGGTATTGGTGCCTTGCAAAGAAAGGCTTTGCGAGTATTCGGGAATATCAGAAATGCTTGTCCTATAAAGTGAACATTGCCGTTGCGTCTAAAACGCGTTCGCACATTGAAACTGAACGAGGCACAAGACATAATAAGGGCTAACAATGCGCTAAGCTGTCACTCTCTTTGATATATTATGCGTAGCAATCTAGGCCTCGGCATCGAAGAAAGTGGAGGCAGAGGAATCCAACTTTGCTTCGATGGATGGATGGATGGATGGATGGATGGATAAACAGATGGATGGAAGCTACGAGCGTAGCTTTTGAAACCGGGAGGTGGGTTGCGTCACAAACTCTTGTTATTATTTTGCATAATGCCCTGCCTATCTTTAAACAAAAAGCACACACGAAGAATTCCCAGCGTCAAACTTTCTGAACCACTATTGGGAACATTGTTTTGGGGAACGGTGATAATTAGGACGCTTCAGCATGGTCTCGTAGTATCGTGATCGTGGTCAAATGAAATGTGTTCATGGTACACAAATCTTTTTTTGTAAGTACCCTCGGTTGCTACGTGCATTACTGTCGAAATAAAATTAAATGCAAGCATCAAGGCCCGTTTCATGCAGATACTCCAAGAGCGGCTTATGTAATGTGTTGTCCATGAGCCATCGTTCATAGACTTCAGGTTGGTCACTTCTGAACTTCACACCCGTGTGGGCAGAATATCGCAGACTCCCTTCGTCCCAGGGCACGTTCAAAGTAAATGGCGGGCATGCTCTGTAGACGCAGAAGTGTAGCACTTCGGACACTGGACATTGTCTTCACGTGGTTGACCCTATAGTTGCAAGTGATGACTGGTTGTTTTGTTTCCGATTTTGCTTGGGGTCAATACTGTGTTCGGCGACCGATGCGGTACGCAATGGTAATCTCGAGTTACTTCTTGTAAGAGCCCTTCCACTTAATTCTTTGGAGTTAGAGGTTAAATTTCCGCTGATGTATAACACCGCGACAGATTTACGCGGCTTATGAGCGTGAGAGCACCTTCGGTTTCAGCACGACCGTTGTACTATAGGCCAATCTTCGAACGTGCAATTCAAAGTCAAACTACAAAAGAGCGCGACGTAGGGCAAGTTGGTTCCTCTTAGCGTGAAAAAAGCACGAGAGACGAGGAATGATGCAGGCACTAAACGAGTGCTCGTGCAGTGTCTGTACAGTCGTTGCTTCTCGCGCTGTTTCCACGCGGAGTCAAAGTAGCGAACGAGGGTGAAGAGGGTGGGGAACCGTGGTTCCGTTCTTCCGGACCGCCATTTACGGCCGTTAGTCCCATGCTTCATTCAGTGATGCCAAAACTGCACTCTGGGCCCCTATAACGTAAACTATTGCAATAAAATCACCACCCAGCCACTCCGTACTGATGGTTAGCCAGCGAAGCTCAAACGTGCGGCCCCAGTGTTTATGACTAGGTTAATTCCGACGGCTCAATAAAGTATTTCTCAATTATTAGTGACGTCTCTATATTTCTTTATGAGGTTAGACACGCGTTCGGTTGCGGAGGAGAGAACTACGTCACTGACGGTATGACCGCAGTCCGCCGTTGTCGCTTGCATGGGTCCAATGGTCCAACCCATGCTCATTGAACTTCTGCTCACGCGAAACAATGAACACGCTTACATACTTATATGACTGTCTATACGTTCTTTTGGTTGCAGTTTGCTTTAATGTTTTGCGCACGCGTATATGCTACTCTCATGATGTTGTGCGAGTCCGGTTAGTCCCGTGCTATGTATGTATGTATGTATGTATGTATGTATGTATGTATGTATGTATGTATGTATGTATGTATGTATGTATGTATGTATGTATGTATGTATGTATGTATGTATGTATGTATGTATGTATGTATGTATGTATGTATGTATGTATGTATGTATGTATGTATGTATGTATGTATGTATGTATGTATGTATGTATGTATGTATGTATGTATGTATGTATGTATGTATGTATGTATGTATGTATGTATGTATGTATGTATGTATGTATGTATGTATGTATGTATGTATGTATGTATGTATGTATGTATGTATGTATGTATGTATGTATGTATGTATGTATGTATGTATGTATGTATGTATGTATGTATGTATGTTTCCTGCTTCTGTCTCATTTGTCTACATAGAGAATTACGAGCGTTCGTGAACCGGTGCCACAACTTCCAAAATTCCAAGAGTTTACTACGAGGATATGTTGGCCAAAGCTTCCTCTTTCAAATGTATAGACGGGCTTCTAAACGCACGACAGTACATGCGTAATCAACGGTTTAGTGGCAGTGCGAAAAAAAAAAAAACGAAAAAAAAATTCCGCGCGTTAAGGCTCCGCGTTAATAGGTCTCCACAAAACCGACCGTTCTGCATCGCAGCAATGCTGTTGACAGCTTGCCATTTTTACACACCGCTACACAGTAATCTTGTGACCCTTTAGCGCCTTTTTTTTTTTGCAGGTCAAGGAATTCTTGACGAAGAAATCTACATTACAACGAAAAAGAAAAAAAAAAAACAACCACAGAAAGTTATGTCGAGAAAAAAGCTCGAATTAAAGCGCTTTTTCAGCGGGACACACGTGGGTACTACGCGCAATGTTTAATTGAGGGCGCGTTCGCAGTGCCGCTCATTAAGGTCAAACCCGTTGCGGTCTTCCAAAAACAGTTTCCTGCGTACACGCGATATCGCTCGACCTTGTTTTTACCTCTTCGCGGCGTTTAACCTTGAACACGCTGCATGTGGAGGCCTTTTTTTAAATATATATACAGCTGCGGTGACCTGCGAAATGCATTATACGCGTGCCGAACAATTTGTATATCTCTCTATACTTTTCGAACGATGTTATGTATTTCCCACAGCAGACGCCATTGCTGTCTCACTCACGAAGCTGAACTGCTCCGCTGCAGGGTGAGCTATCCATAGGTAGATTGTGTGACAGCCAAGCCCTGAGGGAGCCTAGCTGCTGCTTACCTTTGTTGATCTAACCAACATGTTTAATATGGCAAAGCTATATTAAACGCAAGGAAAACGTATTGTGGCATCGTTGGGAGTGGGAAACTTTACTCTCTACGGTAAAGCTTTGAAGCATATTTGTGGCGGGGAACTATGCACTTAGCTGGAGCTCGTCGGTTTTCTAAATGTGTAACGCGAACTAGAACGCCCACACGCGCATCCTCAGAAGCACACGCGCAAGAGTATTCTAGTTGGCAGCAGTTTATACCTTTTACAATTCTCGAACTCTTCGTTCATATAAATGAATTCATACCCAAAGGCATTCATACACTTAACAAATTGCCTATGGCGGTCACGAAACTGGTTCTGAATTGCTGAACGTCGTAAGAGTGGTGGATGTAGTTGTTCTCTTCACGGAGAACATGCATGCTAAATGTCTCACATGGAGGTATATTCTCCCACCGAAGAAACATAATTGAATTTTCAACGCATTTTTTTGTTCCGCAATGAAGCACGCAAGGTTTACGGCACAGACATCGGAAGCACTCATTCACCGATTACGCTTCTCGTAGGAATCCGTCACTTGTGATATGAGAGGGAACAAACGCAAAAGCATCTTAAAACTGTACAGATACATCTTTTGTTCTTGTTTTTAAAATTGGGCGTACGCATATAGTTTATATGTGCTTAATTTGATAATCGTTTCAAAATAATCTTTAAAAAAACGAATGTTTTGTCTGCCGCAGGCCAGCATTGCAAGTGTCAGTCGCAGACGCAAGAACGTGTCCTAAACAGAGTGTCGAACCGAAACTCTTTACGTTGCGGATGTTCTGGTTCAACGAAAACGGTTCAGTTCCTGTTCCACTCCGGAGCACACACACAAAAAAGAACGCGATTAAAGCTGGTTCGAACCGGTTCAAGTTCATTTGCATAACCAAATCATAATTACAGCAAAACAGCACACATTTGTTTTCTAGAAAAGGTCGATGCTGCAACTAAGCTGCACGGAAAGATTACACGTGTTGTTCAAGCCGTAACTAGCTGGTAGTTAAAAAAGAATTAAGCAGATCCAATAGCAATGCTAAATCTGTGTCAAACGAAGCTTTAGTGAGAGATGGATGAGAGGTGATGTGATTTAGGAAACGTGGAGAGTCGGACGCTACTCTTCTCTACACAAGAAAAAAAAAAAATGTCACAGTTTCGCCCTAAGGGCGAAGCAATGAATGCGATAGCAACAGAGCAATGTCATACGAAGTAAGGTGAGCGGCTTTGGTAGCAACAACACGCAGAACTGTTGTCGACGCCATCGGCGTTTTGCCCGCGTTAGCTCAAAATGCGTGCGGCGTTGGTGACTGTTGCTGGAGCCTCTGATATAAATAGCCACTTGGTGCCGCAGCTAAACGTCGGCTCCCTTCCCTCCCCCTCCCCCACGGACTCTCGCGCGTCTGAAGAAGGCGCGTTTGCTCTACATATATGGTCATTGTAAAGGAGAAAAGAGACGCCTACTTCTGCAGCCCTTAAGCGAGCACGGCGCAGAACGCGCGTTTGTTCTCCGCCGTGCGTTCACTCCCTGTGAAAGCGCGCGTCCCTCGCGCCCTTTCACTCGCACATACAGCGTTCGGCGGCGCGCGGCGACGATTTCATCTCCAAATGACGTCATACGGAACCTCACGGCGACGGCGACGGCGACGGCGACGCCGATGGCAGAAATCTGCTTTTGAGTGTCCATATAATTGCTATCGCAATAAAAGCGGAATAGCGGATCACAAAAAACTCTTATGCTAGAATTATTCGTAAAAGAACATTTCAGCCAATCCTGATGCTGGGCATATTATTATCCAAGGCAGCCAGCTAATGGAAAAGAGCGGTTGCGAATGAAACGCTTTGTGAATTCCGCGCCCGGATCCTATTCGGCAGGAACACGGACGAGCGACCAAAATGGGTTTGATGCGAGTGTTTGATGTGTTTGAAACACATGAAATGTGCTTGATGTGTTTGACACCTGTGAGGCTGGCAATCTTTTCCAAAGGGAAGACTTCTTGTCATAGTGGGCAAGACTCATCTACATATCGCTGTTTTAGGCGCAACGCCGGAAAGCGAACAGACGTCTTCCCCCTCGTTTAGGAGCGCACAAGCTTTATGCAGCACAGAAGTAAGGTTGTAAGCACTCTACCCACAGCTCTCCATCCGGCAAGTTTTCAGCAGTGGAAGAGGGGAGCCACAGCACAGAAAGGGGGATGCTGGACTGTCGTACGAATCTTTCCTCGAGACGTGTTTGTCCGCGCAATTTAACTTGTCTTACGCTTGTCCGCATTCCCTTTCCCTTTTCTCCCCAGAACGGCATCACCAAGAGGGCAGGGCATGCCCGTTTATTACAAATAAATCACTTGCAACAACTGAAGAAAGCGGTGAAGGAAGCTTCAGTTTAAAAAGCACGTTGTGGAAGCACATGTCGAAGCAATATGTGATTTCTATTGCGGCTGCTTCATCCCGTACTGTTAAACGCCACCATCCTACTAGCCAGCGCTTCTTTGTTTGAACAGGCACATAAAGGCCTCCTACTAAATGGAAACTATTTGACGGTCACCAATTTCAAACGCTTACGACTGCATGACTAACATGCCCCCCCCCCCCCCCCCCCCCCCGACGCGATTCATTGAAAACCGTACTAATGGTGCTGCTATGCCTCTGAAAGCATGGAAAATTGGAGCGTATTTACAAATGAGGTAGCAGAGTTGAGGCACAGGTGCAGGCAATGCATGAATGAAAAGCTCCAGACAAGGTGGCCTGCCTGCACCTACAACCGTTATTTCTTCCTTTCAGTTTCACTCGCGAGCAAAAAAAAAAAAAAAAAATCGTAACGTTTCGTTCAGTTCCAGTCCCACTAAAATAATCTTTTATTTTTTCGGCTTTGGTTCAATTCCTGTTAGGTACCCAGGTCCTAAATGCCCGCTCCTGTGCGTACGGTGGGTCCTCACCAAACACCACCTTCTTCGGCTGTGTTCCGGTACTCAGATATTAGCTATTACAAGATGCTCAGGGAGGCCTAACTCAAGCCTAATATTGCAGGGAATATGCCCGTACGTTGGATAACAAACAACAAATGAGCAAGCTCATTGCTTTCGTAATTACATCATTTGATGACCCTTGTCGCTAATTTTACTACATATGCCTTGCGGCGAATTCTCCGAAAAAAGAATCTACAAGACACAGAACGACTGTGATATGTGAGGACGCGGTATATCTTTGTGACCTTTACATAAGTTCCCAACACCGTCTGCGCTACCTTGAGTAACGGGTCATTCCAGCAGCTAATATGCTATCTTCGCGGTCGACGGGCAACAAGCGGCGTATTTCTCTTCGGTAGTCGCTGGTTTTAGAACAGATAATATTCTACGGTGATATAGGCACTGAATTAACAACGCTTTTTGTAGCAAGAGAGAGAGAGAGAGAGAGAGAAGATTTAAGGAGAGGAAAAGTGGAGGTTGGGTGGAGAAGCTCCTCCCTAGCCTGCTACTCCGCCCAGAGTTAAAGGAGAATTGAAGAAAACAGAGAAGTAGAGGAGCAGAGGAGTGGAAAATGATTGAGTATGATGGAAGAAATACTATCAGTCCAAGTGGATCAGTAGAACTGTGCCAGGCAACAGCACAAGAAGGTATACAGACCAGAGTTGCGGAGTGGCAACTCCGGAGTTGAAATTATTCCGGAATAATTTCATATTTTTAAACACCCGGAATGGAATGGAATAATGGCACAAGTCGGGCAGATGGATCCAATGGGAATAAAATTGGAGCCCGAGAATCCGGAATAGAGTTGGAATGGAATGGGCACGTAACCCTGGAACACTATGTGTTAATTATAAGCTAGACTAGAAAACTACAAAACCGGTAAGTTTGTCATTCAGAATAAACTAGAATAGGTCGATACCTCCTATACCAGTTATTTAAATGTCTAACTCTAGGTGATACCTCTGCCAAGGTAATTATAAACAACACGGCATTCTCCGTATTCTACATTTCTGAACACCCGGAAACCATTTTGTGTTACGCTAGGTTGAAGTCCGTGTAAAGAAAGAAGCTTCGAAATGGTTAAGGATGGCTCAGTTTAGCAAGAGCATGCTTGACTTACAAGACTAGGATGGAGGCTAAGAACGACGTCGGGTATAATTGCGCCCGGCGTGAGTGTATGGTGATTTAGAACGCGCGCTTATTTCTTCGCACACTGTCGAGTATTCAGATGGCGCGGTAAAAAGAGGTCAGATAGGTGTCCTGGAAAAAAGTGCCCGCTAATATGCCAGTGGGTGTAAAAAGAAAAAATCACCGCCAATCCATCATCCGCTTTCAGAGCCTTTCAGATGGGAATGGTGGCTCCCCAGGCTCTACGTATAATCCAAAACGCTAAAGACCTCAGACATCACTCATTCATTGGTCTGGTTCCCTGCACACCTTGGAAACATTGAGGGTGCCTCGCGTAACCCCAACGAGGAGGCACACTCGGCTGCACGAGGTATGACTGACCGTGCGCCGGGTAATGCGTCCTCTCCTGGGCGACCCGAGCCTCTCTGCTCGTACAACGAGATCTGCAAACACAATTACCTATCGAGAAGACTCTGCCGCACTCCTCGCTGTGCAGGGCCCAGGCAGTGACTCTCAGACTTCGAGAAACAAGCACTTACCCGAGCCCTGCGGCACTGCACACAATGTACCCCGAACGGTTCCCAAGCCCGGACTGCCCCCTGTGTGGTGGTTATGCGGACTTCGAGCATGTCCTGTGGGACTGCACCTCTGCCGGTCCCACTTTCACCCAAGAGGAAATGATGATGCTTATTAAGGCCCAGGATCAGACCTCTCAAATCCTGGCAGTCCAGAGGGCCCGTGAGAGGGCCGTCAGGTTTGACCTGATGGTCCACGAGTGGGCCTAGCCAGGTGACGTCGAGTTTACTCGCGTCTATCGTGGACCGAATAAAGTTCACTCACTCACTCACCGCCAATCCACTCTTGTGAAGGTGGTTGGTCAGCGAAGCTGTAGATATGTTTCGCCTAATGTAGGGCAACTTGTCAAACACCGATCCCATGATGTGTGCCCATTACGCACGTTGCTCTTCCAAGTGATTTATGACACAAACACACGTTTCAATGCAGTTTATTAAAACCTTTGTTTTATTTTTACATTGAAATGACTGCTATAACTGCTTTGTGGTCGCTATGATACGCGATGATGCTTTCCGTTCTTACTTGAGAAATGTATTTGGCCAAAGATAAATCGATGCATGACCCGTGTACGGTAGTTGGTTGACTCGTATCGTTGAAGTAACCGAGGCCGAACTCTTGCATGAAGTGGGTGAACCCCTGCTTTGTTTCCGATTTTGAGGTGCCTACGTTACAGTCTTCCACAACGACCACCGGCGAGGGATTGCCGGCAATTACGTTGATCAACGTGGAAGTGCGCGCGCCCCGTCATCAATCATGTGGTTTGACGGCTTTTTTAACGTGACAGCGTTAAGGGCCCCGTGTCGCAGAAAATCCGGCGTCGGTGTCGGCGTAAGCATCCGCGTCCGTGACATCCGTGGCCGAGAAATTCATACCGAGCCACCCCGACCACACACGCCGTGCGCCCGGCGCAAGGGGTTAGTGAACAAAAATTGAATTTCTCAAAGTAAAATTCGTCAGAAAAATTGTAAAGCACGACTGAACTACAACCTACAGACATGGATAGCGTCGGATTGTAATTCGAATATACGAGCAAAAAAGCCTGATAAGCAGCCAGGGATCTTTGAATGCTATCGCGTTCCTCTCTTAAAGGCAAAGCTTAAGCGTCCTCCAATTCTGATGGTGTTTCGCTGTACTTTGGCTCAAGGCAACATTGAGGGGAATGCTGAAAACCGAGCCTTTCTTAATTTTGCACACCTGACGGCCAGTTCGATCACATTATCATCGACATCGCTGGCCCACTAACACCATCCCGAGGTGCTCGCTACATGCTTACTTGTGCAGACTGTTATATCCGCTGGCCTGAAGCATTTCCTGCCACTGACATAACGGAACTTACTGTGGCTTCCGCATTTGTGAGTGGCTGCATCTAGCGCTTCGGATGCCCCAGCGTTGTTACGACCGATCGCGGCCGACAGTTTGAATGTGATCTCCTCCGCGAACTCACGTGTCTGCTTGGCGTCCGCCATATCCATACTACCGCTTGTCACCCATTGGCAAATGGAATGGTTGAGCGCCTTCACCGTCAACTTAAAGCCTCCTTGATGCACCGCCAGGCTCGCTCTTCTTGGGCTGATGACCTTCATCTCGTCCTGCTAGGTGTGCGCTTCTCTTTCGAGGAAGACCTCGGTTGCACAGCTGCGGAGCTTGTATATGGCGCAACGTTGCAGTTGCCTGGGGAATGTTTTATTGGTGAGTTGAACGCTTTCACGAAGCGGGGGAGCCACTGCTTTGTTTTTGGTTGCGCGGAAGTGCGCGCGCCTCGTCATCAATAATGTGGTTTGACGGCTTTTTAATTTGTGCGTTTCGTATTGAAACGAAAGCTGTGCTTTCGCTTCGCTTCACGCCTCTGCTTTACGGGGATATGAGCCATTGCCCCTGGCCCTGCACTGCCGCCGGGATCGGCCCACCGGGGTTACGTTTTTTGCGACGGACGCGAATTTTTTTTTCAGGGATCCTAGCCATAGACAGCTTCGCTGTAAAAAATGTAATCGCGATATACACAGGCTGTTTCAGCGAACACTTTCAAATTTATTTTGATATTGCCTGTGGCAGATATAGCACAATCCTAGTCCATCAGCTGGTCTACTCGAAGAGGCGGACATTACTTGCACACAAAAAAGTTATGGTGGATCCCCTTTCATAGGAATCGGCAGAGTACGAAAGTTTTAACCAATTACCCTATGACACATATATTGCAATTTGCAAATTCTAACGGGTGAGACTGTAAGGCATATCTACTTGAAAAGAATTGTGTAGGATGACGCCATTTACGAGGTATGCGCCGATAAACTTGCGATAAAAATGCGCTGTCGTCTCCCTTACATAACAAAATGTCGTTTTATGCATTGATGCACAAAAGTAACTGGAACGTCGATACATTTCTCCGCAAAGTTCGGAAATTAGTGTCTCGAAACTGGTGTCATCCTGGGAATTCGTTCCAAATGGATCCGCCTTGGGAACTCCCTGGTTATAATTTGTAAATTGCAATAGGTTGCCATGAGGTAGTTAGTTAAACACGTAATGAGTGAATTCTTGTTAATTAGTCGATTATCCGTTTCAATTTTTTTTTTGTGCAAGTCCCTTCTTCGAGTAGACCAGTGTCACCTTTACTTGAGTTGCGTGCATGCGCTACTCTCGATGGAGGAGAGACACGACTGGCGGCATGGCAAACGAGGATTTAATACGTACAGGAACGATGAACGCACGCGACACACAACACTAAAGCCGAAAGTCAAACCAAAGGCACGCGAAACTAGACATAACACAACGAAAAAGCGTACTTAATGGAAAATCCAAAACTAACTAAATACAACACTATTAACCAAGAACTATCTCATTTCTGGAGCCTATCTCCGCTTTATGAGTCCCTAGGTCAGTCCTAGCCTTCGCTCTTAAAAGTCTGACCACCCTGGCCCCGGCCTAACTGCGTCGTGAACAAAACGTGATCGTCTCTTACGGATCGTCGTCTCGAAGTTCTAGTCGCACACGTGTCGGGCTCGTCGGAAGCGTTGAGAGTGCCGTAGGTGCCGACGCCTCGCGTTGTCTCTTTTGTCGGCGGTGAGCTCGTCGGCTTGTCGGTGATGAGCTCGTCGGTTCGTCGGTGATGAGCTCGTCAGCTCGTCAGCGATGGCGCTCGGCGTTGCTTAGGCCCACCTGGATAGGCCTAGCGTCGGGATGCGTCGCAATCTCTTCGTGAGTGCCGACGTGGCGTCCCGTGGAGAATCGAACGTGCCGGTCTGCCCTAGAAGGGGGAGCCTCTCAGGGGTGCCTGGTCCTGCCGTGAGAAGCTGCAGCCCGTCCAGGAGCCTCGCCCGAACTTGCCGAGGTCGACGGCCACACCTTGGACGGCCAGCGTCGCGGACTCAACCAGACCCCCAAGTCTCCCGTCGCCAGAGCGGAGCTGGTGATGCGACCTTCCTGACCCGGTGCCACGTCGAAACTCAACGGACAGCGCCGCTCATCTCTCGACTATGCCTCGGTTCGTGCGCCTCTCGCGCTCGCGCCGTTCCGAACACCAGGCATCGCGTGCTCCTCTTCTTTTTCGCGCCAACGGCGGCCTCTTACATGTGACAACCAGCTTATGGACTAGAATTGTCCTATCTGCCACAGGCAATCAAAAAAATTGCCCGCCAATCCACCCTGTGAAGGTGGTTGGAAAGCGAAGCTTGTTACGCCACCCTCACGGTGACTGCGGCGCACTTGATATTTCACACACTACAACGTAACTTTAACCACGGCCTTTATTATTATTTACTTCACAACAATGTTCACTACTGCTTTATGATCGGTGTGATCTACACTACTAGACTACCCCATAGTAGGGTAGTCTAGAAAATGAACCGAAGCAGTTACTAGGCTGGAAGGGTTTCGAATGACGTCAACCCTCTTTCAAGCAGCTGCATAAGCTTTGCAACAGCTGCAATCTAATGTTACGGACCGCGCCGAGCCTGTTCCCGTTGTTTTCCCGCAGCCCTTATCATCCATCATGTTGGCTCATCACTTTGAAGCTTGTTTTTGTGGTTTTTCTTGCGAAAACGAGTGCTTAGTTGTACGCTGAATGCCTGAATTCAAGTAAGCTATACTGCTATACCTGCAATTGTTAGCGGTTCGTCGGGATCGTTTTTTGCTTACAACGACGGACACGATAGAACCCTTGGCTGGTAGAGGTACAAAGCTTCGCTTTAAAAACATTTTTGAAAGTGTTCGCTGAAACACCCGGTATAATATCAGCCTTATAAGATTTGATGAGTAACTTTATACTGCCTTTCAAGTAAATAGTACGTTTCAAATATGTCTTCAGTACCGGAGAAAACTACAGGTGGGATGCGGGTTGCGCTAGTGAAAATGAAAGTGTGGTTTTTGTTAATTATTGCAATGCAGTGTTGCTTTTGTCTTGACACAAAAATCATTAAAAAAATCACGGCAGTAGCAATCGCACAATAACTGTCGATGTTAATGCGATTAGCATTCGAGCAATGTAACGGCACACCGAATAGCTGAAGTCACATTATTTGCAACTAACCGCAGATGTCGTGAGACTTCAGTTGCGTCGGCTAATGCGACATACACCGTTGTTGTGCCACTTTGCTATGGCACTTACTTGCCAAGGTCGTACTCGTCCATGAGCATGGCGACATAACGACGACTGTATGACACCGACGCCGTGATGACGATGAACTCACGAAGGAATGATATCGATGGAATGCCAAAGGCAGTATGATGACAACGGCATCACTAGAATGAGATGACGATTCTCAGATAGTGATGATGGCATAACGACGACAGCGTGGCAGTTGATGATGGCGTAGCGACGACATGAAGACAGTTGGACGAGGACGAGTGTATGACGTGAAGACGACGGTATGATGACAACCGGATGACAAAGCAGGGATGACGGCTACGGTACGACAACGGACGCACGAAAGCGACTGCCCGACGAAGATGGCTTCTCAGCGGCGCAATTGCGATTGAATGATGACAGCGGGACTACGAAAGTATGACGTCGATGGATCTACGAAGGCGGTTTGACGACAATAGAATGGCGTTATTGAAAGGATGACAATGGTAAAACGACAGCACGAAGACGGCGGCTTGATGATAATGGTATATGACCACGACTCTGTGATGATGATGGTGTGCCGACAACTGCTTGACGAGGGTCGTATGACGAAGTTAGAAGGACGACTACGAAATGACAGAGTCTGCACCACGACGACGGTATGACAACGAATGCATCACGGCGATTGTATGAGGACGACGCAAAGATGGCGATGGCATAACAACGGCATAAGGACAATGGGATGAGGACGAGTGTATGACGACAATGGCATAATGACGACGGCATGACGAGTGTCGGATGACGGAGCTCGAGTGACAACGATGGCACCACCACGACGGCATGACGCCGACGGTATGACGACGAATGCATGATAACGACTATCTGGCGACGAAGCATAACGACGATGGCTTGACAGTGGCGGCATAATCACGATAGAATGCCGACGAAGGATTGATGCCGATGGAACGTCGAAGGCGGTATTACGGCGAAGGCATGCCGGTAATTGGATGACGTTGCTGAACTGATGACGATGGTATAACTACAGCGTGACGACAACAGTAAGGCAATGACAGCGTGACGACTATGGCGTGACGAGGACGCCATTATAATAGTCGGATGTGGAAATTAAAGTCACGACGATGGAGTGCCCGCAACGCATAACGAGGGCGATATGACAACTATATTGCGACGACGCATTGGCGACTAGGCATGCCAACAGTGTGAGGACATAGGGGTGGACATGAGTCTATGACGACAATGGCGTGGTGAGGATCGTAACATGAACCCTGCATGACGACAATGACGGGACGACGACGGCACGACGAGAGTCGAATAACGAAGCTGGAGTGACGATGATGCAACTACGGCATCACGACCGCGAGAACATACCTAGTGCACCAAGCTATCAAAGGAGGAAGGGAAGGAGAAAAACAGAAGGCAGGGAGGTTAACCAGAATAACGTCCAGTTGGCTACCGTACACCGGGGGAATGGGAAAGCGGAGCACAAAGACGACAGGGAGAGAGAGGAGGGAAGGACATAAGAAAATTATCGGTGAGTTCGCTGACGCGTGTGGTATTGCACTATCAGTCAAAGAGGAGGAGGAGGAGGAGGAGGAAAAATAAAGAAAAGGAAAGGCAGAGAGGTCGACCAGTAGCACGTCCGGTTTGCTACCCTACACGGGGGAAATGGTTTAAATGGATCAAAAGAAAGAAAGGAGAGAGAGGGAAGAAAGTACTCTCACTATGAACTCGTGCGGTTGTCCAACACTTCACAATCGGTCACTGAGGCCATCCGACTTCATGAACTGTAGCAATGCCCGCGTCGCTTTGTAAGCCTGAGACGTGTGGGGCCATGGTCCAAGAATCTTTGTCGTCTCTCAAAACGGTCTGCTGTCTAAACGGTTTAACACACTCTGAAGAACGCCGCCTTCGATTTCATAAAGATTACAAAAACACAACACGTGCTCGATCGTCTCATCACAGTGGCACGAGTCACAGATTGGTGTGTCGAACATGCCCATAAGGAATGAGTAGGCTTTCGTAAAAGATTAGACAAAGACGTTCACACCAGCCCGTCGTCCTCAAGAAGCACAAAAGTGCATTCACTGCTTCGTGGGCCGACGAGCAATGGGGGTGGTGTTCCAGCAGCACCTGCACGGTAAGCGGCTGATTGTCCCGTTTTTGTAGCGCGTTAGTAAGTTTTTGTCTTTGTGAGGCATACTGTGGACAGTGACACAGCAGGTGGTCGATAGTTTCTTTGGTGCCGCAGACCTTGCATGCCGCACTGTCGATCACTGCAATTAATGTAGAGTAGGCCTTTGCGAAGTCAACACCTAACCAAATGCGACAGAGAAGCGAAGCTTCACGTCGAGTAAGTCTGAATGGAGTTCGGAGTTGTAGTGAGGGGTTTAATCGATGCAGTCGTGTATGTCTGAAGCTTGGCGAGTTGCACTCGGTCAGTGAGAAACTTCGTGCCAGGTGTCGAAGCTGCCTTACGGCGTCTGTCCTCGAAAGCGGAATTGGAACGCTGTGCTCTAGATGTGATGTGCGAGCAGCATTATCTGTGGAATCATTGCCACTGATTCCACAACGACCAGGTACCCATCGAAAGGCAACCTCGGGGCCTTTTTGTTGGACGTGGTGGCGAAGTTTTACGATTTTTTATGTCAGCTGTTCATGAAATCTGCGTCGGAGAACTGACTGTGTGCACTGTCATGCCGGTTTTGAGTAAGAAAAAACAGCCCATTTTATAGGTCTTTCAGAATCAATAAATTCCAGTGCACGACGCAGAGCCGTTAGTACTTCCTTCGTAGACGCCGTGACATGTGATGTCTTGAATCGCAGTGTTATTCCTCGCGTTGGTATAACCACCGAACCACCAGAACTGGACGACTCAGTCGATCCATCGGTATAGATGTGCACGTGGTTGCTGTACTTTTCATACAAGAGGAGTGAGCTCAGTTGTTTTAGAGCAGGGGCCGGTATATATGACTTCTCAAACTATCAGAGAACTTCCAACACTAAGTCGGCACAGAAGGCCTGACGAAGACGACATGGCGAGTCAGATCACGAAGCCTGAATGACGACAATGGATCGAGCACGACGGCATCACGACCAGGAGCGTACTTAGCGGCCTAAGCACCTAGGCAACTTGGACCACTGAGTCGGCGTAAGAGGATAGATGGATGGATCGATAGATGGATAGATAGATGGATAGATAGATAGATAGATAGATAGATAGATAGATAGATAGATAGATAGATAGATAGATAGATAAATAGATATGCTGAAAACCCCTGGCGTAGGCAAAGAATGCTTGTCGCATTAAAAGGTCGTCCTGCCAAACATATCAAGGTATTTTGTTTTTACATTAGTCGTAAAAGTAACAAAATACTCTACTTGGATGCAATAATTTGAGTTTTTCTTTACGCGAATAAAAATAGTTTCGGAAGAATTGAATTTATTTAGAAACTGGAGACTTTATTTAGTAGGCAAGAGGTCGTGAACCGCTTAACACGTGTGCAGATAAATGGACGCTTACTTTAGCGGTTACGAGCGGGCAGCTGTAGGCTGGTATTTGATAAAACGGAGCACCGAGATATAGTAAATTAGCGTCATTTTTGGCTGAATCCTAAATTGTAGAGAAATAGCCTAAACACGACGAAGCGCAATTTCACTTATGAAGGCCTCAATCATTGTAGACAATTTTTGACGCGAAACGTCTTTCAGTTCGCTCAGCACAAGAGATAGCTTGCTAAACCCGCATTTAACGAAAGCATGCTATACTATTATTGCTTGTGTATTTGCAACCGTACTACCCGTGGACTTTGCTTTGGTATTGTTGGGTAGAAGAAAGGATCCATGACGTGATCATGCAAGGGTCGCGTGCCCATATAGTGTTGTTGTCGCAACGTTCATGACGCAATCGGAGCTAAATTTAGCCTGTCGATCGGCGTTCATGAAGAGTGTCATAGGTTGCGGCAGTACGTTTGTCGATCCGAGCGGAAGTTGTCGTGTTTGAAAGAGCTCACTCAGGCTGTGTAGCAGGTATATTTCATTAAGCTCAAACCTGTTCTCATCCACAGTTACACGACTTATACAGTTTGCTATTGCTTACAGAAATTTAATGGTTGCTCGGCTTTGACGCCCCGCGTTCGATACGTAGGGTCCAGAAATGGCGGAAAGGAAGTCCGACCGCAAGACAGACGGATGCCAGTTTGCACCCGCCACCTTGGACTATGGCGGGCCCACAACAAATGGGGACGGAGGATGATTGCAAGAATAGACCGTACGACTGCCCACTATACGTAGCCTAAGTTAAGCATGTAAGATTGGTAATGCGTGAATAAATGTCACGTGTGTATTTGGTTACGCAATTTATGTACCACACCGTAATTTTCGCCCACACACCATCAGCAGCGCGCAAAAGACGTTTCACGTGCCCCACTGCGGCTGTGTCCCTGATACAGCCTACTAAATTTTAAAGCGGAGCTTTCTTTGCATGTTCCTTCGACATTTCCACTGCTGCTGCTGCTGCTGTCTTGCACGCCGAGTCGGGGGGTATTTCAGAGTGCGTATTTACATGGCAGGAGCGGGCAGAGAAGCAAGGTGAAGCGAGAAACTCGTTTGGAACTTTCCATCGCGTCGCGTGTGCACAGTGCCCCTTGGAGCTCCCTGGGCGTCGTCACATTAGCCTCTTGACAACTATCATTATCCGTGACCCCCCGCGTGCAGAGTGACATAGGTCGCGGCAGTACGTTTGTCGATCCGAGCGGAAGTGGTCGTGTTTGAAAGAGCTTCAGCGCTTACGTTTCTCTTAACGTGCAAGTCCTGAGGAGAGGCAGGTATAAGGCAGAGAGGGCGCAGAGAGAAGAGGCTGAGAACGGAGGAGCGAAATATAAAAACACTCGTGCGCTTAGATTTAGCTGCACGTTAAAAAGCACCAGGGTGTCAAAATTAATCCGGGGTCTGCCACTACGGCGTGCCTCATAATCCGATCGTGGTTTTGGCGCATACAGCCCCATAATTCTGCCAACACTTGTGCCACGAGGCGATGTGCCATGTGAGTCAATGACAATGCTCAACCCTCTTATAGGTTAATAGCAATGGCGCACAACACCACCTCAAGCAAACACGCCTCCCTGTGTGTTCTATGTAGCCTACTACGCAGACAAGCAGCAGCGGTGCACGCAAGGTAACGTTTAACAATAGACTCACCACTCTAGTATTGCACTGAACGCTGAAGAAATTAAACATTCGCCGTTGACATCACCGCTAATTATGGTCATTCAAAGCAAACAGCATAGAAAGCTTCGCTTACATCGATTCCCACAGTGAGTGGGATCCGCATAACTCTGTTAAAATAGGGTTGTGAAGAAGCCTAGAGAGTGAGCCTTTGCTGTCGCTTTCCTTTTTTTATTTAGATAGGAATTAAGAAGGGGCTTCGGAAGAGGGGACTGACATGACAGGCTGTCACGACAAATCGATATGTTTTGAAGGTATATTGATAGCTAGAGCTTAATATATTTTGAAATCATATCAGATAGTCCTTACTCCTAACCTATGCAGAACGTATGTTTGTTGACGTGATTTTATAAGAAACACAATAAAATGTACGTTATAATGTTTCATGTACTTCTTTCTCTAGTTAAATTAAAGGTGTTATTGTCTTGAGTACTCTTTT
Source organism: Dermacentor silvarum (assembly GCF_013339745.2). NCBI lineage: Eukaryota > Metazoa > Arthropoda > Arachnida > Ixodida > Ixodidae > Dermacentor > Dermacentor silvarum. The sequence goes on from NC_051155.1 coordinate 129,667,199, forward strand.
ATATGTGCTTGTAAAATAAGGTCCCCTAAATGGGTACTATGCTAGCCAGGCACGGGCACTATCGTGCAAGTGCTCCCGAAATGCTTCTTTTGTGGGCTCACGATCATTTTCACAGCACACATAGGCAGATAAATTTTAGCCGCAACCAAAATTCAAGAAAGGTTTCATTTAAGAGCAAATACGAGAGCGGTGACAGGCAACCACGCACGCCAGAGATAACAGGCCACAAAACATGTTTCTTGTGCAAAAGAATTGTACGCAACGTTATCAGTTATGTTAAGAAATCTAGAAAACGTTTTTCTTTTTCTTTTCTTATGAGGCACGCAAGGCGCGAGCAGTAAGCAGTTATAGAGCAAGTGTTCCCTTTACTAGATTTGGAGGAATAAAATGGGCCAGCTCAGCGACTCCAAGGGTGCGAACAGTGGATCACCTCTCACCATTTCTAGGAGTTAAAATGAGTGGCATTGCGAAGGATTTCCACTCTACGGAATGGAGTGGAAACTGGAATGGAGGGCCCCACTCCGCAACTCTGGTGCAGACTAACATAATTAACGTACACACACTATATACCGACCGCGTGCTCAAAATAAAGCTTTACGGAATTTTTAAAAATAGCCCGTGGCATGTAGCATAATCTTTATCGTTGAGCTGGGTTATCCAATACGCGGACATTATTAGCACGAGAGATCGAAACACATATTCAACTAATTAACAAAAATTTACTAAAGAACTTCTCAGTTGATCACTTTACGACACATATTGCAATTTACGAATTGTATCCGGTGAGCTTGTCAGGCGAATCCACTTGGAATGAATTTCCAGAATGGCACCACCTTGGAGATATGCGCCATCAAACACGCAGGGAAAATGCACTGTTGTTCCACTTACTTTTTTACCAAAATGTTTCTCACTGACAATTTTTACGCGAGGTACGTGTGTTTAGTCGCTATGGCGTCTTGAAAGCAATTGCGGTGTTCTTTATCCTTTATTTCAAAGAATACCGCGCAGTGCCCAATGGCGTTAGAGAAGGGAGGTTACAGCAACGAACAGGATAAATCTTCATTTACGTGGTGCACTTTCTCTTAAGTCAACCTGTTCTTATTTACTGTTCGGACGAAACAGGAGTTAGCATTGATGTTCGTCTTGGTTTGGTACTCTAGAATGTTGCAGTCATGTTCACTGCACCTTGAAATAGAGCGAGGCACATCTAGGTAGGTTCCTTGGTGAATTTAAGTCGTATACTGTGGTATCTTAAATGTAGAAGCTTCAGCCTCAGATCCTTCATCGAGCGTAAAGTAATTCCATCCAAAGCTCACCCGTTAATGCCGTGCAACTCTTTCTCCTTCCGTACCGCTCCAAGACGAATCTTTACAACTCGGTTTCGTATTTGCTCTAGCATGGCAATGAGGGTAACGTCGGCGAGGTGCCCCACAACAGAGCGTCACAGCTTTTCACATTACTCCAAGTGTAGAACTCCTAAGGTGATAGCAGACGTGTGAAAGACCACAGCAAGTACAAATAGTTCCGGCGCAGTTTGCAAGAAACAACCATTTTATTTCAGTTGCGCATATTTCACCGAATTCGATGGTAACTGCTTAAGCAAAACGAGAAATGTTCTAGAAACTTATAGCGCAAGATGCAACGACACCGCAATTCAGGAATGAGAAGGAAGCCTTCAAGTAGCTTTAAATGAGCTCTCATGCATTAAAAAAAAAAAAAAAAAAAAACAGACTTGGCCGATGTAGAATGGTGAGCGCTGTTTCACGAGTACTGACGCCTCGCGTCTAAACGTTCAAAGCGTCCGTATAAAACTGCGCATTTTATTTTCGTTTTTAAGAGCTTATAAACGCTATACAGACTTCGAAAGGACGACACCGCTGCGTCTTCACTAAAATAACGGGCGCATTTTACGGTATTCCTAGGGGGCACAAAAACGAGTACGGTCTGAGAAAGCTAAGCGCTGGTTCGGTCTGGACCCTTGCCTTGAAGCTCTCGATTTCGGGTTGGGTCCACGTGTCCTTGTACGTCATGTAGTGCCACACTGCAAGCAGAGAGAAACAGGCGGCGTCTGAGGCGTGAACGGCCGACCTCGAATAAAGATCTACGATATAGGTTGCGTTTCACAACGGCACGACGAAACAACTGGGGCAGCTCAGTGCCGAATATTTATGGAGACTGTCGCACCTTTGTTCATTATGTCGTTGCCAATAGCGATACAACTGGGTTTGAATCGACAAAAACGAATTTCTTCAGTCCGATTGACTATCGTATGCTGTGCCAGAAGTAATGACATTTAAATCGGGAGATCTAATGTTTACATTAGGGGTGGGCGAATATTTGACGTTTCGAATACGAATGCGGATAGTTAGTGCGTGTTCTGCGATTCCGTAGTCGAATAATAAACACTAGCAAAATATTTCGCACCAACCGACTGTTTAGGTAACAGCAAAAGTTTTCGAAGCAATGCAGGAATCAAGTGGGAAATGCAGGCATTGTTTTCCGCTGCGCCGCGGAAGCCTACATGACAGGCTGTGATTTGTGCTTGTACTCTGTCATTTAGGGCTCTTGGCAGTCTAGCTGCGTATAGCAGTTTTATTTTATACGCGACAATTAATCAGCGGTGTTTTCCTTGCAACGGGCCCTTTTTCGTGTGTCTACGGCCAGACACCATTCTTCAGTCTATAGCCTTATTTCCCCGCAACTTGTGATCTTTTTTAGCAGCCATTTGTTTCGTCTTTTGGTAAGCTAGTCCTGCAACAGCCCTTTTTTTCTAGTAGAGTTGTTTGCAACCAGGCTCTAATGTTCTTGAAAGGCTATTCTATCATTTTTAATGATAATTAGGGATTTTGAGCCTCAAACTGATCATTTGTCCCTGATAGTGAGCTTTCCTTCTCGCAGTAGTCAGTGAAGGCGTGGTACTTATTTATATTGAAATAAATATTCCTGCTTTAAGTATGTACATCTGCGCTTGCATATTCGATATTCGATACTTACTATCCATATTCGATTTGTATTTGAAAAAATTATATTCACCCACAGCAATTTAAAATATTCTAAAAAATGAGGAGAGAGAGGGTGTTATTACTTAGCACGAAAAAAAGTGACTATAACCTTGTGATACCCCTGTAAGATTATAATGACTGTAGCCTTCGATCCTTTTTTCAAAATTAACGCGGAAGCGATTACACCAAATATTCATCCCGGATGTACAGTAATATGCATGCCGCACTGGATAAAAGTGGTTTAATCATATTCTCGCGACAGCAGACTCATTCACGAATTCATTTCTGCTTGTCTAGATCTAGGAAAGAGTGAAACCGATTGCCTAAAGAATTTATACCTATTATGTTTAACGAGCTATTCGTGTCGTCACTGTGATGTTGCTCTTGTTCTTTGCGACTGTTTGCTGTTTGTCAGAATTGCTTCGTTTGCTTCGATCTGCTTGTATTCATGAATCAGGTCTTCACCCCCAAATGAATGCCACTAGGCACTGTGGATAAATAAATAAATAAATAAATAAATAAATAAATAATAAATAAATAAATAAATAAATAAATAAATAAATAAATAAATAAATAAATCACAACTGATTTAAAAGGCGATTACGGCTCTGGAGAATAGCATAATAAAGAATTAATTCAAGTAATAATTTGTAAGAATTGTAGCTCTCATAAACAGCCTTTTGTGCAACGCGACACGTCGTTACGATAGAAAAGCTTACTCAGGAGCCATAGCTTTATCTACCGAGAATGATTCTGGCATTTTACCGTAATAACAATAACTGCGCTTCTGCGGCGACATGGTCGAAACGCGTTTAGTGGAAACTTCATTTCGTTCAGGTCCTTGCTTTGCCCTATTTCTTTCGCTGTTCATTTCAGCGCTATGCCGTGAAAGTTCAGTGAGCGATTTTGCGGTAAGGCTCTGGAATGAAGAGAGGCTTTATGATTTCAATGCGGATCCGGTTGTTCTCAGTGCGAACAACAATCGGTTAATTACACTGCAGTAGAGTACTATGAAAGGCTTCATCAATCAATGACTGAAACTTCCGTAAACATTTTTCTTCGGAAGCCCATAGCTCAGTAAAAAGCATAGCCAATTAGATGAAATGCAGAGGCGTAGTTGTTCGTAATGCAAATCAAGGCCCGGACAAGTAACGACTCTGTTTCAGTTATGTTCATTATCGCGTTTTGCCGGTGAACTTAGCTGCGCGCTGCCTGCGTCATCACCAGGATCGGCTCGCCGTGAGTGGTTTACGATAATAGAATCCACGAAAAGGATTGATTACATTATGTCGCCCTAAGATCGCTCAATCGCCGGAGTGTACAGCATGAAAGCTTTATCTTTAGACTGGGTGCGACTACAAAGTTTTTGTTGTTTTTTGGCAACACGAACTCGGTCATATGAGCCACCGCGGTGGACATAGCCGCAAGTGAATTTCAGCAGTTCGTACCGGAGCCGTCATCGTAGCACTCTCTCTGAAGGAGGTACTTGCAGTTGTCCGTGTCCACGATGAGAGATCTGGATTTGACTGGAAGAGAAGAACGCGCATGAGGACGTGATGAATACATCAGCTGAGAGAGCTTCGTTATATTGCCATTGAGTAGTGTGTAAGCGTGACACTATGTCCTCCTAAACACATTCGTCGGCCCTTCCTCTACCGGAAAATGGGGGTAAGCGAAGCCTGTCGTGGGTGCACCTTGCGTTATGTTTCGTGTGAGTAACTTGACCGTGACCAAGGCGAGGCCAGGTGATCTGCTCGGTGTTGGCGAAGTGCCGCAGCTTCAGTGGCTCGCACCGTAGGATCGGCCCGTCAGCGACGCGCCCTTTCACGGGCGATCTCCCGTAGGCATTCGGCGAGAGCTGCCTGTTGTTCGGGAGTACGCACAATGCGCGGCCGTCCCATCGGTTCTACGAGACTGAACTGAACGGAAACGAAGCGGGCGCAGCGCGCGCGAAACCCTTTCCTGCCCTTTCCCTTTCCGGCGGAAGCGCAACGGCTCTGACTGGCTGCGCACGTGGCGTGAGCGCGCGCCTACGCATGCTGGCACCGTGCCTAATGACTCACGCTCCGGCGCCGGAAGTCGCGCCGGCATAGAGCCGGAGTTTCAGCGTTACATCGCCGGCGCCGGCTAGCGTATACAAGGTTCGCTTGAGAATCAGTAGCCCCTCCCCTGTCGAGGAAATGCGAGTAAGCGAAGCTTGTGGTGTGTTTCTTCGGTGTTCCTCGGAACGAATTGCACTGACGACTACCACGTTATGCTCGAATCACAACCGGTCTCATGCACTGCAGCTGGCTCTTAAGTCCCGGTTGAGAAACTCGCGTTGAAACCTGGCCGTTGCACCGGGGAAGTTGGCGCTAGCGCTGCCGAGGCGTGCACCACCATTGTCGGGTTCCTGGAGGGCAAGACGACGCTGACGTGTGGCCTCAACATCGCACTCCAGCAACTCGGAGTCCGCGGCTCTTCGCTGACGTTTCGCCTGGGCTTTGGAAGCCCTCACGGTAGAAACGAGCACAACGATGACGAGCCCTTTCCCGAGCGAGTTCGCGCCGCCGTTGCTCAAACGCAGCCTGCTCCTCGGCGGAAAGCACCATGCGGGGCCTTCCTATCCGGGCGCCGAAACTGATATGAGGCGAGGGAAGCCCGGCGAAGCACGCGCCAACCCCCTTTCATTACCTTTCCCTCCCCATGACACACCAAACGACGCTGATTGGTCGCGCGCATCACGTGATCCGGTGCCGGGGCAGCTTTTCCCGCACCTGCTCTTTCTTTCTTTCTTGTCACTGGCTCATACCCGCATTGCATACGTGGGTATGCGCCACGCGTGAGTTTTTGCATGACTACAATGCCGCTGAAACTTGTGGGCCAATACAAGCTCCGCTTGAAAAAGAAAATCAGCTTAAATATTGTCACCGAACCTTATGTAATCTGTCTGCATGTACGCGCGACGCGAATTGTGTAGTACTTTCTGGAAAACACGCCGGCACCAGCGATTACTCTGGAACATTCCATGACTCATGTATAAAAGCCGAATGCGCTTGACCCGCTGATTCAGATTTTCGACTGGACCGCCGACTGTGTTCGTCGCTATCGTTGTTCTTTGAGTGTAGCCTATTTTTGTGGACACAAGTTCCCCAGTAAAAAGCTCGTTTTAGTCATTCACAGTACTGCTGCTGTTTTCTTCATCGTCAGTACTACGAGGCAATATGGTCAAATGTTTCCTACCGCCGTTGCCAAGGTCCCTCTCCAGGTAGTTTCCTCCATTTACTGCGACATATAGGTACCTGCAAAAATAGCATAGAAACAGTTTGGTAAGGAAGAGGATAAAAAGCGTGTTTGTATAAATATAACACAAAGAAAGAAATAGTAGCATAAAAAGAAATAATATTGGAAACTACCCAGTATATGCCTGACGTTTTTACTGCTACTGTAAGGATCTTGTCCTCAAAATGGACAACCTTACGTAGCAAACACGTTTTCTTGTGTGCCCCTGGTTTTATCAATTAATTTCTCTTTGTTCCTTGCTCACACAATGGTTTCTATGACCTCAAAAATTTTTTTCTTCTTCTGGACACAATACAGTGCGTTGAAAACCACGAGACCATGGCAATCTCCCTGAGCCTAATTAAAAGTTTACATGAACGCGCGCAAGCGAGCGTCGTTCATAAAAAATTATTGTCATTGGTACCAACAATAATGATAACTTAAATATGAAACTTTGTGTTCGAAATGCCACTTCATTCACAAATAAATAAAGAAAAAAAAGCGAAAGTTGTGTTGCTTTCGCAAGGAAACACTGGCTATAATAACGAATAATTTAAGTAATGATTGTTTGCAGCAACTGTGTATGAGCAATTGAATCCGCGAGGAATTCTGGTATATTATCACGCCACAACTCTGTGTTGAAACGTTACTCTTAGATTAAAACTAGTACCGTTGAAGAAACTTGGCGCAGCCTTTCGTATTCTGCCTGTTTCCGATATACTCCCAAGAATATCTGACTCAGTAGTTCTTCTCTGCTCCAAGGTATGTTTTTTCAGGGGGATATATTAATAACGTATACGTCAAATATATACCGGGTGAGCCACGTAACTTGAGCCAAGCTTTAAATATATGCAAGTGCCACGTAGCTAAACAGAACCAAGGTAATGTTGTTTGCCGTCGCTTGGAGATACTCAGATTATGATTTTTTTTTGCATTCCGCCTAGTTACATAATTATTCCTAATTAATTATTCAACTTCTCATATATTATAACTAGATGGAAAGTGTCAATGAGAAGATTGTAGAGCAACATAAAACGCTCCCGATAAAGCTTTCTGTTGCTCATTACTTGCTAGATAAAAGTGTTTTTCCAAGCATAAGAGAAACCCGCGAGTACAGAGAACTGCCGCACGATGTGTAACACTACAGAGGTGACGCCAAATGAAGTGAACCTTCTATCAGGGAAGAGTGACGCATCATGTGAGGCGGTTTCATCCCATTCAAAGAAAAAGAAAACAGAAAAAAAAACAAAAAACAATAACAAAAATAATCAAAACAAAAAAAAACTAAAAAAAAAAACGTGAAGCTCGATGACGACGAGAAGCGGCTGAAGCAGTCGGACAACGAGAAGCTTCGCTTACTTCGATAATCATCTTCGATGGTGCTTGCGTAACTTTTTTTCCAGTCAGTTAATGACTTAAATCCCGAACACAAAACAATGGGTTATCCTTAAGTTTCACATATTTAAGCTCTATACTTCCAGTAGAGAGCTATGCTCTCCTTATCTGCAGTCATTATTACTTTCTCTGGATGCTATGGTGTTAAGTGCTGTTAAGTGTTAATATAATATCCTCAATTTTTACCGATATTCTATATGCGTCGTTATGCCAGGTGAACGTACTGCGCGAGGACGACGTTCACGTGCAAGCGTACAAATTGCTTTACATTCACCAATTATTGTTTACTTATGCGTACTCCTTGACGTATTATTTAGACCTTCTTCCCTTTTCCCCACTAAGGTCCCCCTGAATAAAATTAAACATTCCTTCATTCATTGCAGTGTTGACGCGAGAAGTTATTATAGCCTAGTACAACATGTCGAGGTACAAACACTGACATCTAAATATAGGACGTCAAAGCATGCCTTCGATATACTGCACTCCGAACGCGCTGCTAAACGGGCCGTTAATTCAGTAAGTGTGAGAGTGAGACGCTTTTGTTTTCTTTTTCAGGGATAGCTGTTTTAACCGGATTGAATATGTGTAGAGTAAGCGTCATCGTCGTCAATGTTTGCGCACTTCTACCCTCCCCCTTTATATCCCTACTCCCTCCCTCTCTCCTTCCCTCCAAATGTTTCTCAAAACAGCCACAGTTCCATACAAGATATTCATATACCGAGCCGCATTAGTTCGCACCGGGTAACCCAATATTGGTGAGTAGTGCGCCTTTACGCCTGTTTTATGCGCCACTAACCTTGAACCACGTCATACTCATCAGAACGCATGCTTTAAGATTTCACGCTAGTTTTCTTTTTGTCAAGACTCCGAATTAAAAATGCATACAAATAGGGGGAAAAAAATGAAGGGCGCATAAGCTTCGCCTTTAAGAGTGGAACGTGATAGCATTATCGGGCCCCGTTTGCATCGCATTTTTCTTTATGACTAGGCTTCACTGCAACACAGAACGTGGGAAAGCCAGCTTGCAAAGACCCAGCCTATGCCCACCCCCTTAATGTCGGCTTCACTTTTAAACAGAAATGCATCGCTGGGAAGACATTGTTACAGGGGGAAATTAAGCCGTTTATATGAAAATGTGAAGGCCCAAGGACTTTTTTTTATAACTTTATTAATTGTTTGCTGTTGCCCAGAGGCGCGCGCGCGTCTAAAACGCATTGGGCAGGCTAACTCCAAGTTTGACCTGCCGTAGGGTGCCTACATGCAACGCTGCTTTAGGGTGGTGACAACACCAAAGTTTTGACCACTATTTAGCACCAAATTTGGTGGGTATCCATTTCGGTTCCCGGTCTCGCTAGAAGTCGTGGCGCATTCCTGCCGCTCCGATGTACCGATGTTGGCACGCGATCTATTAAATTTCTTTAGTTTTGCACCAATGCGCATATTAAACCTGCATACATCTTTAATATTCTAGTTGCCTATTCCTTTTATTTTAACACATCAAACCTATTTTTCTATTGCATGTCGTGCGACACATATAAAGCAACAAACAATAAGGCACCATGGCATGCTCGTGGTCGTATTATCTCACGCCAAGAATGTGAACTGCATTAAGCATTCTCGTTGCCTTCCACTTGTAGGTAATTTATAAAGGGTGTTTACCGAAGCGTGCTACAATAAAGACTGCGCTTACTAGCCTGTTTAAAAAAAACGCAGACGCGCCGTATACTGCACTCAGACACGCTATATGTCTCTGGCTGTTAATTAGTTTCACGTCACCAAGGGTTGCGGGAAACGTAGTCTGCCGGCTGGTCTTTCGCCATTTTGTGCCCCACATTCAACCCGCAATTAAGTTCGCGGCGGCAAGTACCCTTACAAAGGCTGTCACCACCGTAAAAATTTGGAGGAGTGAAACGCGATAGCGTTATCGGGACCCGTTCGCATCGTATTTTTCTTTATGAGTAGGCTTCACTGCAACCCACAACATGGGAAAGCCAGCTTACAGAGACCAAGCTTACACCGATCCCCTTAAAGTCGGCTTCATTTTTGAACACAAATTCATTGCTGGAAAGACATTTTTACAGGGGCAACATAAGCCGTCTTATATCAAAATGTGAAGGCCTTATGACTTTTTTTATTGTTTTATTAATTGTTTGCTGTTGCCCCGAGGCGTGCACGTGTCCAAAATTTAGAAAGGATCGGTTTTCAACATTCCCCTCTATGTTGCCTAGAACCAAATTACCACAGAAAACCATCAGAATTGGAGGACGCTTAAGCTTCGCCTTTAGGAGTGTAACGCGATAGCATTCAAAGATCCCTGGCTACTTATCAGGCTTTTTTCGCGTATATTCAAATTACAGAGCGACGCTATCACGTTTGTACGTTGTGTCGTACTTTACGATTTTTATGACGAATTTTACTTTAAGAAATTCAAGTTTTGTTAACCAACGCCTTGCGCCACGCGAAGGGCCCACCCGGTCGGGTTGGTTCGGGATGATGTGGTTCGGCATGATTATTTCCGCCAGACGCCGATGCTCAACGCCGACACCGATGCCGACGCCGGATTTTCTGCGACACGGGGCCCTTAACGTTGTCGCGTTAAAACAGCGTTGCATGTAGGCTGCCTAACCTGCCGTAAGGCTTCTCTATTTTTGAAAGGTAGCGACAGGTTTTGATCCAGCCGCCGCGCCCTGCGATAGGCCGGTTGGCGGCACGTGACCTTTTCGCCTTCCGCCCCGCCCAAAAAGGTCCAGCAGTGGTCGCTGTGCCGGCGGAATGTACGCATGTTCTTTGTTTTCGAGCGTGCATTTGGACGATTTTGGTAAGCAGAAAGCACTTCACGCGCCTCTGTTGCATTGTTCTAGTAAACTAGAAGTGCCTATGTACCTGATAATTGAGCGGACGCAAGAATTATGTGTTTGAAATCAACGTTTGCAGCGTGACGTGCTAGTAAGCCGGGCTGCTGTGCCTTTGGCTGCCGCAACCGCGCGGAGGTCGGAAAAAAAGTTTTTTTTCCACTCCTCGCGGTAACAACAATATCAGCAGAAGGAAGAAGGAATTTTCTATGGTTTTTACTCTTGCGTGCACTTAGGTTCCATTCCATGCTTCATTGCTCCAGCGGCCATAAGAAATTATAAACTTAAGAATTTTTATGCCTTGGACTTCTTTGATATAGTCGAACATCAACCAGCTGTTTTATTCTTGTGTTGGTAAGTGGAGTGCTACAGGACGCTGGGGACAATGGTGCTGTTTGCTAACTGCTGTTCTTTAATTGTGTCCTACTATGGGACATGCTTCAAATCAGTGCTTGCCTTTCAAAGAAAACGTTTGTAGTGAATTCGCGCTATAAAAGCGAATATTTAAATATGTGTTGCTTCATTTTACTGCATCTCTAGAAAAAAACCACCTAACTCTGCTTTTCTGGTTATAGTACGGTTTTAGAGCCTATAGGTGTATAACATACCCCAAATTTATTTGGAAGTGCATTGGCTAACATTGCAAACATACCTTTATATCTGCGGGGCTCGCAAAGGTACATGAGTATGGAGGTGGTTGGGGTAGTGAAATGGGGAAGGCTTGGAATAAATGCATGGTGCGCAATGACATTTCTGAAAGTTGTAGTAAGCTCACAACCTGCCTCTTCTCGCCGAACGCAAGCACTATCAGCTGACCCAAATATAACCTCTACTTCAAGTTACGCTGAATTTCACAACCTGCAAACAACGAATCACCTGTATGACCGCCGCTGTGGAAAGCTGTTCGGAAGAATGAGCTGCTTCGGAAACGCACGCGTTTTATTTCAACGTTTAACGTACTCCGGGCTCATTCAAGTTATTGTCCCTGTCGTTTGTAGTTTCCTGAGCAGATTAGGCCACAAATGTTCACAATTAACCACTTCAAGCGCGTACTGAGTACGCTTTCAGGCATCCGCGGAATGCACGGGAGCGAGCGGCGCATCGTCTGATAGCGCTGCTTCTAGGACCCCTCGAGAGGGCGCGCGGATAGTTGTCGCTGCCTTTGAAAAATAAAGAGCCTTAACCGGGCCGAGGAGGCGAGCGCCATCTGGATGGTGTTTTTGCAAGTAATTTACCCAGGCGCGCCACTGTTGCATGGTAGAAATGCTGGAAAAGGGGTTTGTGCTTGACTTTTCTCGTAACAGGATTTACTTTTCTCGTACATTGAAATCACAATCCGGCGCTATCATGTCTGTTGGTTGTGGTTGAGTCGTACTTTACGAGTTTTCTCACGGATTTTACTTTGGAAATTCAATTAGTTTACTAAAAACTCTGCGCCACGCGGAGGGCCTGAGTGATTGGGGTGTCTCGGGATTATTTTCTCAGCCATGGATGCCGACACCGATGCCGACGCGGATTTCCTGCGACACGGGGTCCTTAACGTTCCGCGCCCTAAAATTGATTCGTGTGGCGCTGACGAAACTCTCATTCCGCCGAACAGCACATTGCTTGTGACGTGTGTCTTGGACCACGGTGAACGCCACGGAGTAACTTAACTTTGCACATGGCCATGCATCAGACTCCAAATTTTAGTTTTGTTGCGTCTTCCTGGCGTGGGAGTGCCTTGTCACATATGAGTTGATGTCATGTCCTCTCTATATACTTGTTCTGCGCTTGTATATGTGCGCTTGTTCTTATGAAAACACGCAGCGTGCAAACTATTTTTTTAAAGTCTTGGGCTACCTAAGCATGAAAAACTTTGTCTGTCTGTCACTAGATTCAACCGCCCAGCCAAAACCAACCAAGCTACTAGCACTAGTGGCACGGGGTCATACTCGTCAACATTATACAGCGCAAAGGAAACCTGAGGCCTATTCGAGGCAAAATATATGTACAGAACCGCGATCCGCAGCGTTAATTAAGAATACACATTGGACTCGTTTTTACGTTAGTAAATGATAAATCATCGCATTATAAATGGTGTCAAAGAGATGCTACGCGTTAAAAACAAGCCGACTGAAGCCGCGGCTCTGTAGCCGGCTTTAAGCCAACAGTAATAAAAGATCCCAACAGATGACGCGACAGCAGGGCGAACGCGGGAAATTTGAATTGAATTCAGCAAAACCTCCATTGCATCCATCATGGGAGGAATGAGAGGGGAGGAGAAGAGTGTGAGGGGTGGGAGGGGTGAGAAGAGAGGCTGTTACGCATCAGGAGCGGCAGACGATTATCGTCTTTCGGCGTCATTTGCAGCGAAGCAAGCAGATATGCAGCCAATTTTCATTTCTTTTTTTAACGCGGATCACAATGTCAGGAATTACGGTACATTTTCTGGAGCACAGTGTTTGGGACAGCAGCAACACGGTCAAGAGAGAAAGTCCGAATAGTCGGGGCGACACTCACTGCTTCATGCCGCAGCGACGCGTCGAATTCTCCGAGTAGCAGACAAAGTCACCCCTGTCTGATTGGTCGAAGCTGTCGCGGTTACAGTAAGCCGGACCGGAAGGAGGGATCCACAGCGTCCAAGAGACAGCATTGAAGCCGCAGTCCAGGGTCTGCATGTTTAGAGAAAAACCCGCGGAGCTACACATGTCAAAGTTCAGGTACAAATCGAGTCAAGCTTATTTCACAAGACAGGGTGGAGTTTAGCTCAAGAACATAGTCGTCAACTGGTCAAACGCCCTAATTCCTGCTCGTATACTCTTACGTCTACGGTACGCTGCCACTGATGCACTGACCTCAGCACATTCGCCAACACACCAGCCAGCACTTATTCAAATTGCACGCCGTACCTGAGCTGTGCATGCTGCTATATTGACCCTTTTCGCAGCGATCCCGTGGGTGTTGCCATGTTTGATCACGTGGTGGCGCGTCTATTGCTTGCCTCAACTGCCTTCATTACCCCCGTGCTTACAATGGATGTATATGACGCCGGTGCGGCTTAGCAAACCTCTGCTTCGGGAGATAGCGTAGACGGTGACTGGGTGGACGACACGAAGCTTCGGCCACAGCTTCAGAGGACATGTAAAAGCGCTTTCGAAGCTCAGTAAGCTTTGTCCAAACGGCGCCAGTAGCGTAAGTGGTGCTTGCTCTAAAAGCGAGGCTAAATATGTCTTCGAAGCTATCCAAACTTTCCGCTCATGAATTGAATTAGGATTATAGTGTTTTGGTCTTCGTTGTTTACTTGGGGCAATTTTTTTGA
>NC_051155.1:129681109-129747410 GCF_013339745.2 Dermacentor silvarum
AACAAAAGGTTTAGCGAAAGGAGCACTAGAAAACAAGGTGCCCGGCTTTGTATACGTAGTGTCAAAAATGTTTTCTACCCTACTCGCAGGACCGAAGATGCACTTCAGTTATGACCTACGACGTGACCTTCACCTCTAACGTCACGGTCACGACGTCAACTTCGGGGCACTTGGTACAGTTTTCGACTTCTTCGGTGGACTGCCCGAGAAGACGCTAGAAGAAGAAGATCTTCAGCTACTGAAAGCATCTTCGCTCAAATACGTTCAAAGAATCGTCGACGCTGTTCGGAGCTTCATCGCCGATCCTCCGCCTACCAATCAGTTGAATGCTCACACTTCAAGGAAATGTTGACACAAATTCTACGATGCCGTACCGTGAGCAAGCATGCGCAACATGCTAGAGCATCCTTTCCAAGAACACTTAGCAGTACTAGTCAAAACGTATTGTTGGCCTAGTTTGGTTCATTATGGCAACAACGACACCAGAGAACACAAGCATAAGCAATGAGACTGAGACGCTTGCGATCGTCTCGATCGGTTTACCTGTGTTTTGTGTTCTTTGGCCCTGTTTGCTGCCTAATTATCATGACGAAAATGTAAATTATTCTTAATAATGTTTGATTTCCTGTCGAGATTGAAGCTTGTCAATCGGTTGTCTTGCGTGAACTGCACAAGTAAATTAAAAGCGCGGAAATGTATCTTCTTGCCTGATTTACTGACGTCTCTTCACAGTGAGCATACCGAAATATATTAGCCAGGAGTAAAAAAGATGAGAAAATGCGATGCTTTTTTTACAGAATACCAGTGTTTTGGGGGAAATACTTTGTCTTTACACCCCCATTTCGCATCACCGCACTTTTCGGCATTTACCATTACTGTGCAGTGGAAGACCTTTTTTTGTAAACACTCTTCGTCGCAGACTACAAAAAGCACCCGTGCTATAAGTTATAGCACCATGAAAGTTCCTGAAAAATCTAGGCTGCGGCATGAACACACCAACCCACCACATGATGTTATATGTTCTCTCTTTGTTTCGACAAAGAAAATTGTTTTTACCATAACAAATAAAGACATGAGGAACGAATGCTCCATCTCCGACATGGAGATGCTCTGCTTTTACCATACCACCCTAGCATTAAAAGAAGATTTATTTTCACGTTATCATCATCATCATCATCGTCGTCGTCGTGGTCGTCGTCAGCGCGCCGCCGCCACGTGCCGCCTTCGATCATGCGCAAGGTCCCGGGAGGGGGGAGGGCGGGAAGTTATACTTTGGCGGAGACTGCGTTGGCTCCATTTTTTCTTTAATGTCAGTTAGAATATTGGCTATCCCCGTTTGCTCTCTGATCCACACTGCTCTCTTCCTCTCTCTTAATGGTACGCCTAACATTTCGGCGAAGCTGTTAAGGACTAAGTTCCCCAGGATCGTGTCCGCGTGTAGAAAAAACTATCATCATCAGCATTTGCTTTGACTCCATGTGCGTGGCGGTTTCCCGCCAGTTGCGCCTTAGCACAAGCGTCGAACGGATGATGGATGGCCCATTGTTATAACCCACGCCACTGCCGATGCCTCTTTCATAAGTGTGCGATACTTGGCGGCGGCACGTCCCACAAATCGTTGTGCCCTTTTGTCTCGTGACGTAGAGGTCGCACTAGCGCTTATCAGTAGTTGCCTTTTAGACTCACTATGGAGCGGACGCTCGTTTAACCACATCTTCCAGGACCCTAACGTCAGGATCCTGATGATGCCGTGCAGTATGTATATGTATACGTGTGCCGCGGCTATCAACGCCGTGGCTCATACGCTAGTCTATGACGATGGGGCGGACTTGGCGCAGCAACCGCACTACTTGGCCATCGCGCCGGGCGAAAACAAGACGCCGGTGTCCTTGCTCTTTGACGAACATGCCGAAGGCGGTCAATATAGTCAATAATGATAATATACAAATCACTATAGCAATATCCACTATAGCAGAACCACCATAGTCACAGCTTCCCTGGCTTCCATCTTGACATTAGTGGAAGGGCTCTGTATTTTTTTTCGTTCCATCGCTTTTTGTGCGGTCTTTACCTTATTCTCGACCTTCTCTGTTAGCCTCCAAGTTTCTGCGCCATACGTTAGCACCGGTAGAATTCATTCATTGTGCACTCTTCACTTGAACAAAATTGGCAAGCTCCCATTCGGGATTTGGTAGTGCCTGCCACATGAACTGCAGCCCATTTTATTTTCTGTAAATTTTTTTCTTATAATCAGGGTCCCCCGTCCAGTAATCGACCTATATAAACGTACTCCTGCACATACTCTACAGGCTGACTGGTGATAATGAATCCTTGTTCCCTTGCCAGGCTATTGAAGATTACCTTTGTATTCTGCATATTAAGCTTCAACCCTACTCCAAGACTTTCACGGTTAAGATCCTCAATAATTTGTTGCAATTCGTCCCCATTCTTGCCGAATAGGACAACGTCATCTGAAAACCAAAGGTTATTGAGATATTCGCCATTGATCCACACTCCTAAGTCATCCCAGTATAATAAATTGAATGCTTCTTCTAAGCTTGCAGTGAATAGTATTGGAGGAATTGTATCTGCTTGCTTGACACCTTTTTTCATAGGCAATTTTCTCATTTTCTTGTGGAGAACCAAAGTAGCTGCGGAATATTTGTAGACATTTCCCAAGATAGTCACGTATACCTCCTATACTCCTTGATTACGCAATGCCTCCATGCCTGCTATATTCTTCAGCTCTTCTCGGGTATCGGAAGGCTGTACTGGTTCTCGAGCTTTTTCTACATAACACTATGTACGGCGCCTTGTTTTGTCTGTCCCCTTTGTTGTCCCGTCTATGCGCTGAACGCGAGAGTTCTTGCACTGGGATCCAAGCACTATGTGCTCACCGTAGGCCACTATGTGCTCACTGTAGACTTTGCAGCATAGACGAGCTTCACCACGGCTCGACCAACCGCAAAATCCAAAGAAACAAACGAATAAAGCATTCCAGAGGAGTAAAATCCAGCAATTTTCATTCAACACAGAGGAAATGAATCTAACCCTTCTAACGCAACTGTCACTTACTTCCCTGAAGCACATCAATGGCCTCTTTATGTGGAACCAGCGCTGGCTGAGACGCGTTACGGCAATGGAAATATGCAAATAAAATATGCTGACACCGTCTGGTAGGTAAGACACAAAATTATACAAGATTTGGACCATAACTAGAGGTGTCGGAATGCTGAATTTTCCTAATCATGTTTCAGTGCAACTTTGAGGGCACTGTTGAAGGACACTGAGCATGTTCAAGAGCACTGATGTCGCTGCACGGAAGCGCCTAATTACGTGATTCTTTTTTTTCGAGATTTCGCACTCTCTCTTTCGAGCTCTGGGAAAACAAATCCACAATGGCTATCTTCATGAAAAGAAATCAGTTGTGTGTTTCTCAAGACGCGATGCAACATGTTCCTTGAAGATTTTGTATTTAAATCAATATTTAAAAGGAACGTTATCTATAATATATTTTAAATATAGTTACTTACATTCACGGTAAAAAATAGCAGTCGCAGATAAAATGTTGCAGGTCTTCAGAGTCGTTACACACAGAGCGCATTGCCGAGTCCATGAGTTGAATCTTGCACTTGAAGTAGTTAGTGTAGGCCACGGTGAGTCTGAAGTGGCGAATGCATGTTTGGTCATGTCTACTGAGGCCTCGGTGGCATGTAAAAGTCACAACATGAATAGATTTTATATAGGGGCCCGTACTTTTGCCTTGCACCTCTGCAGAGGGATCGCTGTAACCGTCAGCGTGTGCGGTAGCCATGCAGTGTTGCCGCATCTTTTCTCGAGGCAGGTATCAGGACCATTTCTCTCGAAGTGTCATGTGCAGATTTGGCAGCGAAGTTGACTTGTATACCGCAGTGGGCCCGTAATCACTGCAAAAAAGAAAAAGAAAGAAACATTGTAATGCAGTTTGCAGGCTTTGATCCAGAGGCGCCTTATCTCAGTGCCGAGTTGTTCCTGCGTGTGTGGCGACTTCATGGCGATTGACGACTAATTATCTTTCTAACTCATCTGATTCTTGGCCAATACCCCTAGTGGGTTGAAGACATACATTGAGGAAAACAAACCAAACGACTATCCGACAAGACGAGTTCAGCGACAGGGATGTTTGTGCCACGCCGTCTAGAATTTCGTTATTGAAGCCATGTGGTTACCCTTGTAAACTTATTTCACTTTTATTATTTATTTGAGACTTTACAATTCTTGCCACCCGATCACAACCTTTAATTTGTAACGCGAAATTCACCAATTGTCACAAATTTCAAATATATATTTTGCTTTAATGGTCATGCTGCTTTTGCCACCTGATTCTTGGCCAATCCATACAATGGGTATGAGCCACGAGATGAGACAAAAACAAACGGACAAACCGACAACAAACAAGAAGTCAAAGAAAAAGAAGAAAAAACGCCAACCGTGTCGTGATGGATAGGCCACGCCTGGCACATTACAGTTTTTCTGCGCCGCAGCTATCTTCCGCTGTGAAGGCAACCTCGAGCACAGTTTATCTGTCCTCCTCGCCGTCTTCGAGCTGCTCGTTCAGCCTCAGCGACGTCGACGACAGCACGTTCTACGACTCCACGTACGCATCACAGCCGTTCCCGGCGACCTCGCGCGTCCTGTCCGAAACTTCGACGGAAGGTCGCAGCTGCGCCAGTACAGTTCGAAGCAGCCGCAGTCGGGACGAGGAGGCGTATCTGACGCACTTCGACGTGAGCAGCGCGTCGACACGACGATGGCGCGACGTGGTGCCCGGCGGTCGGGCGGCCAAGCTGATCTGCACCTCGGTCCTGGCCGTCATGTGCTGCGTCCTGGCATCACAACTCGTACTGGAGAAGCTGTCTGTGCTCCGAGAAGCCGACGCCATCGGTACCCTTGTCTCGATCAACGAAACGGATGCCGTGCTCGTGCTAGGGGTCCCTGTGGAAGAGAGCAAATTAAGAACCTGGGCTTCGCCATCCCTGGTTCCCAATAATGGCGAGTGGAGACGAAACGACGCGGTGAAGACGAAAGAAGGTGTTCCTGTCATTGGCGGAGTGTACGAACAGCGCTACGCAGCTCCGGCCTTCCGCCCTTACCACCCGGATACGCGACCGAGGAAGGTGATGAACAAAACAGCGGCTCCGCACAGCGCGGTTGACATCCGTGTTCGGGTCCGTGGGACATCGCAGGCGCCAGAGCAACACCCGAGTAACACAACCGCAGTACCATCGTCACCGACAGGCGAGGCTTCGGCTCTTATTATGACTGCTCCACGTGCGACTCAAATCAACGAGAAGTGGCCGCACCAGCTGAACATTACAGGACGGTCACCCCGAACAGCCGCGAGTGCATGGCTCTACGGGAAAAGATCGGCAACGACAGGACGCATTCCCCACGTCGTCTACATTAGCAAGACTGTCAAACCAACTTTGTTGTCATCGACTCTCCCACATTCGACCACACGGGCAAAGAGGGAGAACGCCGATTCTTCGGAACATCCCCGTAATCTAGTATATGCAGAGGCTGCTGTAGCATTTGCCAATCGTTTGCGAGTCTCAACTGCGCGGCAGTACAAGTTATCTTGAGAACATAGTAGCTCGAAAACCGTGGTAATTATCACTATTAAATGCCTACAATCTCGCAAGCACTTGTTATTAAATCACTTTAAAGAAAGTAGATGGCGGAAGCATCAAGCAACTCTTTGACAATTGCTTTTGTCGACTATAAAGCCACAATAATTCCTTGAAAGCAAGTTATCTATGACCCCTGAAAAGAATACTTCTGGGCAAATTTGAAAGGTTTGGAAATTCCAACACCTCGCGAAGTAGAATGGTTGTGTGAAAATTTATGTATTTTTCGGTAGAGCTATTTATTTCAAAGGGGTACCAAGACCTTGCTTTCAATAGATGTTTGTCATTTCATAGTTTCAAAACGCAATTACCACGGCTATAGTTCGGGTTTCTGTGCACGTTTCATGTAGATGGCAGCTTTCTTTTCCTATGACGCTAACGAGAACTGGCAGCCACATAAACTGTCGCTTGGACCTACGATAGTAACTCATGCGTGTTCCTCAGACAGACACCAACTTAAAGGGGCCCTTTGACACCAAATGTTTGAGCTCGATTATACATCAAATGTTTGAGCGTCATTATACATCAAATGTTAAGCCGTAAGTGCCCTACAGAAAGCTGACAAAACTTGAGCCTATGTTGTGCGATACAAACATTGTATTTCAATTGTTTTATATAGAAATTGTTCTGCATAGCCATCTGGCAACCCTAATTGGTGACCAAATGAAATTGCACCCATATATTTTCACACAATTACTAGAGTGAACTATGGCGTTAGTGAATACAGGAGCCGCAAGCAGGGCAGTTCAACCCGCATACGAATGACAGGTAGTACATGGATTTGTCTAAACTTCCTCCTTCTGGCTTTGAACGGCTTCGTGACTTTATAAAGAGATCATTTTTAAGAAAACACTGCGCATCGAATAATTAAAGAAAAACATTATTAAAGTTGTCCGACGGCAGGACTCGAACACAGGACCTCAAGCACAGAATCCCGATATTGAAACCATTATGGCACGGACACACGGACAAGCGGAACCACTGCAATTAGCAGCGATCATGCATTCCTGCGGAGTCTTATTACTTTCTGCATTAAAGAAAGTATAAAATGCTTCGAAACTTAGGCCAATTTACGCCCATATAAAGCGTAATAAACGAAGCAACAACAACGTTTGAAACCCCAAGCACGAAGATCCGACAAATTCATCTACTACCCATCATTCCAACCGCGTCTGAACGATCGCAGTGCCACAGTTCCCTTCAGTAATTGTAGGAAACTTGATGATTGCACACCCAAACGTTCCTTGCAGTGATGGAAGCTAATCTTGAAGGCCATTCTTTGATATACTGCACGCACCGGAAGTGATGTCAGGAGCCATAAATGCATCGTGGGCGTCATGCACCGTCTTACTTTTGCGGGCGCGTTCTGGAGGGTAGCCGGAGATGGTTTCTGCTGGCGTTCTTAGCTCTGTGCTGCTTCTATCGCTCAAATGATAGAAGTTGCGGGCCTTATTCAACGGCGACGCCTTTTCTGTGCCGTTCGGTGACAGAGCGTGAGGAGCAAAACGTCAACGAAGCCCACATCTATACTGACAGCCTCAGCGCAGTTAAGCATATCAAACAAGTAACGAAAACATTGCGTATTTGCGAGCAGACACACAAATTTCAAAATTCTACACCTGTGAACGTTACTGTCCACTGGGTGCAGGCACATGGCCATGGCCACAACGATGACCTTATGGACCGCATTGCTCACTCTTTCTCGACACTCGTAACTCCTCTTTCCCTTCCCTCTGACCCCCACTCTAGCTGTTTTCATTGCCCTAAAATCCATCCTACAGCGTGGTACGCGCGCCCTTATCCCTCCGCGTGTCTGCTTCCTTCCCCACAATTTTTTTTGGGGGTGGAGGAAGTCTCTCTCCGGAGACTTCGGGCCAGGGCGACCGTTGCACCAAACGTCACTTGTGCTTGGGGTCAACCATACGCAGACATTGTCAAGTGACCGAAGTGCTCTGCTCCTGCATCTGCAGCTGATGCCCAACATCTACTTTGCACGTGTCCTAAGGTCTGATGCATATCCTCACGCCATCCGTGGACGTATCGAGCCTGATGCATATACTCACGCCATCCGTGAATCGCCAAACCTTATGGGCCCATCAGCAGACACAGTATGGAGCCTGATGCATATACTCACGCCATCCGTGAATCGCCAAACCTTATGGGCCCATCAGCAGACACACTAAGTGGCAATCTTGCTGCCAACCACATTACCGCATGATAGCAATAAAGCGGCCCCTCCACTAAAGCTTTACCCTGCACATCCCTACTCTCCCTCCGGAGCGTATTGTTGCGCTACAGGAAGGCTGCGCGCTTCCTTCCCGCTTCCCGTCCTTGCGTGTGCGTGCCGCGATTGCCCGCTCATCGTCGTATGCTTTCACACGCACATACAGCGCACGGCGCGCGGGGACGATTTTATCGCCCGTGGACCTCACGGCGACGACGATGGCAGAATTGCCCCTGCAGTGTTGATATAATTGCTATCGCAATAAAATGACCAACTGAGAACCTATCAGGAAATGACTACGCATTACAGATTGAGCAGGCAGGCTTTTCCGGCGGAGGACCGCACGCCCAGTAAGAAAGAAGAGGCGGAAGAGGCATGGCGGAAGCTGCAGACAGGGGTTTTCCCAAACCCCGCGCTATATAGCAAATTACATCTGCAAGTCTTCAAACCACATTGCAGATTCTGCACAATAGTAGTGAATATGATACACATGGTCTGGACGTGCTAAGCAATATACGATATCTCAAACACAATCTCTCCCTGTCATCTTTGTGTTCCTTCTTCCCATTCCCCTGGTGTAGGGTAGCCAACCGGACGTTATTCTGGTTAATCTCCTTGCCTTCTGCCTTTCTCTTGCTTCCTTCCTTCCTTCAAACACAATAAAATCCTGGGAGGCCTTACTACGCATCCGGACAGCAAGACTCAACGACAAATCATCAGCCAAGCTCTAGCTGCCGCTGAGTCCTTAGGGATCCCAGCCGACGGATAGAGGCACTGCGGAGGAAGACTATCTTCGGCGGAGTTAATTGACTGGTGGAAATAAATATTATTTCTCTCCCTCTCTCTCTCTCTCTCTCTCTAAGGTGTACGGTAATCGTCGAAGATTTTTTAAACGCGTTTATTTGAAGTAATATTGCTAGAACACTACAAACATTCTCCAACTTCTTGCAGTTTTCACTGCTGCGTTCATATTGTAATAAATATTAATAACCTTTGACATCATCAGACGTTATGACAACGGTGGCTTTTTAATTCATAAACGTAAATGTAGGCAGGACGATGCCTTGAAGTTTCCTCACGGGGTATGAGTAAACAGCAAAGTGAACAAGAGGTGGCAGCACCGGCGATTGCGTCGTGCAAGCGCAAACTGTGCTTCTTCCGTTCGCAACACTATCGGTGATATTCGACCGCTTCTCGGTCAGCCGAGTCGGGCTAAGTCACTTGAGTTTTACGAGATAGTGATAAAGCGGTCTATAATGTACGCTCATCACCACATGGTTGGTCGCGTTTGCTGTCCCAAGGTTGAAAACGAGCGCGCTGGTGCCAATATGACTTATTTCGTTTCTTGGAGACACACATCTTGGTTAATGAAGCATATGATGACGTCTACGCAGCAGACGATGGAAGCGTTCTTGACAGAGTAATTGTACGCCTTGAGCTATCTGCTTTATTATTGCGACAGCAATTATATCGTTACGGAATGATAAAAGAAGAGAAAAGAAAAAGAAGATCGCGAGACGCCGGCCGCTGCGTGTTGTTGCTGATCAGCCATCTTGACCACATTAACTATGTTTGTATATATGTATATTGTAAATGCATTCTGTCTATACTCCCAACACACCCGTAATGTATTGGGTGAGGTAACATATTGAGCCTTGTATATTTTGTATGGCCGCGACCCCACATTGCCATTTGACACCATCCTACCTTCTGTGCCACGTGTTGCAACTGAGTACGCTCGTGAAGTCATCGATCGCGCTCACATGGCACGTCAAGTCGCCCGATCTCGTCTAACGGCATCGCAGGATATAGAAAAAGAGCGCTATGATCGGCTCCATCGCTATGTTAAGTTCACTCCTGGAGCTTGGGTGCTCCTTTGGTCACCATGTCGTCGTGTCGGCCTCTCCCAGAAGCTTCTCTCTCGCTACACAGGGCCTTATGAAGTTCTACGTCAAGTTAAGGACGCCAATTACGAGATCTCACGGTTACAGTTTGATCCGTCCACACGTCCGACGCCTGTTGACATCGTGCACGTTTCGCGGCTGAAGCCATACTTCGCTCGCAGTTCTTCGCCTGACATGCGCCGAGATGGCGTTTCAGCACCCGGGGGTCCTGTTACGGAAGGATAAAACAAGAGAAAAGAAGATCGCTAGACCCTGGCCGCTGCGTGTTGTTGCTGGTCAGCCATCTTGAGCACAATAACTCTGCTTGTATATATATTGTAAATAAATTCTGTCTATACTCCTAACATCCCCGTAACATATGGGCACTCCAGGCGAATTTATGCCGTCGCCGTGATGTTCCGTATAAGGTTCAAGGGCGGTAAAACCATTGCATCGAGCCGTATGCTGTATGTGCGAGTGAAAGCGTGCGAGGATGAGCCGACCATAGCGGCTCAATCCTTCGCGCGCAAGGGAGGAAAGCGAGGCGGAAGCGCGCACGGCAC
The DNA here is from genome assembly GCF_013339745.2 of Dermacentor silvarum. NCBI lineage: Eukaryota > Metazoa > Arthropoda > Arachnida > Ixodida > Ixodidae > Dermacentor > Dermacentor silvarum. The sequence continues at coordinate 129,691,446 of NC_051155.1, forward strand.
CCGGGGGAGGGGACTGAGGGAGGTGGCGTGGTACTTCGGCAGCAACTGCGTATGGCGAAAGCAGATCCACACTCTAGGTAGGCCGACGACTTGTAACTTTGTGTGTGCTGTGTTCTCGCCGCTCAGTTTGCGTTGAAGCGATAGACAGAACGAAGGTCACTTCGCTCGCTGCTGCTGCCTCGCTTCCTGACAACAGCGTTATGACAGTGAGTGTACGCAGTCATCGAGTGTGATGTGTTCATGTTTGCCTGTGCGCATTGACACCATGCTTAATCATTGAGTTCGTAAGCGAATGTTTACAAATTTATACGGCCGATAAAACTATTCTCCTTACTACGTACGGTTGTCTACTAATTTGCTATCGCAATCGATGCATCGCCTATTAGGGCGAAACTGCGACTTTTAGAGTTTAGGCGCCCGTTACCGCGTTGGGCGTCGGCGTATCTCGGCTTACCTCGGCGTAACCGAGCGAACGAGTACAGCGAAGGATAAAAGAGCGAACGCGGAGCGCAGCATGGGATGAAGGACGACGATAGCGCAGAGAGCGCCAGGAGGGAAGCGGAAGAGGAGTGTGCAGTGTAACCATGAGACGGAAAGCGGACGAGGAGAGTATGGCGAAAGAGTCAAGAGGAAAGGGGAGAGTAGCACGAGATATGCTCCACGGCGGCGACCAACTACGCCTGCGCTACTTCACCTGCGCCGCTCCGCTAGAAAATGCGCTCCGCGCGAGCAACGCCCACCCGTGTTATTTCTTTCTGAACAATGAGCGACACAACCGTGGGAAGTGCTTCGTCTGCCCTGCTGTTAAGCAAGCTTCACGAGCAGAGGCTCAGCGCCGCCGTCGAGAGCACCCTGCCGTTCAGATTCAACTTATTTGCCTCAATATAACGCGAATTCAAAACATCTAAGCAGCTGCGCTCATATTTTTAAGTACCATGTACATCGGTAATTTTTTTTTTACAGTGGAGGAAACCTGTTTTGCTTTATCAAGAACGTTAGGTTCAGAGCCTACATCACAGTTTCTCAGGCGAAACGTCAAATTTGAGTCACATTACGAAAGCAAAACGGGGCTGTCAGGGCCACTTTGTACGCGTCGCACATCAAAGAAAATGGCGGAATGTCCAGAATAGAACCCAGGGGCCATGTAGGAAGAAAAAATAGAGGGCAGGCCCTGTTGAGCCGCTTATCTCTCAAACATGCAGAATAGGCGGCGTAACGCACCAAGTAGACAACCAGTTTTCCGGCTCTGTCTCGGCACGGTAAATGACCATGCGGGAAGCGCTCGAATGCAGGAGTGGTTACGTAATAAACCCTACCCATGAATATAGTAGCGGTGACACCGTCACAAAAGGTGGGAGGCGATGATGTCGCACAGCCTTTTGGCAGGTCTAATTGCCTACTACAAAGGACCCACAGTGGCAAGCATCTTTTACGGGGTCTATGACTTGCGCGGAGATAGTGACAACAATTCCCCAAAGGGAGAACAGCCCATTCGTTAAAAGCTGATAGCCAGCGTAGTGACAGCGTAGGATTCGGCTAAAACGTTCGTTTGACGGAGTGCGTGTTCACTGTCGGTGCGCGGGGCACTTCTGGTTTCGATGAGAGCAGGCCTGCAGCCAATTACGCAGAAACGTGACGACCAAAATTAGAGGCACCCAGTCAGCGAGGATCGCTCAGAACGTGGGAATAGGAAAGAGAGACAGCCATGATGGGAAAGAGTGCCAAACGCTTTCCTAAAGTCTAACAATTCCGCTAACTACAATAGACACAACCCAATAGGCTGTTTAAATTCAGTTGTTACGACATCGTTAGGGGAATGTTGAGGCGGGCCAGCAGTTGCTGTCTCCCCTTTTTACAAGACCATCTGGAACCCATTCCTTTTCGTCTAGGCTGTAATCATCAAAGTGATAGATCAGTAAGACTCCGTATGTAGCAACGCTAGTCTCTGCCGTAACCACTTGGTGGTCGAACAATGAGACTCGGTTGGTCGTATGTAGGGGCAGTTCTCTCGTCTCTAACTTAGGAAACGTAGAGGAGTAAGGCACTGTTTACGTGTGCATTTTTCATCAGTGTTCTTCTGCGAACTCTGCATTTGACTGTGTAAATATTTTCGCTGCAACATATTTCTAAGTTTTGTTACCTCTAACCTGCCTCATGCTTCACCAACGCCGATAGTCACCTTGAAAAGAGTTGACCAGACTCAAGGAGAAAGAACAAACTTTACAGGCCCTACCTAGTCCGCGCGCTAGGAGAAAAATTTGGAGTGATTCAGGTGTTTCATTCAGTGATTTTACGCAATAGCGGTCATATTGTCACGGCACAATGGCGGCTTTGTTACGGTTGTGCGCGCTCACATGTGTGTTGCTCCATAATTTTCGTACCATGGCAAACTCTTCTTGTGGGTATAGGTTTGCGTTAGTCTCAGCGATTTGCTCGGCTATGTTAGCTAGACCGTGCTCCCCGGCTGTTGCTGTGGCCCGGCCGGACCAGATGAACTAAAACGCGCGAAATGAACACTCAGAGAACGCTGTACGCATTGCATGCCACGCCACGGCAATGGCCACGGACAAAGAAATATATGCGGGGAATTTTGCCCTTTTCGGTGGAACCATGATAATGTGCCATCGCATCAGTGACAGTCGTGCAGTATTCCTGCTTGTGACAGCGAACAATGCATTTACGTTTGCAGCACGTAGAACGATGTTCAAGAATGCGTCATCCTGGCTTTAGAACTTTGTGTTCAGTAACAACTTGCTTTTGTGCGTATTAAAACACATGTTGCTCAACTATTGCTTGTTTCTCGTAGCACTCGAAACAGCACGAACTCGTTAGATCAGAGCGCATTAGAGGGTCATACAAAAGATCACAGCTGTACCTCAACGCACGTGCCGGTAATGTTTAAGCCAGAACGTGTGCTTCATTTTGCTGCCCTCGACATCAGCATTTCAACAAGCTGCATGCCTGCTTACCCACCTGTAGCGTTTTCTGACCTAGAAGTGCAAGGTTGTGAAGGTTAGCGGATGCGCTGCGCAGTGAGCACGACTCCGCCGAACGTACATATCCGAGCGCATAAAACAGCTGATCCACGGTCGCACGTAGTGGCTGGATCTACGCACGTACTGTTCGACACCGTACGCCGGCTGCCACAGTCAGTCACTCATAAAACTTTATTATCGGTATTGGGAGTGTTGGGTTCTCCGTCCCCACCAGATGACCCTCAGTTCTTGATGAAGGCGACCTCTTGGGATCGTGCTGTGACCCGGAGTCGTACTTCCGGAGCAGAGCTGGCCAGCAGGGTCTCCCACTTTTCCGAGCCTACAAGCTTCTGGGGTTCTCCGGATGGTGGGTCTGCGGGGCAGTCTCAAAAGATGTGTTCCATCGTGGATCTCTGGTCGCATTTAGAGCAATCGAGTTTCAGTTCGTCGGGGTTGATGCAGTGCATTCTGAGCTGGGTTGGGAGAGTATTGGTTTGGAGTTGTCTCCATTTAACTACTTGATCTTTAGTAAGACTTTTGTGAGGTGGCAGTAGAGCTTGTCCAGCTATTTAAGTATTGGACGATAAAAACTTTGGCTCCGTGGAGCCTGACTTACCGGTGGAAGAATAATATATCTCAGGCCGCAGTTAGCGTATCTAAACGCGGAGTCAGAAATGACGTTCTCTTCTGCCTCCTCGCCGGCGCGCTGTCGTAGTGATTCGCGGCCACCTGTAATTTGTTCAATAAAGCACGTCGATTCCTCAAGCCACAGCGAGCATACGTGTTCGTGTTGTAAAATTCCAGATGTACTGCAAATGGGTCGGTGTGTCGTATACGTGTCTCCGGTGTGTTCTTGCAGTGCAGTGCAGTGAGAATTTCTTCGAATTTTTTCGTATTGCCGCGCGGCTGGCTCACAAGTCCGTCTGAGAGCCCCCAGGAAGACCAAGCAGAGAAAAGGAAGGTAGAAGCGAGCGATGAAGGGGATCTTTTTAGAAAGACGGAGAAACTGGGCAGTGGCCGTTACCAGGGGTTGGCGAGTACAGTGCAGTTGGCTGGGCCGATAAAGCATCTTTATTTTCATAAAGCCGGCAAAAGCAGCGGATTGGACCTCACGATATAATTTATGAAGTAAATCATGAACTTTTTGCAACATGAATTCGGCAACGGTAATGCGATAGCAGATGGCGATTAGATCCTTTGGTTTAGGATCAATGCGGAGCGCCCACGTCCGAGCGGCCCGGTGGCGTGCTCGGCGTGGCGATCGAGTAATGTAACAAGAGAGGAGAATCTGAACCGACAAGATGGCGCAGTAACGCGAACTTCCGGCGTCACTGGCGTTCGCAAAGAGCGACGTCAGGGCCTCTCTGTATTATACCGGTAGCAACTATATGGACACTTCAAACGGATTTCTGCCGTCGCCGTTGCCGTGAGGTTCCGTATAAAGTCCAAGGGCGATAAAATCGTCGCCGCGCGCCGTATGTGTGAGTGAAAGCGCGCGGGGAACGCGCGCTATCACGTACATGAACGCACGGCGGAGAGCAAGCGCGACTTCCGTCGCGTGGGAGGCCGGGGGGATATGGGAAGGAGGGAGGGAGGGAGGGGGGGCGACACTGTGCTGCGGCACCAAATGCGTATCTTGCAACCGGGCGCCAGGGGAACTGGCCACTCAATCTCCCACGCGAAAGGAGGAAAGTGGGAAGGCCGCGCGGGAGGGAGGGGGGGCAGCTTCTACTCTGCCAACAACTGCGCTAGTACTTGGTGCCGGTGGGGGCTGTCGCGCGCACCGTATCTTGAAAGCGATCTCCACACGGCTCACTTTTTTTTGCGCTGTGCATTCGTCGCTCAGTTTTCGTTGAAGCGATAGACCGCACGAACCTTCGCTCGCTGCGGCGGCTGCGCTTGCTGCCAGCGTTTTGACAGTGGTTGTCTGCGGTGATCGAGTGTGATCTTTTCATGTTTGCCTGTGCGCGCTGACACCACGCTTGTTAATTCATTTAGTAAGTGAATGTGTCCAAGTTTATGCAGCCGATAAAACTACTATCCCTACTCCTAATAGCTCTCTACTAATTTGGTAATACAATTGATGCTTCGCCTTTCGGGCGAAACTGCGACATTTTTTCCTTCGTTCATACCAGGGGCTCTACTCACGATACGCATGGTGCCTGCATGACCACCATTATCCGCCATGTTGACTGTCTGATTGGCTGTTGAAAAGTCACGAGCTTTGAAAATTGTGGCTGGAAGCGGAAGTTTTGCAAAACGCAATTTTGCGTTTTCATTAAGTTGACGAAACGTGACGTGGAGCTGCAACTTTTATCTACCAATATTTTTTTTTTGGTCCTTGGCAGCTATGTTGCAACTTCAGCGCTTTAAAAATAAGGTGAACGGTAGCGTGCAGAAGCCCGTGCAATGCATCTGCAATATAGCGATTATGTGGTGGAGTCCAAGATAGCTGCCATCTCAGCTCCTTTGTTGGCTGAAGGAATACCCGTGGGGAGTGTTATAGGAAGGGTCGTTTCGTAAACGTCAATTTGACGTTGCGTGACATTGTGCTGGGCCAGCACTGCAGAGATTTCCTGCCGTAATTTGTGGTGTGAAGAGCCGCGCGAATTATGCTTTCAGAGAGGTATGTAAAACATGATTTTGGGGCACTAAAGAGACCTAAAGAGACTTCCGCAGCCACTTGCTCTTAGAACGCCAGCAAGTTAGAGCCCCACATTTATCTACCCATATTAGGTAGCTAGATCTCGGGCTTGTGGTGTGGTCTTCCTTTTTCGGGTCTTATTTCTTGCTATTGTGTTTTTATTGCGATAGCAATTAAATGGACACTCAAAGCGCATTACTGCCATTGCCGTCGCCACGGCCGTTGTCGTGGACGTCGCGGTGAGGTTCCGTATAAAGTCTGTAACGCGTTACTACGTACCACAGTGATCCGAACAAAAAGACGATGATGACACGCTCAGCACGCTCAGGGTACGTGAGCAGTGGAATCGGTGGTTGCAAGATTGAAGGCCAGCGGCACTTGGTCCCGCTCTCGCCCGATTGAGCGTGCCCTGTTAGAATATAATTTGGGAACATCAGGCACTAACATCAGCCTTGTTTTTCTTCGCCCACAAATTGGTGACTCCGGACTTCGCGTCATAGCTCTCAGGTCCTGCCCTACACTCACCTCAGCCGCTATCTAGGCCTACTGCCGCCAAGAGCTCGAGTCCAGCTGTCTTCGCAGTCCACCTATTCGTGGCCTCGGGTTCCTCCGGTCAAGCGCCGTCACCAGTGTCACCACACCGCGAGCCCGAGGTCTCTACTCTCAAGCTCCCCGAGTCCCGGCTGTCGGACTCTGAACTTTGGTTCATTACCGTCGAATCCTTGTTCCGTCAGCGCCTCAGTTCGCAGTTGACCATGTTCGACCACGTCGTTGGAGCGCTTCCGCCTAATACTGCTGCGGTTGTTAGCGATGTTCTACGCTTCCCGCCCGTCAGCCACCCCTATGACTACCTCGAGGCGACGGCCCAGGGGCGGATCCAGGTTTTTTCTGAGGGGGGGGTCAGCTTCTGTCAATGATGATGATGATGATAGTAGCCTTTCTTATTTACCGAAATTTAGCGTTTTTCCTCACGATAAACACGCGTTTTATACGGCTAAAGCAACACCTGTAGCCCTCCGTGGTGGCTCAGTCAGCTCAGGCGTTGAGCACGAGATCGCGGGATCAAATCCCGGCCGCGGCGGCCGCATTTCGATGGAGGCGAAATGCAAAAACGCCCGTGTTCTTGCGTGTAATGCAGGTTAAAGAACCCCAGGTTTCAAAATTAATCCGGAGCCTTCCACTACGGCGTGCCTCATAATCAGAATTGGTTTTGGCACGTAAAACCCCAGAAAGAGGAAGAAGACCTGTAGCGAAGCCAGGTATCGGTTTCTCCGAGCTTATAGGAAAAGGACGTTACCCAATACAGCCATGTGCTTGGCGGCTGCGCCTGATAATACAGGGTGTTCAAAACTAAGCTTTATGGTTTTCTTAAAGTTAGGCACTGGGAGGCACGCGAAAACCACCTGTGCAAATAAGTTATATGGTTAGGGGGGCACAAAGTGAGATGATAATTATCGCTGTGAGCAGCCCATTAACTAAAATTGAACAATTTTTTTTGTTGACTGCAGTAAGTGGGTATGTTTGCATTGAAAATTTAGAGACAGTCGAGTTTCTACACAGTATCAGTCGGAAGAATTATTCTAGCGTGTCCGTGCTCCGAGATATCAGACTCCAAATTTCAATTGTCGTACTGCGCAGAATAATCGAGAATAAAGACGCGACAATTCTCATGAATTCCCGTGAATGATCATGAAGCTCAATGACCACTTCTGTGGAGGGATGGCGGTGCTATCTTCTCTCTTGAGTCGTGGTGGTGTGTTGTCTAGAGGAACGTTCTTGAATACGGGCGTAACGCTCCGCTCCAATGCAGCAACCACTACGCTGGTTGTTTACGATATGCGAATCACCGCGTATGAAGACTCACGACGCCACCTACAAGAATAACGATGTGGCGTAGTAGGCGAGAGCGCGAGCCAGCGTCTTCATGTTTTGTTTCCCACGCGACGTCATCCTTTTACACAAGGCGCGCATCTGCTCCCATTTCTCTAACCACGCGACGCCATCCTAGGCCCGCGCGCTGGCGTTGGCCGCTGACGTCACGCTCCCCGACTTCGCAGCCGCGGCTCGAGGCTTCGCCCCGCTCCGCGAGAACGCCCACTCAGATAAACGAATCCGGCGGGCTTGAGCCTCCTATGCTTAATGTACGACAATAAAACTGCGAAGTTACAATGAAAAACTTGTAGCGTACGAACGGCACTGTGCTCGTACTGGATATTGTAAACTTGTAACTGTGATCACAATGAGTGCTACAGTTAAAAAAAGTTGCCTATGCGTAGTTCTTAGTTTAGCTGTTGGTTGTTATTATTTATATATGAACAGTTCATTCAGCAAGAGATCTCTTTCATTAAGCAGGTTGGTCGCGGAACCGATGACAGCCAATGAGGCAACCGTTGACACCCCAAGGGGAAACTAAGTTAATCAGGCGCGAAGGCGCTCGAGCGGACCTCGGCGTGTTTGGCAAAAGGGACGTCCCCTCGTTCATTCGACGCCACCGACGGGACGAGTAAGGCACGGCAGGCGCCAGGAGGTCCAAGGTGTTCATGAGAAAAAATAACTACGGCAACTTCGCGACACCACACTCCTACGGAATACAACTATACTTGTGAGCGAGCTAGCTTTACTTCTACAAGGGTGATACCACTGGTACTCGCGAAAAATACTTTTGAAGAATGCTGGTGGCGATATTTTTTTTTCGACAGGGTCATCCCCCTGTCAGCTAGGGGGCGATGCAGAAATCTGAGGGGGGGGGGGGGGGTGTCAGGACATCCGGACATCCCCCCTGGATCCGCGCCTGGGCGACGCTCATCCAACGCACTACTGAAGTGGAGCAGCATCGATTACAGCAACTTGTTACATTGAGGAGTAGAGATGGGCAAAACGGCTCACTTCAGTGAGCGGCTCGGAACGGCTCAGCTCACTGAAATGAACCGGTTCACTTGAACGGCTCACCGGTTCACTTAAACGTGTAACCTGTGTTATGCATGTTCTATAGTTATGTGGCTTTGAAAAAAAAAACGATATATGCATAATTTAATAACCGTGTTATTGGTATTTTCGCTTTGTTTAGAGAATATTTTTACATATATTAAAAGCGTGAATTTTTAGTTGCAATGAAGCTTTCTTTTCTGATCGTCTGCCGCGCGAGAGGTGTCCAACGTAGACGGCAGTTCGGCCGGCGCCCCGCCCGCTGCACCATCAATGGCCCAATCGACGACCGCGAACCTGCGCGCCTCCGCCACCGGCAACGAAAACAACAGCTGCAGCCGGGAGGCGACGGGCTCGGCTGTGTTCGCATCGGAGCCGTCGGCGCCGCTAATATCAGCGTATTTTTCTTCTTTGTGTACAAGTATTGCGAAGAGCGATAACAACGATAAGAAAATGTTGCGGCTTGTGAGCGTCGGTATTTCATTTCAAAGTACCGTCCGTTTTAGCTTTGAAGGGAACCAGAAAAGGCCTAGCGACGATATCGGTGCCGTCGAGCGATCAGCGGCGGTGAATCTGCCGCACAAATGAGTCCCGGTCTCATCCTCTCTACGTACGGCAAGGAAATCTCGCCGTTCGCCAGCAAAAACCGCTGTCGAACGGCGGGCCGCGAATCACGAATGGCAAGCGGCGTGCGACGAGTTACCGTGCCGGTAACGTGGACGTGGACTCAAGCGCTTCTCGGCTACCCGCTGTTGCGGCGGTGCCGGCCCGTATTATGCGAAGCGTACCGCTATAGACCCTGTGTTGCGCGCACGTCTGGAAAGGCCAGCGCTGTCGCACTCTGTTCGCGCAGCTAATCAGACCGCTAAGCACGACTGTGTTGGAACGCGAGCGATTTGGCACTTGCGTTGCGGGCTGTAATTACAGATTCGCAAGGGCACACAAACGAGCAACATCTTCAGCACCACCGCGGAAGCTCACAAGCTCAATCTACGTCAAGTGCTCGCGAGACTCAGCAAGTTTAGCCGTGTCGTTAACGGTCCGAAGAGCGAGCTCGACTGTTATGAGTGGGATGTACTCGGCACACCGCGTCATACGCACACGGCATTCGTCGCACTCCCGACCCGTGTGACAGCCATCCGTGAGTTTCCTCAACCATCCACTACCAGGCAAATGCGGCGAATTTCTTGGGCCTCACCACCTATACCACCAGCTTCATTACTCGCTGCCGCCAATATACTGCAGCCTTTCCAAGACCTTCCTCGGGCATCAAGACACTGACTACTCTCTGCCCTGAAACGACACCACAGATTGCGCATTTAGAGCATCAAAGAATATCTGAGGTTGTTTAGGGGCCCTTTACCCCAAGACATGGAAGACCATCTTCGAAGTGTTATTGGACCAGCGCACGATGTGCGATCTTCGGTGATCGTCGTGCTTGGCTCCCATCGCCTTCTTTTCGAACAGCAGCAGGCAACGAACGGTACTATCCTTCGGCCGAGAGCTTGCCAATCTGTTTGGGCTAAGACTTCCGACTTTCGGGGACTTCTCCATTTCCTCGGTGGCATCGGGAACATGCCACTGATATCCGTCCATAAGACGCACACCTCCTGCGCTACCCAAAACAAAGGGGACTGCTGCGCACATTTCCCACACACTGCGAGCGACATTTCAGTACCAGAAAATTAGCGCTACGAGCACTTTCTCGGTCGCCCACACCGACAACGGATCACGCCATCGGTCAGAAATCGAAAAACATCGAAACCCTTGATGCGCAGAAGACCCAGCTCCAGCTGCTTCCTACGGAATGGTTCGGCACGGCTCATTCTGGGTGTATTGAAGAACGGCCCTCGTTTGTGATACGTCGGACGGACGTTTCGTCCCCTACGTGCATCGCCAGTACCGACGGGAACGTCTTTTGAGTGCTCTACATTCTTTGGCTCATCCTGCATTCGCGCAACACAGCGCATTGTCCCTTCTCGTTGTGTGTGGGCTAGTAACAATGTAGACGTTCTCACTGGCCACAAGTGTGCCTCAACTGGCCGCAGTCTAAAGTGGCCGCTCTTTTGAAGAGCGAGGGAGCGCTGGTTGAATAAGTGAGCGGAGGTTCTTTCGTTCTTCAGCCGAAGGCGAGGGGGTGAAGGCGACTCTTGCGAGGAAGGGCGGGAGGGCAGTTGCTTTTCTCGTACCGCTAATAGATGGCGCGGAAGTCCCTCCCAGCAGAAGACCCGTCTCTGACGGAACGCCTCGGCACGGCTCTCTGAATGCGAGAGAACCGGCTCCCTTTCTCCAAAAGAACCAGCCGCTCATTTTTACTGAATGACCGCTCACTCGCTCTTTAAAAAGAGCCGCTCACAAGATCCGGCTCGCTTCTGAGCGACCCATCTCTATTAAAGAGCTTGGCGACCGCAAACCTACAGACTTATTGCGTCGCATGCAAGCCTTTGCTGGAGACTTGGCTCCTTCAACCGACAGCGCACTTCTACGAGAACTTTTCCTGCAGGGCCTTCCGCCGCAGGTCCGCATGATCCTGATCGCGTCTTGATCCTCGACACTGGAATCTCTGCCTCAGTTGACCGACAAGATTATGAATGTCGGGTTTCCCTCCGTGGCCACAGTTCATTGCACTCCTGACCCTCCGTGCCATGGCGCAGCTGCTGGCGACAGCTATGCGCGTCTCCTCGAAGCTAACGAGGAGCTCACCCGGCAAGTAGCGCGACTGACAGCTGAGGTCGCTGCCGTCCGAACACGCTGGCCGCGTTCTTCGTCATGACCTCACCGCCCCAGCCCCAGTCGCACTGGATGCCGTTCTCCACCTTGCGTTATGTTTTGCTGGTACCACCGTGGCTACGGCTCTCGCGCAAACCAGTGTTACCAGCCCTGCTTCTATGCGGGAAACGGTCGGGCCAAACACTGATGGCGACCGTTGATCCCGCCCTCAGATCTAGTCACCTCTTCCACGTCACCGACCGTGTCCCCAAAGTCTGATATCACGGCGACACTGGGGCAGAGATCTGCATCCTTCCCCTTACGTTGGCTGAGCGACGCCATTCTCCCGACTCACCTGCTCTCACCGCGTTCAACGGATCGACCATCCGGACATATGGCCAAAAGTCGCTGACTCTTGACATCGGCCTCAGACGTACCTTTCACTGGATCTTTGTCATCGCGCACGGGCGCCAGCCAATCATCGAAGCCGATTTTCTCTGGCACTACAAGCTCGTCGTCGGCATGCAGCACAGCCGCATCCTGGACTCCTAGATGAGCTTAGCCGTCCAAGACATTTCCTGTCGCGCTCCACCGCTCCGCTTCTCCAGGCGCACACGCCCGTTCCCGACCCTTGGTCAGCCGTCCTTGCCGAGTTTCCGGACGTCTTTCGACCACCCTTCTCTCAGTCCTCGGTCAGTCACAGCCTGACACATCATATCGTCGCGACTGGCCCTCCCGTGTTTGCTCGAGCTCGTCACCTCACGCCGGATCGGCTGCCTATCGGCAAAAAAAAGTTTGACTGCATGCTTGGCCTTGACTTCATTCGTCCCTCCTCCAATCCTTGGGCCTCGCCACTACATATGGTGCCCAAGACGACCGGTGACTGGCGCCCGTGCGGTGATTACCGTGCGCTTAACAAGGCCACTGCCCAGACCGTTACCCAATTCCCCACATCCAGGATTTTACGCCGGCACTGCACGGCTGCACCATTTTGAGCAAGGTCGACCTGGTGAAAGACTACCACCAGATTCCTGTGGACCCCTCCGATACTCCTGAAACCACCATTATAACACCCTTCGGTCTGTTCGAATATATGCGCAAGCCTTTCGGTCTTCGCAATGCGGCCCAAATCTTTCAGCGTTTCGTTGACCAGACATTACGTGGCTTGACGTGCTCCTTTGCCTATCTTGACGACATCCTCGTCTTCAGCACCACCGCGGAAACTCACAAGCTCAATCTACGTCAAGTGCTCGCGAGACTCAGCAAGTTTAGCCGTGTCGTTAACGGTCCGAAGAGCGAGCTCGATGTTATGGAGTTGGATTTACTCGGCCACCGCGTCAACGCACACGGCATTCGTCGACTCCCGACCCGTGTGACAGCCATCCGTGAGTTTCCTCAACCATCCACTACCAGGCAAATGCGCGAATTTCTTGGCCTCACCAACTATTACCGCCGCTTCATTACTCGCTGCGCCAATATACTGCAGCCTTTCCAAGACCTTCTTTCGGGCATCAAGACACTGAATACTCTCTGCCCTGAAACGACACCACAGATTGCGCATTTAGAGGCATCAAAGAAGCCATTGCCGGCGCGACGCCCCTCGTCCACCCCAAATGCGATGCCCCAACATCCGTCATGTTTCACGCATTGGACACCGCTGTCAGCGCAATCTTGCAGCAGTTAGTTGCTGGTGCTTGGCAGCCCATCGCCTTCTTTTCCAAGAAGCTTGGGCCCCCTGAGCGCCGCTACAGCAACTTCGGCCGAGAGCTGCTCGCCATCTGTTTGGCTGTAAAGCACTTCCGACATTTTCTCGGGGGACGATTCTTTCATTTCCTTACTGAACATAAGCCACTGATATCCGTCCTAGAGTCCAGCAGCACCTCCTGCGCTACCCACGAAATCAGACAGCTCGCCTACTAGGGATGGTCGATTAAATATTTTAATCGATTAACGATTAATCGTTCGTCGGTTTAGCCTATAATCGATTAATCGCTTTCGATGCGGGGCTTTTCGTCGATTAATCGATTAATCGACTTTTTTTCGGGTGCTTTAAAAAGGCTCAAACACAGTTATCTACTCACGTAAGTACCCATTATAACGTTTGAAAGGTGGAACCAGGATAAGAAATACAAGGGTATAACCTTTGATGAAAGAATAATGGTTTTTAACTTCTTAAAGGCCAACTATAATTGCCACTAGGGACTAGTGAAGGAATAAACAATGTACAGGGTGTTCATATTTAAGTTTTACGGAATTTTTCAAAATTGCCTGTGGCATGCATATGCAGGTAGCATAATTCTTATCGTTGAGCTGGGTTATTCGAAGAGGCGGACATTAGTAGCACGAAAAATCGAAATACATATTTGGCTAATTAACAAACATTGAGTAATCAACTTCTTAGTTAATTACTTTACGACACATATTACAATTTATGAATTGTAGCCGATGAGTTTGGAAGACCCACTTGAAAAGAATTTACAGGATGACACCAGTTTCGAGATATTTCTCAAAGTGTGGGACGAAATACATGGGCGTTCCAATTACTTTTGTTCTTCAATGCATTTTTGTAGAAATGTAAGTGGAACAACAGCGTTTCTTTACGGCGAGTTTGATGGTGCATATCTTCAAAGTGGTGTCATTCTGGAAATTCAGTAAGTCCTTGATGAGGGCTAGTTGGTTCATAATTTGGAACTGAGATTTGAACAGCGCGAAGAAAACAAGGACACGAAGAAAGAAATACCCCAAACAAGCGCTTGTTTGTGGTATTTGTTTCTTCGTGTCCTTGTTTTCTTCGCGCTGTTCAAACCTCAGTTCCAAAATCTGGAAATTCATTCCAAGTGAATACGCCTGACAAGTGGATACGCCTGTTTTCTAATGTACCAGCAGGTGTTCCTCAAAGCTCAGTCCTTGGTCCACTTCTCTTTTACAGCGAAAGCTGCATATGGCTATAGGCGAAACGAAAAACCGTTCGTCCCATGTTTCGATAAACGTCTCCATTGGCTGCGCCGTCAGTTACGTCGTTCTCTACGTCGCACCCAAGCGCGCGCGCCATTGGCAGCTAGCGCCGTTAGTAACATTGTTAGCGAACGCGTTCCCGCCATTGCCAAGTTGACGCTGCTGTGCCCGAAACGCCTCCTCCTCGGCTCGCCGTTGTCGCATGCGTTCGATATCTCGAGTTAGCTCGGCGTAGTGGATAGCAGCATCCGCCCGCCATTGGCGCTTGCGTTCCATTTCGTGATTTCAACGTGGACGCTTTGTCGCAGCCGAAGCCAAGTGCCGCCCGAGAAACTCCCGCCGAAAGCGGGCGTTGCCCCGGCGAACGCGTTCCCGCCATTTCCACGTTGACGCTGCTCTGCCCGCAACGCCGCTTCCTCGGCTCGCCGTTGTCGCATGCGTTCGATATCTCGAGTTAGCTCGGTGTCGTGGTTATTAGCAGCATCCGCCCGCCATTGGCGCTTGCGTTCCACTAGAAACACAAACATGTAGCCAATATTTGAGAAACGCTTCAATACAGCGTCAGGATTAATCACTGCTAAACACCGGGGCCGCACGTTTCAGCTTCGCTGGTTAACCATCTGTACGGAGTGCTTGGGCGGTGTTTTTTTAATCTATATTAACGATCTTCCGAACTGCGTTCTTTGTTCTTCCATAAAGCTATTCGCAGATGACTGTGTTGTCTACCGTAAAATTCCTAATCCTTCCGATTCCCAAGAACTGCAGGACGACCTTAACCGCGTAACTGAGTGGTGTTCTAATTGGTGCATGCAACTAAATTCAAATAAATGCAAGGCCATGCGAATATCTCGTAACACTGTCATGCACACGTACTTTATTAATGGTGCACCTGTGACGTCAGTTACTTCTTACAAGTATCTCGGCCTTCACATATCAAATAACCTTTCTTAGCATTCGCATATTGACTATGTTGCTAATAACGCTAACCGTATGGTTGATTACTCGCGCCGTAATTTTAGCTCTGCCCCTTCGTCCCTGAAGCTAACTCTTTAGAAAACTTTAGTTCGCTCCAAATTGGAGTATGCTTGAGCCATTTGGGATCCCACTCAGTCTTCATTAGTTTCTACTCTAGAAAGTATTCAAAACCGCGGTGCACGCTTTGTCTTATCTAATTATTCTCGCTATGCAAGTATTTTATCAATGAAACGAACTCTTAACTTACCAGATCTTTCGTCACGCCGCAAATGTTCCCGTCCTTTCCCTTTTTCACAAAGTTTTTCATTTGAATCCCCTTTTAAAAGAAACCCGTCTTGCCCCTCCGTCTTATATTTCGTCTCGCACTGACCACAGCCCTAAAGTCGGTGTACCATCATTGAGCCGCACAAACCGGTACAGTGACTCATTGATCCCTAGGACAAGCACGGACTGGAATCGCCTTACCGCATCAGTCGCACTCATCACCTACCAACTTCAAGACAGCTGTTCGAATGCATTTTGTTAATATTTTTGGTTTGTATTTTTGCTGCATTATTTTTTGTTTTCGACTCCACTCCTTTCTGTAACGCCTTCGGGCCTGGAAAGTACGTGCAATAAACAAATAAATAACTTCACCGGCTGCAATTGGTAAATTGCAATATGCGTCGTAAGTTAATTAACTACGAAGTTAATTAGTAATTTTTATTAATTAGTTGAATATGTGTTTCGATTTCTCGTACTAATGTCCGCCTCATCAATGATAAGAATTATGCTACCTGCCACAGGTGATTTCTAAAAATTCCATAAAACTTAAAAATGAACACCCTGTATGTTGAAAATGGCACTTACTGAGGTGGGTGGGCGTGGAGGAAGAAGAAATTAGAACAGAGCATCGCAGCACCACTGACATCAAGAAGTAACGGCGCAAAACGTGATCGCCACGTCAGAGCGCGCGGTCGGTTTAATGCTGCCGGGTGCAGGGCAGCAGCGCAGCTGAACGGGTGCGCACCGATTTGAAACTACTGCGAACCAAACATTATCGGCCAATACGCTGTCTCTCAGGGTCACGTGCTGACCCTATACTGCGAGGTGAACAGCGAAGGAAATGGCTTGTCGATGAGTTCGCTTTCCAAGACTTGCTGCCTCACGTAATGCTCTCTCCTAGTTTATTTCTTCCTCCACGGGGGCGGCCTTTCTCCGGCCCCAGGTAGCCTGTGTGACGGGTGCGTAAAGCGGGGAAACGCTTGGCAATCTCGGCAGGACTCGGGGAAAACAGTTGACCGTCGCTCGCGGTCTTCGCAGCCGCGCTGTCGTTGCTCGTGCTCCGCATTCTATAGTAGGATTTCAAAATTTTCACGCCACTTTAGTCACTGTCTGGAAAACGATTAATCGAAGCGGTTTAATCGATTAAACCGATTAAATTAAAGGTAGACATCGATGACGATTAATCGTTTTGCGGCGTACTTTTCGTCGATTAATCGATTAATCGTTCATCGATATTACCATCCCTATCGCCTACATTTCCCAACACACTAGCGACATTTGTCACGTCTGCGGAAAATTCAGCGCCGCTACTGACGCACTTTCTCGCGTCGCCTTTCACGAAACGGATCACGCCATACCGGTCATCCACTTCACCTACTTGATGCCGTACAGAGTATAGACGCCGAGCTCCAGCTGCTTCGTACTTTCAGCACCTTTCTGGTGTTTAAAAATATCTTGCATCCTGACTGTGACGTGCCTCTCGTTTGTGATACGTCGGCCGGACGTTCTCGTCCCTACGTGCCTCGCCCGTACCGACGGACCGTCTTTGATGCTCTACATTCTTTGGCTCATCCTGGCATTCGCGCAACACAGCGACTTGTCCCTTCTCGTTGTGTGTGGGCTAGTAACAATGTAGACGTTCATCACTGGCCACAAGTGTGCCTCAACTGGCAGCAGTCTAAAGTGGAACGCCACACTGCAACTCCTCTTGGCACATTCCCTTCCTCGAACGCCCACTTCAGCCATCTGCACGTCGATATTGTCGGCCCCCTTCCTCTCTGCGGGAACAATCGCTACTGGTTAACCTGCATTGAGGGGTTCACCAGATGGCCTGAAGTGATGCCCCTCCTGGACCTAACGGTGGTCGATAGCTCGAACACTCATCACTCTCTGGATTAGCCACTATGGTGTGCCTTCCACCATTACGACTAACCGTGGTCGTCAATTTGACTCAACATGGATTGCCAATCTACCTCGGCTCCTCGGCGTCAATCACATCAAGACTGCCTCTTACCACCCGATATCCAATAGGATCATCAAATGTTTTCACTGCCAACTGAAGACTTCACTCATGGCTTCGACTTCTGCTTCATAATGGATCGAGCGCCTTCCTTTCCTTATGCTTGGCATCCGCACCGCTCTTCGCAGTGACTATTTCTCCAGCGCTACCGAGCTTACGTTTGGTACCACTCTTCGAGTCCCTGGTGAATTCTTCGACGACTCGCCCACCGTACCTGCTGACGTTTCTGACTACGCGTACCATCTACGCACCGCTAGCGAGCCCTGTTAAATATAATTTTTGGGCACCAGGCATCGACGTCTGTCTAGTTTTTCCTCGCCCACAAGATGCAGCAGCTTCAACTTTTCCTCCACGAAAAATTGCAGAAACAGCTTCTCGCGTTCCGCGAACAGCTAGCAGACAATGTTCCGTTTAAGGAAAGAAAAGAAAGAAGTCGAAAGCGAACTCAAGCGTCGAGGACCTGAATAGGTCCATGGAGAACGCACCATTACCCCACGATGGCGAGTAAGCGGAATAATCACGCACAAGAATTCCACGCATGGCAGTGGAATTGCGGGAACTTCTCAAGAAAAAAAGCCACGCTACAACAATAAAACCGTAACACCCCCCGCAGCTTATCGCATTACAGGAAACAGGTACGAGGCCCATCATGTACGGATATCAAACGTATATCGCAACGACCGATACACGAGTAGCAGTGCTTGTCTCCCGCAGGCTGACGCCAATAAACCGCACACTGAATGGTAGTGAGACTAATCACGTATTTGTAAAAGAACTGCCGGCAGAAAGAAAGGCACGCAGCATCTTCGTCTTAAACATATATAGCCCACCAAAAAAGTTAGGTGACACTTTTAATTAACTCATCAAATCGGCGCTCAAAGAGGCCAAAAACAACACGCTACTTGTGCTAGGCGACTTCAGCGCCATGCCTCGGACCCAGGGTTACAACCTCACTTCAAAGAAAGGCAACGCCATCCACTCCCTCATTCAAAAATACGCACTCACACTCCTCACGGACCCAGATTTTCCAATTAAAGTGGGGAACCGTGTATCAAGGGACACGTGTCCGGGCCTTACCACGATCAAGATCCACGAAAAGGCCTCATGGAGAAGTACAGAAGAAACGCCTGGTAGCAACCACCACATCCTGGAGGTTGCCATTTCGTTTAAGCATACACGCGAACGCATCGATCAGATCCTATTGACGGATTGGACGGCATTTCGGAAAGCGAGAGTGCAACAAAATAGAGAAAATGGGGATATCACATCGTTTCAACGATGGACGAGTGAGCTCAAAAAGTCGATAAGACTACACTCGAAGCGGATGCAACTCACCACGGAAAATTCGGTGGTAGACCCCCATCTCGTGCATGTGTGGGATGCTCGTAGAGACCTTTTGAAAAGGATGGCGCAAACAAAAACATAATAGAAAGCTAAAATTGCTCGTAGCCGCCCTTACACAACAGGCGGAAGAATACGAAACTGTCTTGGTGCGCCAAAATTGGCAGCGAATGTGCGCCAGGCATAGAAGAAAGCTCAGCTCGTCCAAAACGTGGGCAATCCTAAAACACCTACTGGACCCAACCAAAAGCAAGCAACAAACCTCGCACACAATCGGACACATACTTCGCCTCCAACCGGGTTCGGACGAAGAGATTCTGCGAGAGCTAGAGGCAAAGTACATCGGCGTTCATAGATGGAAACAAACATATATACCAAACTATACTGGAAAGCCAAATAAAGACCTTGATCGCCCATTTCAAACGCCGGAAGTCTGGACAGCGTTTCACTCCCCAACTCGAAACACAAACCCGGACAAGACGGGCTCACAAATAAAATCCTCGGAAACCCGGACGACGGCTCGATAGAAGCCCTAACGACTTTCTTTAATACCCATTGAGATGTGGGAACACCTAAGGAATGGAAGCACGTGCACATAGAACTTATACCAAAGCCGGGTTCTATACCAAAACCGAGAAGGTTCTGCACCTTCGCAACCATTACAATTCGGACAACTCGAGGCTCTAATGGAGAACAGCAGGGCGCCCTACAAGCGGCGGCAGACGCTTTCACGCAATACGCCAAAGAGTGCAGCCTGGAATGCTCTCCAGAAAAATCCGAGTTCCTCGCCCTCAAAAAGAAGTCCAGAAAAAAAGCACAGGGAGAGAGGCCATATAAAAAATTTCGCAGTTTCGCCCGAAAGGCGAAGCATCGATTGCAATAGCAAATTAGTAGAGAGCTATTCGGAGTAGGGATAGTGGTTTTATCGGCTGCATAAACTTGGACACATTCGCTTACTAACTGAATTAACAATCGTGGTGTCAGCACGCACAAGCAAACATGAATAGATCACACTGAATGGCCGCAGACAACGACTATCAAAACTCTGGCAGAAAGCGCAGGTTCGCGCGGTCTATCGCTTCAACGGAAACTGAGCGGCGAATGCACAGCGCATACAGAGATCAGAGCCGTGCGGAGATAAGAGACGGTGCGGGCGACTAGCACGGCCGGGCAAAGTGCAGAGGAGAAGTTGTTGAGTAGCTGCCCCCCCCCTCCCTCCCGCGCTGCTTGCCCGCGTTCATGCTTTCGCGTGGGAGATTGAGTGGCAAGATACGCCTTTGGTGCCGAAGCACAGGGCCGACCCGCCTCCCTCCCTCCCATATCCCCACGGCCTTTAGCGCGACGGTCGCGTTTGCTTTCCGCCGTGCGTTCTCTCTCCGTGATAGCGCGCGAGGGAGTTCGCCCTCCGTGATAGCACGCATCCCCCGCGCACTTTCGCTCGCGCATACGGCGCGCGGCGACGATTTTATCGCCCTTGGAATCTATACGGAACCTCACGGCGACGGCGACGCCGACGGCAGAAATCCGGTTGAAGTGTCCATATAATTTCTATCGCAATAATATACTGAAACCAAAAGCCTATACCCAGAGTACGAACATTCCTCGTTCTCCTCCAGCGGTCGCGCTGGCGTCATATCTTGACAGCGATCAGCGACGTGCACAAGTGCGCGCCCGCGCGGGCCTTATCTTCGAAGCGATCTGCGATGTGGACAGAGTACGCTCAATGCCGGTATCCTCGTATGCGCTGTGCTTTCGACGTTTCGTTCCGCGTTAACGCGCTCGCTGCTGCTGCCGCACCTCATTACTAGAGCGTTTTAACAGTGAGTTTCCGCGGTCATAGAGCGAGATGGGTTCATGTGTACCTGTGCTTGTGTTACACCGTGCTTTTTAATTTAGTTAGTAAGCGAATTTTTACAACTTACCAGGTCTGATAAAACTACTATCCTTAGTTCGTATTGTCTACTAATCTGATATCGCAATCGATACTTCGACTTTCGGGCGACACTGCAACATTTTAAAGCTATTCATTAGCTACTTCTTCTCCCTCTACATCAGTGAATTTTGCATAATGCAATTGTATACAGTTTTTTTCAAGGCGAAAAGGAAGCAACCTCCACCGAAACCCCGGGATTTGGGAATCACGGCATGTATTGTGAAGTTGAGAATGTTGCCGAAGAAGTGGAAGGGGTTTCATGGCTTCAACTACTAAAGAACACTATAAGAAATTGTTCCATGCATCGGAAGAAAGTGAAAGTGTTGCAACGAAACAAGCGAAGGCTCAGCCGAAGAAGCCATTAGATAATTAAAGAGCAAAAATAGAAAACTGACGGCAAAGTAAGGGCTGTGCTCTCAAAGCTTATACTTTTCAAGAATCAGTAATGGCTAGGGTCCATTCAGGGGCACAGCTGCAAAAGCACATGTATTCCTTTTACTCGGTGCACTCTTACCTTAGGGAAGACAGTAGCTGAAATATGCTTTTCATGCTTGATGTATGTTGCGCTTTAATTATTACCGGCTAAAAATTCAGAGCCCTTCCCTTGTCGAGAAATGGCGGTAAGCGAAGCTTGTGGCAAGACGACGCTGTCGCAGGCGTTCTGCTTCATTTGCCCTAAACTCAGGGTCGTCGGCTCTACGCTGACGTTTGGCTTCTACATAGCGCTGCCGGAAATCGGGGTCCGCGGCTCTTCACTGACGTTTCGCCAGGGCTTCGGAAGCGCTCACGATAAAATCGGACGACAAGCTTCGCTTACAGCCGTTTTCTCTACAGGGGAAAGGCTGGCGATTTTACTCTTTGGGTCCCACGTTTGAAAAGGGTAGCTCACGGGCGCCTTACAGGTCCCCGAGCCCACAGGGGTATGCGCCATTGAGCTTGGACCCTTTCTGCACAATCACCAGGATCGGCTCACTTTTCAGCGTGACACCACCACCACCGCCGACAGTTGTGAGCCTATAAAGCTTCACTTAAAAATATGCAGAGGACAGGAAGGCCTCTTCACGTACATTACGACTTGGATTTATGATCTTCCTGCTTATGGTAAGATGACCTCCGGGTACTCAGCCAGGCTTCACCTCTTAGCATTGGCACGTATAGGAAGCCTCCACTCCAGCAAATGTTCTTTTAACTTCCTTGGTATCGCTGCATTTCCCCCATCGTTTGGGGCCATGAAAATATTCGTGCGTGCTCAAAGCACTTCTATCGCTCTCAGGTGGTGTTGGCATTTGTGTTTTGGGACATTGCTTTTTAAACATGTTTATTTGAAATAATATTGTTTGAAGATTACAAATCTTCGGCGACCTTTTGCATGTTTTACTGCTGCGTCCGCAATGTAATCAAGATTAATGACTTTTCACATCGTCGGATATTGTGTCAACGGCGGCTTTTTAATTTATAAAATAAAATGTACGCAAGGCGATGCCTTGAAATTTCTTTACATGGTGCGAATAAGCAGTCCAGTAAAAAAGTCACAGGCCTGCG
This sequence comes from Dermacentor silvarum, assembly GCF_013339745.2. NCBI lineage: Eukaryota > Metazoa > Arthropoda > Arachnida > Ixodida > Ixodidae > Dermacentor > Dermacentor silvarum. The sequence goes on from NC_051155.1 coordinate 129,713,729, forward strand.
CGGCACGCGCAGCACATTCACAGCGTAAGCTGGTGGAGCGGCTCAAGAATACCTCCAATTTGGGCACCACGCACAGCAGGGTCTTCGCGGCAGTTTGCTCGCCTCGATCGTCTTGACGAGAAGGATCAGAACTGTCCACCCGGCGTCGACGGCGAGCTTCGGCTAGTAATTCTCTCTGCACAGCAGTCTGCTGAGCCCAACGAAGCCTTACAACTGCAACTTACATGTCGGGCACGCTGCATTTGCAGGCATCATAATTATATGGCGCCACCATACTGGCGGAGGCTCGGCAGCTCGGGATCGCGTTGATTGCGCGCCTCGTCTGAATCGCATCTCGTCGTCTGCGCCTGTGCACGCTGCGTTTGCAGGCACCTTACCTAGATGGCGCCACCATACTGGCGGAGGCTCGGGTCGTCTGCCCCTGCGCGCTTGCCTTATAGGACATTTTCCGCTGCCCGATAGCAAGCGCTTGCGTGGCTCAGTGGTAGAGCATCTGGCTCCCACGTAGAGGGCGCGGGTTCGATCCCAGCTGGAATCGGGTGCTTTTTTCGCATTTCCGGAGATAGCGGTTACGACGGCGTACGCCGTCAGCGGCCGTATCATCGCGAACTGAAACGGCTATTGGAATGAGCCCATAACAGCTTACGCTGAGTCTGAATGAGCCCATAATGAGAATATTGAATGAGAATATATTGAATGAGACATAATGAGAATATTGAACCCGCAATGAGAATATTGAATGAGCCCATAACAGCTTACGCTGTTATGGGCTCATTCGCAAAAAAAATTTTAATAAGTTGCAGTTTCGCCCGAAAAACGAAGCATCGATTGCACTGGCAAACTACTGGACAGCTATACGATGTAACGATAATTGTATTATGGGCCGTACAATTTTGTAATCATAGGCATACTAACTAAATTTAAAAGCAAGGTGTCACGCGCGCCCAAGCAAACATGAACGCATCTCACTCGATGACCGCGGAAACTCGCTGTCAAAACGCTGGAGTAAGTAAGCGCTGCAGCAGTACAGAAGCGATGCTTCGCCTACCCTTGGGAGTGTTAGTCAGCGCCACCACTCACAAACCTCGGCGGTGGATGTGGAACATCCTTTCTGCCGCAGGCGTCACGAGTACGTGATCTTTTTGGGTGATGGCAACTGGTCAGTAAACCCACATATGCTACCTGAAGGCATCAATGTTGCCGGATTCGAGCCCTCGTTATGTAATGAACGAGAAGAAGGGAACCGAGGGGCCCGATTTTTATTAATCATATCATAAGAAGACAACAAACATTGACACCAAGAACAACATAGGGGAAATTACTTGCACACTCTAATTGAAATAAAGAAATGATAAACTAAAGGAAATGAAACGGATGAAAAAACAACTGTCCGCAGGTGGGGAACGAACCCACGTCTTCGCATTACGCGTGCGATGCTCTCACCATTGAGCTACTGCGGAACCGTTTTCCCATCCGCTTTCTGAGGTATTTATGTTTTACAACTAGAACTAACTCTGGGAGTGTTTTCATTTTGTTAATTTATCATTGCTTTATTTCAATTAGTGTGTGCAAGTAATTTCCCCTATGTTGTTCTTGGTGTCAATGCTTGTTGGCTTCTTATGATATATATATATATATATATATATATATAGATGATGTACTGCATGTAATTATGCTTGTATAACAATCATCGTTTCTATAATTCACTGCAAACAAAATCAGTCCTTCGCATAACACGCTGCCGTTTATTACCAATATGCGTCGCAAACCAAACTTCGCATACAATCAACATGGTTCATGAGCCAATCACACCAACAATGCTTCGCTTTACGGATCAAGGGATCCCGCGAGACACATTTTATTTACTGATGAAGAGTCATGACTGCTTCGATCAACTCAAGGCAGTCCAGAAGGCCCACGATGCGGCGGTGAGGCTTGGCCTTCCCGTCCCGACGTGGGAGCGGCCCGCGGTCATCCCTCCATGAAAACGAGGGGTGACTACTTCAGGGCGTCTATAAAGTTTACTACCTACCTACGTACATAGATGTCAACTTGGGTTGAGTCTGCAAGTTTTTTTTTTTTTTTTTTAGGCTTGAAATACATTTAGCTTCCGTTGTCGGCGACCTTCAAGTGACCTTAAGCTAAAAGCCAGAGCCGTTATGCGAGAACATCCGCGCATCGTTGCGAGAACAAAATGTTTTCATCCGGACAAACAGTAAACAGTTAGGAAAATGCGGTCTCTGGCCCCCAACCCTTTGTACAGGACCACATTACATACGCCAGATACTTCCCAACAAATTACAAAAAATGTTGCTTCAGATGTCTTACTAATGTTTGTTCACAGTATCCCTCAAGCTGTAACTTCCAGTACGCTGAAGCTTTATTTGCCATTTCCGTCCAAAAGGCATATAGAGAGGTTGCCTGTGCTCTTTTGAACGCCAGTGGCCCGTCAATCGCGAGCGGTTCGCGACAAGAAGAAAAAAGTTGTCGCAGTTTCACCTGAAAGGTGAAGCATCAATTGCGATAGCAAATTTGAAGAGAGCTATACGGAGTAATGATAGCAGCTTTATAAGCTGTATAAACTTGGACATGCAGCAGCACCGGCAACACGCAGAACTGCTGTCGACGCCGCCGGCGTTTTGCCCGCATTCGCTCAAAATGCGTGCGGCGTTGGTGACTGTTGCCGGAGACTCTGATATAAATAGGCACTTGGTGCCGCAGCTAAACGTCGCCTCCCTTCCCTGCCCCTCCCCCCCCCCTCCCCCACAGCCTTTCGCGCGTCGGAAGAAGGTACGTTTACTCTACATATATGGTGATTGTAGAGGAGGAAAGAGACGCCTACTTCTGCAGCCCTTAAGGGAGCACAGCGCAGAACGCGCGTTTGTTCTCCGCCGTGCGTTCACTCCCCGTGAAAGCGCGCGTCCCTCGCGCTCTTTCACTCGCACATACAGCGTTCGGCGGCGCGCGGCGACGATTTCATCTCCATTGACGTCATACGGAACCTCACGGCGACGGCGACGCCGACGGCAGAAATCTGCTTTTGAGTGTCCATATAATTGCTATCGCAATAAAACGTTGCGAGGCGAGAAGGTGGTAAAGACTTCCGACGCTGCTCGACGAGTTTCCCGTTCTGATCTCGTCGAAAACGTCCGAGCCGCCCCCAGAGGCCCTGGCGACAGTCAGCAACGCCGCGCGCGTTCGGTGCGAACGCGGGCAAAACGGCGACGGCGTCGACAACAGTTCTGCGCGTTGCGGGTGCTGCTGCATCTCCAAGTTTATACAGCTGATAAAACTACTATCCTTACTCCGTATAGCTCTCTACTAAGTTGCTATCGCCATTGGTGCTTCGCCTTTCGGGTGTCTCCTTGCCTGACCTCTTGTATTTATGTCCAATTGAACGCCGCGGAGCGCTCCTTCGAACGAACTCGTGGGCAAGCGAGTGCGTTCAGACGTTTAGCGCGTTTTCATTTGGCCTCGCCGAAGCGCCGTTAGAACGCAGGGGTGAACTCGCACGGAGGCGGAACGTGCGGAAAAAACATTTCACCAAAGCAGCGTTGTACACGTTCCTCTAAAACACCTTCCCAATCTTGGAACGAGTTCCCGTTACAAGATACTTTAAGGCGAATGGAACGCGTTCCAGTTACATTTCTAACATTGTAACGTGTCGTTACATTTACGTTACCTTTGATTTTTTGAAATTAAAATGTGGTGTCGGTTAATCTTGCGACGAAATAAAGTGTGCAATTTAAATCTCACATCAAACTAAGTATATTATAAGAATTTGAGCATTGCCGGCGGCACATTATCTGGAGATAAAAAGAATCCAAAGCAACGCTCCTAGACGAATTTTTTTCAAGCAGCACCGGACATACTCCAGACATGTTTAACTGCCACTTTGGTGCTCGTCTATTACAAGTGCAACACATACGGCGCTTTCCACTTCGGTCTTCAAATGCGCAGTCAGGATACTGCGCTTCAGATCTGCAAATAGAAAGTTACTCGCATGCACCAATATAATTGAATGTCTGCACAAGAAACCGCATCGAAAGGAACAATACTTAGGCGTTTAATGAATGCTGATCCAATATTGCAGTATGAGCGGAAAAAGAAATGTCCAGAATAGATGTTCTTAATTTAGTAAAGACCCTTGTTTGAACTCGGCAAGAGTTACATCTCGATGTTAGTGTCAGACAGGCCGCCATGGCGGAAAGAAACTACAGAAGGGAGCGTCAGGTGGCAATCTTGAAGCCTAGTCATTAAAAAAAGTTGTCGCAGTTTCACCTGAAAGGCGAAGCATCAATTGCGATAGCAAACTTGTAGAGAGCTATACGGAGTAATGATATTAGCTTTATCAGCTGTATAAACTTGGACATGCAGCAGCATCGGCAACACGCAGAACTGTTGTCGACACCATCGGCGTTTTGCCCGCGTTCGCTGAAAACGCGTGCGGCGTTGGTGACTGTTGCCGGAGCCTCTGATATAAATAGGCACTGCGTGCCGCAGCTAAACGTCGCCTCCCTTCCCTGCCCCTCCCCCACCGCCTCTCGCTCGTCGGAAGAAGGCGCGTTTGCTCTACATACATGGTGATTGTGAAGGAGAACAGAGACGCCTACTTCTGCAGCCCTTAAGCGAGCACGGCGCAGAACGCGCGTTTGTTCTCCGCCGTGCGTTCACTCCCCGTGAAAGACGCGCCCCTCGCGCCCTTTCACTCGCACATACAGCGTTCGGCGCGCGGCGACGTTTGGCGCTGAGCCGTGCTCCCTCAAGGGCTGCAGAAGATAGCGCCAACCTTTCCCTTTCCCTCAAGAACCACTTATCATCGGCGACGTTTGGCGCTGAGCCGTGCTCCCTCAAGGGCTGCAGAAGATAGCGCCAACCTTTCCCTTTTCCCTCAAGAACCACTTACCACCGGCGACGATTTCTTCTCCAAATGACGTCATACGGAACCTCACGGCGACGGCGACGGCGACGGCGACGCCGACGGCAGAAATCTGCTTTTGAGTGTCCATATAATTGCTATCGCAATAAAAGAAGAAGTAGCGACAGACGCTGAGCGCGCTGCACTGTTGGGAGACGAAAAGTTGTTGAAGGCAGCGGCACCACAGGCAGCAAAGCCGCCTTATGGTAATCATTTCATGCTTACAGCTAATCTCGATTACCGGAGAGCCAGCATTTTTTTAAGGCGTAGCACTCGGCTAACGTGTACACTCGATGGTAAAGCACATTCGCAAAAATACGTGTTTATGTTTTTTAATCTGCCCTTCGTTTCATATTTAGCAGGCTACCCTGCAGAATCAACGCGAATATAGTCGGTCATATGTGTGTCTCCCTCGGCGTGTTTTGCGATTGAGCTGTTTTGGATCTGCGACACTTTCCTCAGAATACCTACTTCATATATTACAACTACAATTTGCGGATGTAGAGTTTGTTTAAACTGCACATTATTTGTACACTTTCGTGCTTGCAGTATAGGCAACGTACGATGTTCTGGTCGCGAAAGCGGTGCACACTGTCATCGCTGGTCGCAGAAACTTGCGACTCCGTTTGTTTCCTGGCGAATAGGTTCAGTTAATAAAATGTAATGTCAATGTAATAATGACGTTCTGTGTTGCTGCATATAGGTACAATAATATTTTACGCGGATATACGTGACGCATACCTATATGTTTCCTTCATACGTGGGGCGATATTTTTGGTGCGCAAATGCAATGAGTGAAGTATCTCCAGCTTTCGCGATGAGGTCTGATATGTATGAAGTGGAGTACAAGCTTTCGGTGCGTGTAAAATTCTGCTGCGAGTTCCATGCTCCCCTGCACTCCTGTCAGAAAAGATAACCATAAGGTCATAAAAAGTATGCCGCGCGGGAATGGAAAATATGATGTTCTCGAGAGGCCACCTGTGTGGGATTACCTGTATATGATATGATACATATATATGATACAGCGTTGTATCAACGCGCTTTCTGGCACTCGCTTTTTCGAGTAGAAGGTATACGATTGGCACGGGAGACTGCAAACGTTATGCTCCAAATCACGGTCGTCGTTCTTCTAGCGGCTGTCGTTTCAGCCATCTACCTGTGAGTAAATACAGCAGATATCTTTGCTTTATATCGAATGCTACTTCTACATCTACGAGAGCACACATCAGCATATATAGATTGAACTAAATGTAGCAATGCATACGTCGCACACATTTCAAACGACCTTTGAAAAAATCCCGTCTTTCCTATTCTGGGCCGTGAATGTTTTCTCGATGTCGTAGTATTGCTGAGTATTCTACTGCACCATTTGCACCTATTTTGCTAGTACACTGTAGCGTGCACTTGAAGGAAACCGTAAAAAATGTGGTTGATCCCTCTTATATAGGAATCGGTATAGAACACGAAAGTGAAACGTGTCTTCACAGAAGTAGTGTAATGTTTATTGCACATTGATATATAATGTCTATTGGTGTTTTGTGGCTAAAGCGCCCTTAGGCGTTGATGCACCCACGCTGACGCCTGGTGGCACGTCTCCTCCATCACGACTACCAACGTCGATGACCATGAGCAACCGTCGTGCATATGGAAGCTGCACTACGCTGCACACGCTAGCACAACGCGAAAGACGAAGCACGTAACTGACACACTAATACAACGCGCAAGACAAAGCACGTAACTGAATCGTCACCGAGTCAAATCAGCGCGTACAGCGCGTCGTAATTGCAGCCTCCGCGATCAACTTCAGAAACATTTTCAGAGCTAATTGCGGAGGCCACGCTCCGCTGTGCTGAGTACGGTGAACGCCACCTAGGTTGCGTTGGTAGTGCTTCTTGATGCCAGCGTCCCTTCGAATGCTGGCATCGAGGCGTCGTAGTGCTGAGACCACCGAAGCGTTCACTGTCGGTGCGCGTTAGTGTCATAATGCAGTACTTGTCTTTTCTGCTCGTAGGCGGCGGCACCGCCCCGAGCAAGAGCGCGGGTACACGGAGGAGTGTTATAAGGCGCGTCTGTGTAGCTCTCTGCAAATGCGTTTGTGGCGCAATGGGTTAAACGCTCGGCGATCTATCGTCGCGGACCGAGAGGTCGTGGGTTCGATTTCCAAATTTTGCATGTTTGTGGAACTTTTTCTTCTGGTTTCTTTCTTTGTATTATGTTCGTGTACATTGTAAGAACGTCATTCCGTATTTCCGTATGACGTATTTCCGTGACGGAAATACGTCAGTGAAGTCTTGGTGGACCCCGGCATAAAACACTTTCGTGTTAAAAAAAATGCGTCAATACATATTGTTCACACTTAATGCCGATCCGATAAAGCTGGGTTACCTAAATCGCCGAAATATCTTTGGCAATTAGGATCCGCAGCTAAAATTTACACCCTTGATTGTCCTTTTGCGAAGCATCGGGCAGTGTCCTTACCATAAATCGCACTGACTAAGAAAAATTGGGCTAGGGTGCAAGGGTGTTTTCATTTATTTTACAGCGAAGGCTGTATATGGCTAGGCGAAACCAAAATCCGTCCGGCCGATGTGCGCAGAAACTATCCTCATTAGCAATGGCTCGAGCGTAGTCGTCTCCTTCCACAGCGAGCTCGTTGGCGCCACTCGGCGCAAACGTGCGAACGCGCTCGTGCCATTGCTCCCGCGTTTGTAGTCATCGTCTTTTTTCGCAGCTGGATCCGTTTGCTCATCATTCCAGCATAGAATTTCACATCTCTTCGGTCGTCGTAATGGGGAGGCCACGTTTACGGGGGTATGCCATTGCTTAAGGGGGTATGAGCCATTCATTGTCTTACGTGATGGACAGATTTAATTATGAAGGAATTTAAATTTTGAAGAATCGCAAGCGGCAATGCGACAACGGCGGACTGCGGGCATACCGTCTGTGACGACGTTCTCTCCGTCGCAGCCGCACGTTTGTGTAACATCATTAAGAAACACAAAGACGCAACCAATAATTGAGAAAGACTTTATTGAACCGTCGGGATTAACCCTGTGATAAGCACCAGGGCCTGCACGTTTCAGCTTCGCCGGTTAACCATCTGTATGGAGTGCTTGAGCGGTGCTTGTACGGTGCTATATATTACACTCAGATGTATACCGATGTAAGAAGAAAAACAGCGTCCCCCCCCCCCCCCCCCCCACATAGCCACATCTAAAGTTGCCCAGTTCATTGGTCTCATTAAATTTTTCTGCCAAACCACTCGCAGTCTCCAAGCGCACAGGTCTTTAGAGAGGCGATTTATTGAGAACCAGTATTACCCCGATGCTTGTATTACACAATTATATTTCATGCAATGTTTCATGCTGAGCACAATTATTTGTGATTCAAGGCTACACAGCATAAACCTAACCCAGGCGGCACATTTCTTGTTATAGGCACACAGCTGAAAATTTAGGCCGCCAAAATGCGTACTTCCTAACAAGCTGTGTCGCATGTAGCCGAAAGGCGCTATAGATGAGAACCTGTAAGTGATGTACTATCACATACGTCGCATCCGATTGTGGTCTGCCGCCAGCCTAGCCATGCGAAGGAAATCAAACAAACAGGAACTATGGCTTGTTGATTTATTCAGCTAAATGGGCGTTAGTAGAGTGTACTATAATGGGGGAGTGCGTGCAGCGGACGCCTTAAAGGGACACTAAATGGATGGATGGATGTAAAACTATAATGAACGTCCTGAGGTACGCGACTCATCGCGCAGCGGGCCGCTCCCACGTTGGGACAGTCAGGCCATGCCCGACCGCCGCATCGTGGGCCCTCTGGGCAGCCCATAGTTGCGCCCCGGCATCGGGGCTCTTGATAGCGGAGAGCCACTTGTCCTCATTTAACACTAAGGGACACTAAAGGCAAATATTATTTCAACGTAGACTGTTAAAATATCATACCAGAAACTTCGAAACGGTTGTGTCGTGCCAAGAAAAGACTTATTTGAAGAGAAAATTGCATGTGAAGCGTCCACGTACCTCTAACGCAATTCAAATCGCCCGCTCGAGCGAGGAGTGGTGACGTCATGGCCATATAGTGACGTTGTGCCACCGGTGAATAAAATGGCGCCCGCAGACGGTGCTACGGTGCCCTCTTTTTTTTCTTCTTTTTTTTGCGGCAAGCGTGAACGCGCGGCCAAAAAGAGCCAAAACAGAGCCGACGGCAGGGCGAAAACGGTAGTATGGTGGCTAGCCACCATAGAGAAAGGTAAAGCGCGCGCCGAATTGTGAACACGGTGATCGTCGATGCTCGTCACAATGGACCAACTAGTTGACGACCCTGACAACGACACATTGGCTCGCGATGCTGTGCCCGATTTTAGCTATTGAAGCTCCGATGAGCGTGACATGCTGCTGAGGGCTCGCGCTGCCCGCGTCGTTGCATACTACGACGGCGGCCTCGACACCGGTTCTTCCGAGCGCGAAAGTAGCAAGGACTCCAGCAATGCGACCTCGGGCGTAGAAGCTGGTCACCGCCTGGACGTGCCGTCACGACTCTCAAGCTGCTAGCAAATTCAAGTGCGAGTTTAGCGAGCCAGTAACACCAGCGCAGCACTACGTGATAACGAAACTTCTCAAACTCGAAAGCGCGCGCGGCGCTGAGTCGAGCGAAAACGAAACCTTTTGACTGCCCGCATCGTTATTAAGTATAACGCCAAAAAACGTATTTGTCTAAGAATCTAAAAGAAGTAGAGAAGTAGCATTTTCTTCTGTGTTATAAACCAACGAAACAATATTTTTAATAGTAGTGGTTGATTACTAGTGACAATTTTTTGAGGAGTGCCTGATCGTTATCGGGTAAGTACCGGAATGTCCCTTGGGAGTCTCTTATCATGTCCTGCATTTACATCAATTTCTCGATTACTAAAACTCTGTTCGCGATTATATTCCCGCCTTAGACGTTCTAAAGCATTGCTCTATCACTTCAGCTTAACTTTTTATTTGACTTTAGTTTCCCTTTAACAAGCGCCGAGGGTGAAGCCAAAAACGCGGAATATGTGGCGGCGCTGCCATCGCCTTATTCTGAATCTCTGGCCAATAAACGTTGGCTCCAGCTGTTTCGGCAGCGCTCATTGGCTGAGGCGAGTTCGTGGGCTGAGTAGCTGTCGTCTGCTCAACGCACCGTCGTTGTGGCGTCGTTTGCGTTCTTTCCGCTGCTCTTTTTACATTGTATTTACAATAGGTCGGGGAGGAATAATCTTAGCGTTACTGCCACCGAGTATCCGCCTGTGAAAGCTTCATGCAGCTGCGGTAGGGTCTCCGACGCGACAAGCGTCCGGCCGGCGAGCGGGGCCGCTCATTCGGCAGAAAGTGACGGTGGCGCCACCTGGATTTTCAACAAAAAAATGCCTCAGCGCAGTGCCCTTGTTGGACCCACTCCCCCAATCTAGTACACTCTAGCGTTAGCAATCCTCCTTGCGCCTTCGACTGACTCTAGTTGGACCAAGAGCCAACATAGAGAATAAGTGGTAAAGGAAGGGCAGGGAACGGTTTAAGCAAACTGAGCCTAATTGGCTACCCTGCACTGAGTAAGAGAGGAGGGGGGGGGGGGGGGCGAACGATCGGAATCAGAGGGTTTTCACAGCACGCACGAGCACGCACACACCAAAGCGTTGATCGTGCAATTTGCCACTAGCGGTTTAATATATATATATATATATATATATATATATATATATATATATATATATATATATATATATATATATATATAGGCCTTGTGCGCGGCTGTTTCGAACGCTGTTGCTTTCGATTGCTGCTGTTTCGGCACTTCCATAGTGCCGGTCGCTAATGCGCATGGGCCAAGCGAATGCGCCAAACTGGCCATTAGACGTAATTTTTTATGCAATTATTACAAAACAGGTGTTACAATAGTGACCAGACCCGCCGTGCTTGCTTAGTGGCTATGGTGTTGGGCTGCTAAGCACGAGGTCGCGGGATCGAATCCCGGCCACGGCGGCCGCATTTATATGGGGGCGAAATGCGAAAACACCCGTGTACTTAGATTTAAGTGCACGTTAAAGAACCCCAGGGGGTCAAAATTATTCCGGAGTCCCCAACTACGGTGTTCCTGATAATCAGATCGTGATTTTTGGCATGTAAATCCCCATAATTTAATTTAATATTAACCAAAATGCACAGCAAGGAAACACCGTGCTCACGTCTAAGCGCACATCCTACACCACGCTGTTTATTTGTGTCCGTGGATTTTCGACAAACCAACAGCGGCGACAGCGTGGTTAATTTGTTCCTTCGTGCAGTGGTTAACGGCGTACAAGTGTGCACCGCCAACCAAATTGCTTCGTTTGAAGTGCTCATCAGCGTTGCTTATCCTTCCGTAGCCGAAAAACAACAGGCGAGGCTCGTTTCGCGATGTCATCATCGCACGGCGACAATCGCGGCACACAGCATCGGGCAACACGCCGGGAAAGGCACATGCTCGTCCTGGGTCGCAGTGGCGCAGTCGCGTTCGGGAGCTCTGATGCCGCCATGCGAGCGCACGAGACCTATAGGTGACTTATGTTACTCAGTAGTTAATATCATAGAGCAGATTGCCCTGGGGGATTGAACGGAACATTGTTTTCAATGTTCTGCTGCTGAACTATATATGAAAAAAAAGATACTCTTTCTATGCACTATGAAAAATTACAGCCTTAAGAGTGTTTTCTCGTGTCTATAGCTCACTTTCTATACACCAATAGAAAATGGTGTTTAAGTCAACCAATACATATATCTCTTCCCCAATGCGCGTTTTGTAGAAATGCACACTATGCTTTATTTTCACATCAATATATTTGACGTCCGCGAAGTAATCCCGAAGTGTGTTTTCCAAGACGTAAAAAGAAGCCGCAGTTTCGACCGAAAGGCAAAGCATCGATTGCGATAGTTAATTAGTAGAAAGCTGTATGAAGCAAAAATAGTATTTTATCGGCCGTGTAAACTTATAAACATAGGCATACTCACCCGATCACATAGGCACATCTCACCCGATGACCTGGGAAACTCTGTTTCAAAACGCTGGAGTGAGCAAGCGTGCGAGATGCAGTGAGCGATGCGTCTTGCATCAACGGGAACTAAGCTGTGAAAACAGCGTGCGGTGGAGTGTGACCCGACGCAGATGGCTTTCATGATACAGCGGTCCGGGCGAGCGAGCGCGGCTGCCGTCGCCGTCCGGAGTAGTACGCCCCCGCCCCCCTACCCTCCTCCCGGAGCATTGTGCGTGACGGAAGACAGCGCACTTTCTTCCCACTTCCTCCACTTCCGTGCGCGAGAATTAGACGCGATCGCCGGCTCACTCTCACACGCTTTCACCCACACACAACATACGGTGTACGGCGACGATTTTATCGCCCTTGTACTTTATACAGAACCTCACGGTGAGGTCGACGGCAACGGCAGAAATGCGGCTGAAGTGTCCATATAATTGCTATCACTATAAAAAAAACGCCATTCATCCTTGATTTCAAATGTGGACCTACAGACTTCCAGAAGAAAGCGTCACATCTCCACCACTCCGCTGACACAACCAAGCGGGATAATGCAGCACGCTAAGAGTGCAGTATACCTGTTCTATTAGTCTGACGCTACACTTATCAGTACATCAATTTCAATAAACCAATACTAAGGCAAAACTGTTCAAACGGAGTTGGCTGTAAAATATAAAAGGCTGGAAGGCGCGAAGAGTACAGTGTAGTTGTGTCTTTCCAATTTACAATCTGGGCACGCCAACTCCACAATGAATGTGGTGTTCTTATCGTTAATAGACTGCTCCACCATAAACATGCATATGTTTATTCCAACGGATACTGGATCAAACAACGCACGTCCTTCTGTGCATATCTTATTGCGATAGCAATTATATGGACACTTCAACTGGATTTCTGCCGTCGCCGCCGTCGCCGTGAGGTTCCCTATAGATAAAATCTTCACCGCGCGCCGTATGCCCGAGCGGAAGCGTGCGGGGACGCGCGCTATCACGGAGAGCGAACGCACTTAATCACCCGCGCGCAAGCAAGGAAGCGGGAAGCCAGCGCCGGAGGGAGCGCGGGGGGGGGGGCGCACTTCCACTCTGCCAACAACCGCGCTCGTCGCTCGTCCGCACCGTCTCTTATCTCCACACGGCTCTGACCTTTATGCGCCGTGCATTCGCCTCTCAGTTTCCGTTGAAGCGATAGACCGCACGTACCTTCGCCCGCTGCGGCGTATGGGCTCGCTGCCAGCGTTTTGACTGTCATTGTCTGCAGTCATTCAGTGTGATCTATTCATGTTTGTTTGTGCGCGCTCACACCACGCTTGTTCATTCAGTTAGTAATAGTCGGGCCACATTTTCCAACGCACGCTACACATGCAATGCTGCCCGGATCGGCAGTGCAGCACTACAGGTGTGTCCCTTCGCACGCGCTGCCCACGGGAAGCGCTTCTCATCAACACCACCGTTGCACACGCGCCTTCTCGTGGTCATCGAGTCTCTCTTCATGTCGGTCTACTTACGCCGCAGCACACCTGCTTACTTAATCAGTTCATGTTTACTACAATTCATATTGCTACCAAAGCCGCTCACCTTACTTCGTATGACATTGCTGTGTTGCTATCGCATTGATTGCTTCGCCCTTAGAGCGGAACTGTGACATTTTTTGCTCTGGCCCCGGTGCTACACCCGAAAGAACATCTTCCACGACAACTATGATTGGCTGACGCACTATGATTCGCGGACGATTGGCAGCCCCTGATCTGTAAAACATCACCGAGGTGAAACAACTTAAACAGCGCCAGTGGTAAAAGAAAATTAGGGGCAACTTCGCTAGTGGTGCGAAGACTGGGCAAACAGCGAAGCTACTGACCCCACCTAGCTTTATCTCAGTTCGGCCAAGTTTTTGCGAGATTATGCTTCTAGACTCGGCCACGCTTCGCTCAAGATCACCCTGGAATCATCGACAGCCCAAGGAGCAACGAACACTCAGTCATTAAAGTATTTTGACACTTCTGAACGCTCAAACTCTTTTCCTCGGTTTCGCGGGTTCGTAACTCCTGGTCTTTTGCAAATCGCCGACGTTTCGCCGCCACTTCGGCGGCGCGATACTCGGGATCAGACGGAAGTCGTCTCACTCACTCTCGAGTAGTGGTGCGGCGGCGTTCGCGCCGTGCTTCCTCTTCTTCGGGAGTGACGCTCTTCTTCGGCCGCCCCATCTTCGCGGCGATGTGCTCGGCGCGGAGACAGCGGGGCTTTTGTGTCGCCGGCGGAGACGCGGAGCTATATATCCCGTGGGTCGGCGAAGTGACTCACGGTTTAGCACCGCCTCTGCGCAGCCGCGGTAACCACTTCGCACGGCTCGGTAACGTCATGACTCGGCAAACTAAGGCGAAGTGATGCGGCGCGCGCGATGAGATCACGGCTCACGCAGCTGTGGCGAGGCTTGGTGCGGTCGGCGCAGCTTGGGCGAAGCGTTGCTAGGCAACGCATGGTGGCGTCATCGCCAGGCAGAGGTTTTGTGGCGTACACCCGACGGACCATCCTCGAGCTTACACAGCTTCGCATGTTCACAGAAGTATGTGCCATTGCGCTTGGACCCTTTCTGCACTTCCTCGAGGATCGGCCCATATTTCGGGCGTACACCACCGGACTACCTCAAGCTTAAACAGCTTCCCTGTTAAAAGTGAAAAGCACGGTAGGAAATTAACGAAAGAGCTGTGTCTCTGCACATCACCACCGGGGACACCTACTACAGCTCATGTACATACATAAGTGTAGTAGGTTGATATACATAACCTACCGTTACCATGTGACGTGCTCTAACAATGATTTTTAAATGAATGACTAAGTAGACGCCGATGGGTTTTTACTTGCTTCGAATATGCAATGGCCCGAGCACACTTAAATTCTGGAAGGTGTATGTTTCGCACAAAACAACCTTTCAGCACTTCAAAATTAATTGAAGGGTGCACTAAGGCGTTCTGTCAGCGAACGCACCATTTTTGGATATTTTCAGTGTGTCAGGGTGCAAAAACAGTGTTTCGACATGCCATCCACCCTCTAGTAATTTTCCTAAGTGTGCACACACTGCGAAATTACCAAATACTTTTTTACAGCGAAGCTGTATATGACTAGGTCCTGACCAAAAGTGCGTGTGCCGACAGGGTATGTAGAAAAAAATTGGAGGACGCTTAAGCTTCGCTTTAGGAGTGGAACGCAATAGCGTTATCGGGTCCCGTTCGAGCCCATTATCGGGCCCCGTTGTAAGCTGGCTTTTCCACTGCAGCACAGAACGTGGGAAAACCAGCTTACAAAGACCAAGCTAACACCGATCCCCTTCAAGTCGGCTTCACTTTTAAACAGAAATGCATTGCTGGGAAGACGTTTTTTCCAGGGGCAATATAAGTCGTGTTATATTAAAATGTGAAGGCCCTAGCACCTTTTTTAATTTTTTTATTATTTGTTTGCTATTGCCCCGACGCGCGCGCGTGTCCAAAACGCATTAGGCAGGCGAATTCCCAATTTGATCTGCCGAGGATGCGAGCGCCATCTGGATATCATTTTCGCAAGTAAACTACCCGAGCGCGCAGCTGTAGGTCTGGTAGAAATGCTGGAAAAGGGGTTTGTGTTTGAGTTTCCTAGTAACAGAATTATGTTTTCTCGTACATTCAAATTACAATCCAACGCCATCATGTCTGTAGGTTGTGGTTAAGTCGTACTTTACTGTTTTTCTGACGGATTTCACTGTGAGAAATTCAATTTTCTTTAACCAAAATATTGGACACGGACGCCGACATCGCACGCTATCGCGTTAAAAAGTCGCGTCGACAAAATTGTATTCACAATAGCCTGCTGCGAGCCGGCGGTGCTCCGTGGTTCCGGAGTGGATGGCGGAATAATGAAAAATGTCGCCGTTTCGCCGAAACGGCGACATTTTTCATCGATCGCGATAGCAAATTAGTTGCGAGCTACACGAAGCAAGGATAGTAGTTTAATTGGCCGTATAAAGTTGTAAACATTCGCTTAATTAGTAGACAAGCAAGGTGTCACGCACGCTCTGGTAAACACGAACACATCTCTCTCGATCACCGCGGAAACTCGCTGTGAAAACGCCGGAGTCAGAAAGTGCGCCAGCAGTAGCGGGAAATTGACTTTCGCGCTGCCTCTCGTCTCACTTCAACGCGAACTAAACGTCGAAAGCAGATCGCATACGAAGCTACCGGCACTCGGCGCATGTACTTTGTCCCCATCGCAGATCGCTTTGAAGATGAGGCCCGGGCGGGCGCGCACTTCGCCCGCATGGCAGATCACTTTCAAGATACGACGGCCGCGCTGTGAGCAGCAGCCGACAGAGAAGAAAGCACCCCCCCCCCTCCCTCCTCTCCCTCTCCGTCGCCTCGCCCCCGTGCCTCGCGCGCGGGAAACACGACCGCGCGCTTCCGGCCTTCCTTCCTACCCGCGTGCTTTACATTGAGCCACGATTTCCGGCTCACCCTCGTACGCTTTCACTTGAACTCACAGCGTACGGCATGCGGCGACGATTTTATGGCCGTCGGACTTAATACGGAACCTCACAAGAACGGCGACGGCAAAAATGCGCTTGGAGTGGCTATATAATTGCTATCGCAATAAAACGTCATTCTGTACCCACCAATGTCGGCACTTTGTTTTCTTGTGACGTCGACATCGCTCTAGAGGCGTTATCAGCAGTTGTACTTTGGTCTTGTTTAGGCCAGGACGCGCGTGGTCCGTACTGAAAAAGAACAACATGCATGGAAAGAGCGCCGGCTTGAGCAACAGCCATGTTTTGAGGCAACAACAACAGCGTGAATGGGCGAGAAGGTGACGGGCAGCCGCTATAGCCGAACGCGTGTCGTCCGAAGGATCCGTAACGTCGGATAGCCGCTGTCCCCGATGACGAAAACAGCGTGACCGTGACGATCGATCGCCTTCGCGAACAGAAGCGGGAGTGGTCTTGTTGAAGATGAGGGAGCAGTGACAAGCAGTGAAATCTTTAGCCCTCCATCAAGGACGCCGAGAAGTCGACGGAGCACAAGATTACTGCGCAAGGATCGCGGGCCCGACGTTCCAGCCTTGCACACCTATTCCCATTGTCACCCCTGGCTCCCGAGATCCTCGTACGGACGCTCCTTTCTTCATCGAAGAACTGGAGGCCGCATTCGCTGGGTGCAGGCGATCTTCGTCACCAGGACTCGATGGCATCACATACTCTGCGCTTGCAAACCTTGGTCAAATGGACAGAGATGCACTTCTTGTCATATACAACTCATCATGGCGTGATGGCTTTGTCTCTACCACGTGGAAATCCAGTCACCTCGTTCCCCTTCTTAAGCCCGGCAAATCTCCATTGGAATTGTTATCTTACCGTCCAATATCACTGGCCAGCTGCGTCGGCATGTAATGGAGAGAATGATCCTCACATGGTTAGAATGCTACTTGGAATTTTACAACGCCTGTCCAGAGGTAGTGGCTGGCTTTCGAGACGGACGCTCGTCAACAGATAGCGTTATTGACCTTGTAGTGTATGTACAGCACCAGAAACACCTCAAACGAATCACTGAGGCATTATTCTTTGATGTTAAAGGTGCCTACGACAATGTACATCATCATGCAATTCTGGACGCTTTACAAGCTGTAGGAATTGATGGACACGTGTTTCGATGGATACGCAGCTATTTGACAATAAGATGTTTCTTTATTTTGACTGAAGACGGACCAATGCCACCTAGCTATACCAGTGGTGGTGTACCGCAAGGCAGAGTACTTAGCCTTACTCTGTTCAACCTGGTGCTCGTTGGTCTCGCCGATTCGTTACCGCAAAGCGCACAGCTCTCCGTGTATGCAGTCGACATTTGCATATGGGCTTCAGGAGCCACACGTGTAAAAGTCCACGCACGACTTCAGAAGGCTTCAACCGCCGTGTCAACATATCTAAGAAGGCAAGGCCTGGAGCTTTCACCTGAGAAGTGTGCACTTGTTGCTCTTACTCGCAAGGCGATGACCCCGTATGCTTTGCGGATTAATGACCAAAATGTACCATACAGACGCACGCACCCATTACTTAACATCATCATTGATAGAGACTTGTCTTGGAGTCCTCACGTCTCGTACATGGCAAAGCATTTGGCCGCCATTGCGGATCTTCTCGCGTTTCTCGGCGGGAAGTCCTGGGGCGCAACAGTACCATGAATGTTGCAACTATATAAAGCACTATTTTTGGGCTTCCTGCGGTACAGCTTACCTGTTCTAGGAATACTAGGAAATACTTGCACTATAAATATCCGCTGACTC
Organism: Dermacentor silvarum; assembly: GCF_013339745.2. NCBI lineage: Eukaryota > Metazoa > Arthropoda > Arachnida > Ixodida > Ixodidae > Dermacentor > Dermacentor silvarum. The sequence continues at coordinate 129,731,976 of NC_051155.1, forward strand.
CAGAGTGTGCAAGCCAAAGCACTCAAAACTTGTCTTGGTTTCCCAAAAACTACGTCATTGATTGCGACAGTGACCATTGCCAGAGACTCTCCTTTGACAGTCTACATTGCTACAGGTGTCCTGAGAGCACAAATACGACATCTGACTCAGATTCCCTCATACCATCTTGCTTTCTTGCCAGCAAGGAGGCTAAATTCAATATTTTCCAAAAGTATTGTAAGACATCAGTCCTACTTGGCATCACAATTCACGCCTGCCACACGATAAATTACCAGCCCCATTGTGATGTCTAGACCGGCCGCAAGTACAATTGGCAAATCCGGGCATCAAGAAGAAAGCTGGAGTGCCACTGCAAGCTTTGAAGCAAGCAACCTTGGTACACATTTACGAAGTCCACAGATTTCGGCAACATGTCTACACAGATGGTTCGGTAAAACTCAACAGCTCTGTTGCTGCAGTCATCATTCCGGCAAAATCTCAAGAAAACAAGTTAAAAACTTCATTTGTTACCACCTCGACGGGCGCAGGACTTGCGGCACTCCGTGCTGCGTTTCATTTCATTAATTAGGAAGCACCGCCACAATGTACAGTTTTTAGTGATTCCATGGCAGCCCTTCAGTGCGTACAAAGCCCAATGCGCCACGGACCCAGTATGAACTACTGGCCTCAGAAATACGAGAGATATATCATCGCAGCCATGACAAGGGACACAACATGATCTTTCAATGGCTTCCAGGGCATTGCAACATCAGCGGGAATGGCCACGCCGACGAAGCCGCCTGATCTGCAAATGAAAATGGTCAATGAGTCTTGATTTCACTTTCGTGAACAGACGCTGCGGCTGGGCTGTGCTTGATGTCCCGTGAATGTACTTTGCCCCTGTGGGACTCGAACGCTTTCAGCATGTGTCGTTTGCGTTAGTTGTCTCTGGATGTACGATGATTCTACCGCCTGGGCTACCACGACGTGAACAGACCATGCTGTACCGCCTGTGGCTAGGTGTTGCATTTACGACCTCATATGCCTTCCTTGCGCTTGGAATTTACAACGTCTATCCAAAGGTAATGGCTCGTGTTCGATGCGGACACTCGTCAACAGATAGCGTTATTGACCTTGTATGTACAGCCCCAGATACACCTTAAACGAATCACTGAGGCCTTATTCCATGATGTTAAAGGTGCCTACGCCCTGAAGCGGACATAAATAAAGGCTGATGATGGTGATGATGTATTCCTTATGGGAACGGCCAACAGCCCCACGTGCAACATGTGCAGCAGCGATGAGGCATTCGCACACGTTATCTGTGTCTGCCCGTGCTATAGTGCCGAGATACAAGTGCTGTGCAGAGTGCTGGACCAATTGGACAATCGTCCACTATCAGAAATAAAAGCTTTAGGTCAGTGTTCCGAAAGAACATCCGCGCTGAAGGCCCTATTCGCGTTACTAAGGTTCCTGCGGTCTACGGGCCTTCACGATATACTTTACGAACGTTGCCCCCTGCCACTCTATAATGTAAGCCGCTTGTTTGTGCTCGTCTCTCTTTCTCTCCACCTTTCCACTCTCTTCCTCTTTTTATTCCCCTACTGCTTCCCCCCGTGCAGAGTAGCCAACCGGAATTACCTCAGGTTAACCTCCCTGCCTTTCTATGCATTCTTTCGCTCTCTCTGTTGGTCAGGCTATTGAAGCCTTCCAGCAGGCAGAAGACTGGTAATTTTTCTCATCCAAGTTTTTTTTTTTGTAAGTTAAGCACTTTTCAACCACAGCGTGTTACGTCTTAGTTAGCTGGCGCTGTGTACTGTGTACATGTGCGTTTTTCTGTGGCACATGCCTTCTTATACTCCACTCAAAAGACATGCTTCTATGTTCGATCGTTCATCTGAGCTGATAACTCTGTTTTACACTGTTACTACAATACATTTTGTTTCAGGTCACGCAAAAGGCGGTTTTCGTTGTTTAAAAGGCTTGGAGTACCCGGACCTCCCCCGAGCCTGATAAATGGCAACATTCCAGAAATAAAAGCTAAGGTAAGCCTAAGGTAAATGGTTCGTAAATAGAAAATATAAATACCGTATTCAGTCAATTCTAATGTGGTCTCGGTTGTAACGCAGACCCCATTTTCACGACGAGAAATGGAAAGGGCGCAGCCCTCGATTCTAAGACGCACTTCGGTTTTCATACTTCAAGAAAATATAAATGTCATACCTTCGATGCTCCACTCACCCTTTTTTCATTGTACGAGATAAAGAGAGTAATAGTGGTTTGTTCTCACTCGAATAAAAATTACTGATTGGATTCGAGCCAATTTGGAGCGGGCATCACCCGCTGTCGCTGTCCCACACCTCCCTACCGATGTCATAGCATCAGAGCATCTCATCTTCGGTGACGTCTATGGCATTTCTTAAACGCTTTGGAAATCCTGGCAGCCTCTATTACATTGTAGAGTGGGCACGAAGCTACCACATTTCCTACAGCTAGAGTTTAACGTTCGACACTGCCAAGCTTTGTCATGTTGGCGCTTTGAGCCAATCAGAGTGGAGAAAGTGGCGAATTCGACAACGTGACGGAATTTGAGTGTGTTTACAATAGCACCCCTGTGAATTTTCTTGGATTAAATAAACGCTTTTTGCCAATGACGATTGCTTTTCAAAACTATTGCAGCTATGGTTTCGCACTAAAATTTAAGCGCGTCATCTTATGGGAATTTTTTTTTCGGGAAATGAAAGGCACATTACAGTGGAGTAAATACTGTAGTCGGTGTTATCCCATGAAAAGCTTAAAAATTGTTGCGCTAATACCTCGAGAACAAAGACATTAAGGAACTGGATAGCAGAGAGCTAATAGGGTCATCTTCGCCGAGTGTGCCACATGAAATTGTTGTAAATGGTGATAAGCACTCGTACTGTGGTAACCACGCGGTTGATTTATTTAATAATAATTTTTTACAATACCGGCGCTTCAACTTCTACATATTATTTGTGCCTTGAACGTAATATTGAAAGTTGTAATAATCATCGCGTCAGGGAGAATATTTTTCTTACGCCGGACATCTGAAAGCGAGAAATTTTTTTCCGTTCTTAATTCTTTGAGTAACAAATCAGCCGCTGGTGAGGATGACATTAAAGCCCAGCCTAATAAAGCAGTTGGTCACATAATCTGTGAACCGTTGGAACACATTTGTAACAGTATATTATCCACTTTAAGGGTGGGAAGCAGAATTACTTAAATAATTATAGACCAATATCGGTATTGCCTATATTTCCCACAAGTGGCTGAACGTATTATACAGTGTACGCGCGCTAAACGAAACTCGCATAAACGAAAACGTCTCTTAAACGAAACAATTTTAAAAAAAGTAATTGGTTTTCTATAAAATGAGTACTGAGTTGCGCTCGACAAACGAAACACCATTTTGTGGGCAACACGGATAAACGAAACCGAAATCGGCCATCATTCTGACTTTGTTACCGTCGCTGTCCAGAATGCAATCCAATCCGATCCGGTACGCGGCAGCTGCATTCTGACGCCATTTTGCACTTTGTGTTATCGAGCGTTGGTGCGCACGAGACGGTCTGGTGCGCCGCTTACTACGTGCGTGACTCTCCGCGTGCACTATGGAAGGAACCGCTAAAGAGCGCCCGCATAATGCACTGACTTTAAGCGCCAAAATGAAAGTTCTCGAAGACGTCGATCGCGCCCAGGAGTCCAAGACGGCTATCGCGAAAAGGCATGGCATCCCGAAGTGCACCCTTTCGAGGATTTTGAAAGATCGCGAAAAGATTCAAAAGGCTTACAACAGCGGCGCTTTCACTCCCGGTAGGAAAAGGATGCGTCTGGCCGACCACGAGGACCTCGAGAAAGCACTTTTCCTGTGGTTTAAGCGCGCGCGAAGCTCCAACCTTCCAGTGACCGGGCCTATTTTGGAGGAGAAAGCAAGAGACATCGCACTCCAAATCGGGATTGAAGACTTAAAGTTCAGTGACGGCTGGTTAAGCCGTTTCAAAAAGCGCCATGGCCTCGTCTTCCGCACTATAGCAGGTGAGAGTGCCGCGGTAGATCTGAATGTTTGCGCCGACTGGCAGCAGCAGAAGCTCCAAGACGTCCTCTCAACTTATAAGCCCAGCGACATCTTCAACGTGGACGAAATGGCGCTTTTTTATAAACTTCTTCCCAACAAGACTCTCAGCTTGAAAGGTGAGAAGTGTACAGGAGGAAAACACAGCAAGGACCGCGTTACTGTTCTGGTGGGAGCCAATATGGACGGGTCCGAAAAACTGAAGCTTCTTGTCATCGGAAAAGCAAAGAGACCTCGGGCTTTTAAAGGTGTGAAAGGACTCCCGGTATTTTACGAGGCAAATACCAAGGCTTGGATGACCCAGGCAATTTTCGAAACCTGGTTGAGGGAGAGAGATGCAGAGTTCACCAAAAAAGGCAGAAAGGTTGTGTTCGTTGTGGACAATTGCCCAGCGCATGGTGAAGTGCGAGACCTGAACTCTATTCGGCTGGAGTTCCTCCCTGCCAATGTGACAGCCGTGCTCCAGCCAATGGACCAAGGCGTTATTCGAAATTTAAAAGTGTTTTACCGTCGCCACATCCTTAGAAGGATGATGCTGTATATGGAGAGCAACAAAGGGTACACCGTAGACCTCCTTTCTGCCATCCACATCTTGGCCCAGTCATGGGACGAGGTTGCATCTACAACCATTCGGCGATGCTTTGGTCACGCGGGCTTCTTTGAGCAAGTGGATGCAAGCCAAGAAGGGTTGGATGCAAGCCAAGAAGAGTCTGACGCCGACAATGCTGAAGCAGACACTGTTTTTGATTTGGTGGCCCAGAGGTGCGGCTCTGGCACTGGGACAATGGATGAGTACGAAGCTGTTGATGATGACGTGGTCACCTGCCGTGAGGATACTTTAGTTGACATACTAAAGGAAGTCGAAGAAGGCACAGGTGATGAAAGTGAGGAGGAGATGGACAGTGACGACCACCAGAGTGCCCCACTGACTTCAGAGGCAAGCCAGGCAGTAGAACTTCTCCAGCGGTACTTCCAGAAGGAGGGCTGCTTGGAGCATCTGTGCAATTTAAACAAGATGAATGCGTACTTGGTGAAGCAGTCCCACACCAAGCTGAGGCAAGCCACCTTGCACAGCTTTTTTGGGGGTTGTGACCCTTAAACGAAACTTCTAATAAATGAAACAGATTTCACTGTCCCCGTCGAGTTTCGTTTAAAGGGAGTGTACTGTATATAAGCATTTAGGCGTCTAAATAGTTTTTTTATGGATAAAGGTGTTATCTCGGATAAACAATACGGATTTCAGAAGAGAAGAATAGATCAACCGAAATGGCGTTATTAAGAACGAGAGATACAATTATAAATAGTGTCGAAGAAAAAAAAGTTTACCAATGTTATATTCTGATGCTTTAGCAAGGTTTTTGATTGCATAAAACATAACATATGAGTAGAGAAACTCCAAGTATATGGCGTTCGAGGCATAGCATTAGAACGTATGCAAAGATACCTTGAATCTCGATTGCAGTATACCTCCTTGCAAGGGTACATTTCTGAAAACAGCGTAATTAAATACGGGGTACCACAAGGGTCCATTTCAGAGCCGTTATTGTTTAATAAGTACATAAATAAAATTCTAAACGCTCTATTAACCGATGAAATTATAATGTAGTCTGGTAACACTGTCTTTTTTTTTTTCGGAGTAGACCTTCAGGAACTAGAAGTTACCGCAAATCACTGGTTACGAGAACTTAGCAAGTGGCTATATATATATAAATAAGCTTGACTTAAACACGAAGAAAACCAAGTTTACAGTTTTTTTTTCTTCCAAGAATAAGGAAATTAATTACGACGTAAAATTTTTCTATTGCGATTCGCAACCTGAAGCCATTCGTTTCTGGGTGTTACATTTCATAAAAACGTAAGCAGGACAGAGCACATAAATAAGGTACGCACTGAGGCTGCACGATCTGTTGGCTTGCTACAACGAATCCCATACTCTGTGCCTGACAGGCTTCTCAGACAACTGTACTTTTCGTTTGTACACTCACATCTTAGCTACTGCCTCTAAATATGAGGAAATGGTAATAAAACTGATATTAAAAAAAACTTGCGGTATTGCCATGGCGAGCTGTTCGGTTGCTTAACTCTTCAGAACAATACACAGTATCTTCTATATTAATGACGCGATACAGCATTCTTAATATTAGAAACTCTTACAGAGCAAAGATCTGCATACGGCTATTTAAGAGGTCTCCAGCAACTCTGAACAATTTTGAAATCACTACCTGAGTAGAGACACAGGATGGAGCCTACGTCGCACTTCGATAGTATTGAAGAAACCAAGGATAAAATATGGCACGCTAGCAATCGAATATGAAACTATGTGTTTATACAGTACGCACCCCAATATTGTTGACAATGCTAGAAATTCTAGAATAATACGCAAACTTAAATATGCATCATTGTACACGTTTTTTTTCTGATTGCGATATGTTTAATGAATGTTGCTGTAGTTTTAAATTGTTCGATGCTAAGGCAATGTTATCAATTTTAAATTCTAAAATGTATAACATATGCTTGTGACAATTGCTTCTGCAGTGCTGTATTAATTTATTTACTTGCTCTTTTGCAAGGAGTTGATGCTTTGCAATGCGTTTAAAAATTGTTCTGAGAATAGTTTTGATGTTTTCTGTTTTATTAGTTGTTGTACTTGGTTTTATTAGTACCAATACTTGTAAACTGTTACTTCTGCTGCTACAGTCAGGTAAAGGCCTTAGTCATGAGGACTGCGCCCTCTTTTTGCCTTACCTTGCAGGGAAACCTTGTATTTGTTTTGCGCCAATAAATTACTGCTACTACAAAAAAAGAAAAACACTGCTTGAACGAATCCTTTGGACATGGCAAAAAGAGTGCGATAAAATGAGAGATTACCTTATTATGGAACAACATTTGCTTTTTGTATAGGTTGCCTCTCACAGGTCGAAACTATGGCATAAATTAGAGGAGTTAAAGAGGACTACACTCAATTGTTTTGGTGGGTGCCGGAACAAATGCTAAACATCGTATCGAACTTTATGAAAGTGCTGTCGGGAAGCGTTGCAGGGCTGACGTCCCCAATTTTGGTATTCAGGCGCCTTGAATGGCACAATAGACCTCGAGCAAAATAAGCAAAGCTTTTGGTTCGCATGAAGTTCCTCAGTGGCAAGTCACCTTCATTAATATTGCAGTTGCTATCTCATTTTACTGCCTCTTCTTCTTACGAACAGCTCTTGCGCACGAAGGACACTGGTGTTTCGAAAACGGACGTCGTCGTGGCTGAAGCAGTTTCAGTGAAGCTCTAGGCGACGTGGAAGAATTGCAAAAGACCAACTTTTGGTCACGGCGAAGAAAATAACCAATATGAGCATGAACAAATACACGCACGCCAAGTACCTATGCCGAACTGAACAATCTGCATGTAGTAAGTTTGCATCGAACGGCTCGCGAGTAGAAATCATGCCGTCGCCATGAGGCGATCTTCGTCACCGTCATCCTGTGGCTGTCGCACGCACATGCTCGCGTCAGCCGCACAGCTGTTTCTCTTACACAAACACTCAGCTCCACGTGGTTGTCCTTTGCGTAACCCAAACGATGCTGGGTAGCCAACTACCGGGAAAATGCTTCGCATAATGTGTGTTCCCAGGGTGTGGGATCTGATTCATTTCTCAATGCTGTGGTTTAACGCCCCAAAATTGCACAATGGTTTCGAAGGGATGCTCCTAGTGGAGAGCTCTTGATTCATTTTGACCACCTGAGGTTAATTAGCGTGCACCTAAAACACGGCACGCGAGCCCCTATCACAATTCAGCCGCCGTTGCTGCTGGGACCAAACCCGTAGCTTCGAACTCGGCAGTGCAAACTCACCAAGTCATCACGATGGGTCATTCATACGTTGCGATAAAGAAGGTCAGTGTATACGTAAAAGAATCTGCCTAAGTTGCGCTTCTTTGCCACAGGGAAATGTGCAAAAAGTGGTTGGCCAAACATGCGATCAAATGCGCATTGTGTAGAACATCATCATCATCAATCTATTTTTACGTCCACTGCAGGACGAAGGCCTCTCCCTGCGAAATCCTGTTGCCCCTGTCTTCGTTGTCTGTCTTTGCTGTCTTGCGCTAGCCTATTCCAACTTTCACCTGCAAGTTTCCTAATTTCTTCACCCCCCCTAATTTTCTGCCGTCGTGGACTGCGCTTCCTTTTCTTGGCACTCATTGTGTAACTCTAATGGTGCACCGTGCACCGGTTATCTACCGAATGCATTAAATGGCCTTCCGAGCTCCATTTTAAATGTGAAGCATTTCTTGCCGGCGGCTCTGTCCATCCCTCCCGCGTCCCACACCCCCTCAGTGCATGCGCGTCCCCTCCCCCTCTTTCTCCTCTCCTACGCTCCCCCCTTTCTCTCCTCTAGGAATCCGGAGCGGCGCACTCGACAGGTGGTGCGACAGCTGCATACTCTGTTGGGGGCGCCACGGTAGTTCCGCGGTATGAAAATGACGGCGCGCGCGCGCGCGATGAGCGCTCGGGCCGCTGCTCGAAACCATCTCCCGCTCAAGCTAACCATCTCCCCGCTGCTTCGCATCCACACATGGTTCCCTTTAGCGGGAGATGGAGTAATTATTTATTCGCTTAATGCCAACTAGAATATCGGCTATCCCCGTTTGCTCTCTGATCCAAACCGCTCTCTCCCTGTCTCAACGTTACGCCTAACACATTTTGTTCCATCCCTGTTTGTGCAGATTCGGAGTGGTGTCTCTGGATGCCGTTATGCTTTACATAACGCCGTTTTCTGCCGTCGAGGACGGTAGATAACTAGGTGGAGTTATGAATTTAGGGAATTTGCGGGCGCGAGTTGGAATCGGCTATCGCAAGGCAGGGGTGATTGGAGATCACTGGGAGAGGCTCTCGTCCTGTAGTGAACATAAATATAGGTTGATGATGATGATGATGATGTTTTACACTTGCACATAAAAAAGTGTCACACATGCCGCGATCCAAAGACACCTTTCGTAATCTACCGAGTGCGGGGTTATGTGACGGTGGGTTTTTGCGCACAAGCAAGAAAACGAAGACAGGCGACTTAAAGTTGCCCCCATCTTCATATTCCACTTGTGAGCTTAAAGATTCCTTGTTGTGCTGTTTTTTGTGTTTTTACCAAGCAAATGCACATCATCGCGTATGTATAAAAATCAACTCTTTTAACTAATAATATACGGTTGCCTCCATGACTGCTGGTATCTCTACTGAAAAGGCATTTGATTCAGTAGAGATACCAGCAGTCATTGAGGCATTGCGTAATCAAGGAGTACAGGGAGCATACGTGAATATCTTAGCAAATATCTACAAAGATTCCACAGCTACCTTGGTTCTCCATAAGAAAAGTAGAAAGTTACCTATCAAGAAAGGGGTCAGGCAAGGAGACACAAACTCTCCAATGCTATCCACTGCAAGCTCTTAGACTGGGAAGACTTAAGAGTGAGGATCAACGGCGAATATCTCAGCAAGCTTCGGTTTGCAGATGGCATTGTCCTATTCAGCAACAATGGAGACGAATTACAACAAATGATTGAGGACATTAATCGAGAAAGTGTAAGAATTGGTTTGAAGATGAATATGCAGAGACAAAGATAATGTTTAATAGTGTCACAGACCCCGGTGAACGAGGCGCAGACGCCGGACCAAATTCCAAAGCCGAATTATCGGCTTCCGAAAATAATCCCACGAAAGCAAGGACAATTAAGAATGGGCCCTCTGGTGCGCCAGCGAACGCCGGTTGCTGTCCAAAGACCGAGTCAGAGCCCAGAGTTGTCAAAACACAACAAAATATATTCTTCACACAAGGCAGTTACGCATACACTTGCACACTTAGGCTAGACACAACACAATACAATGCAGATGGGTATTAACAAACACAAGAAAATAATTCACGACAAGCACTAAGAGTCCAACACGTAAAGTACAAAATAAATAGGAACACTAAGTGTCCAATCGTATTCACCGTGCTGGTTGGTCTTGGAGTCAGACGATCTCGGCGTGGCTCTGGACAAATCTCGAAGAAGGAACTTCTTCCGGAAATGCAGACGCTCGATGAACCCGTCGACTAGCTTGCCGGGGACTCCCCTTCTTCCGCAGACGCTCGGTCTTCACGTTACATCACTTCACCAGTGCGGACTGAACTCTCTGAACTCCTGAATTCCACTAAACGATTTTCGCACGGTGGTTATATAGCTTCCACAGGCGTTCTCGAACATTCTTATCGGTGTCGTGATCTCGTAGCATTGCCAAAGCTTGGGAAGCTTCTACTCTTTTCTCGTACCTTCGACCGCCGCTGTCGGAGCCTTCTCGAGGGGGGGTGATGACTCATCCTGTTGGTGTATGCTCACGCGGTAGTAATGTCTGTCAACTCGCCGGGTGAGAAGGTGTCTCGGCGCGCGCGTGTGCTCTCTCTCTCTCCCTCTCTCTCCGGTTAACGTCGCTCCATCGAGACTCTTCCAGACGTTTCGGCGCCGTTGTTAGCGTTGTCGCTTGAGGCGTATGCGCTCTCCCCCTCTGTTGAAGTTGCCGCGTGGCCGGCGTGTTCTTTCGCTGGCTTGCGCTACATTCGGCGCGCGTTTGGATTACGCGCTCTTTTGTGACAAATAGCCTGGCAAGGGAACAAGAATTCAGGATCGCCAGTCAGCCTCTAGAGTCTGTAAAGGAGTACGTTTATGTAGGTCAATTACTCACAGGGGACCCTGATCATGACAAAGAAATTTACAGAAGAATAAGATTGGGTTGGAGTGAATACGGCGGGCATTGCCAAATCTTGACTGGGAGTTTACCACTGTCGTTGAAAAGAAAAGTGTACAATCGTTGCATTCTACAGGTGCTAACATATGGGGCAGAAACTTGGAGGTTAACAAGAAGTTCGAGAACAAGTTAAGAACCGCACAAAGAGCGATGGAACGAAAAATCTTAGGAGTAATGTTAAGAGATAGGAAGAGAGCGGTGTGGATCAGAGAACAAACGGGGATAGCCGATGTTCTAGTTGACATTAAGCGGAAGAAATGGAGCTGCGCAGGCCATGTAATGCGTAGGATGGATAACCGGTGGGCCATTAGGGTTACAGAATGGATACCAAGAGAAGGGAAGCGCAGTCGAGGACGGCAGAAAATAAGGTGGGATGATGAAGTTAGGAAATTCGCAGGCGCAAGTTGGAGTACGCTAGCGCAATACAGGGGTAATTGGAGATCGCAGGGAGAGGCCTTCGTCCTGCAGTGGACATAAATATAGGCTGATGATGATGATGATACTGTTGAAAGTTTGCGCTTATGTTTATCAAGTCTCCTGTCTTTGTAATCTTGTTTGTTCGCAAAGGTCTACCGTCATGGAATGTTGCTAACCCAGCCAAGCCACTCCTGTACCCTACTGAGTCACGTGTTGGGACGACTTTTGGGGACACGAAAGAGAGATAAAGAGGAGACAGGGGAGGACTTGGGTTTGCGAAAGCTGGCTTCGTGACATAATTATCTCGCCCAGTTTATTTACTGCCTTAATCTTTCCTATCTTTCTCTGTCTCTCTCCTCATTAGTTCTATAGTGAAAATTTCATTGCAACATATGTAGCCTACATACGTGGCTGGCCGCTATGTACATCAAAGAGCGCTACCACCGCTAGCACTTGTACGTGTATTACACTATGGCGCACGTGGAGAGTGCGTATTAAATTCAGTCTCCGTTTTGCTGTACTTGTGTTTGACCTACAACTTTTAATTTAGTCTAATTTTCTGATTTTGCTATGGCAATACCATCTTCGCAATACCATACCCATGCTAGCACTAATATCTTGGTCATTCTCGCCATTCGTTTCTTTGAAAAAAAATTGTTGCAGTTTCCTCCAAAAGCCGAAGAATCGACTACGATAGTAAAATATAAGACAACTCCATGGATAGTAGATTTCTCGGCCGTATAAACTTGCAGACATTCGCTAACTAATTAAATTAACAAGCATGGTGTCACACACGCACAAGTAAACACCAACACATCTCATTCAATGACCGTGCACACACTGTTTGTCAAAACGCTGGAATGAAAAAGCGCAGCAGCAGCAGCGAGCGAATTGACCTTCGTGCGGCCTCTGGCTTCAACGTGAACTAAGTGGCGAGAACACAGCGCGCACGAAGCTATCACCACTCGGCGCACTCTTTCCCCATCGCAGTTCACGGGAAAGATAGGGGCTGCGCGCCCATACGCAGCCGACGCCACCATAGCAGAACCGATGCCACCTAAAGCAATTTAGTGTTTTTAGGTGGCTTGGTAGAACGCCCCCCACCAACCCTCCCGTTACTCCGGAGCCTTGCGTACCACCAAAGACGGCGCGTTTCCTCCCCGCTTTCCTCCCTCGCGCGCTCGAGATTCAGCCACCATCGTCGGCTCATCCTCGTACGTTTTCACTCGCACATGCAGCATACGGTGCGCGGCGACGACGTTATGGCCCTTGGACTTTGTACGAAACATCACGGCGACGCCGACGCCAACGCGACTATGACGGCCGAACGTAATGCCATTAAACGCCTTTAAACCTAATGAGTGGTCCGTGGTAAAGATGAAGATTTACAAAATAGTTCTCGCGTAAACCGTTTTCTTCATTCAGATCGGCAAAAAGCTATTGTAGGTTGCCTTTTGTGGTTATCCGTAAATATGTACTGGTTGTACGTGTAAAAACCTTAACAAGAGTCACTGTTTATCATATTGGTTATGTTTTTCATGCTACAAACTTTACTTTGGTCACAGGGATCAATAGTTGCCTTTAGCAGCTGGACAAAGCAGTACGGCGATATAGTTGGGTAAGTGAGCTTTTTTCCTACTCTTGGCGCATGATCAATCAATGACCATCCTCGACATCTTGCTGGAGTTTCGGGAAGCAAAATCTGTACGGCAAAAGCACTTTCTTCTAGCCCAACACCAGCCCATTTCCTTCTATTCAACAATGTTTCTTTGTGCTTTTCAAAGCGTTTTTTTTTAACTAAAGCAGTTCTAAATTTCTTGAGTGAAGTTGTGTTCCATGTTATCAGCCCAGGAAATTCGCAGCAGATTCTCTCACCAGAAGCTGCTGCGATAGTTGATATTTATAGAGCACGTGCCTCCAGGTCAGTGCTTTATCATCTCTCTCGGAGGGCTTTTCCACTTCCTCACCCTAAACTCACTCGACCGCAATTCGTCGGCCTTCAGGATGCTCCAACCGGGGTCTTTTTCTTCGAGGGGCAGGTTTAGCCACTTCCCGCCCAAAATCTAACCGCAATGTCCGGACTGCGGATAGGCGTATTGTTCATTAGCTCATATGCTCTGGCAATGTCCTGCGTTACGCGACACAGAGTTCAACAAAGAAGGGGCCTGGGAGGAAGCCCTTAAAAGCGGCGACCTTTCGGTGCAACTTCGGGTTGTCCAGAGGGCCTGCGAGAGGGCGGAGGGCCGTCTTGCGGTTCCTGCGTGGGAGCGGCCCACGACTGCTACGGACTGACCCTGAAAGGGGGCGTCCCAACGTAGTTCCTCAGGACCTGAATAAAAGTTCTTTGTCTGTCTGCCTTTAGGGCCCGATGAGGCAGTAGTTCTTCGGGCACTGACACATTTTATGATCATAGCTCACAATATATTTTAACACGTAAATATTTTATGCTTGTTACAGCAGTTGCCTTTTAGTACTCTATACAGCTGTATCACAGCTACTCTTCTAAATTCATTGCTCCATTGAGCACTATATCAGTTGCTCGGTACTCTTTGACCAGAACTAGCCCTTGCGACATTAGGCACCACCCACCCATCACGGTCATCAAGACGCGCTCGCTGTATCTGACTGACATTGTGTCGCAAATGTTGGTAATCACTTTTTAAAAAATCACACTTTGTCAGATTTGTGAAGTATGTCCTCAAATTACAGTTTATGGCACATGGTTGGTCAATGTCGCACTAGGACGCGGTGTAAATGAGGGAGCAGTCAGTGCAGGAGTGCGTCCACGAATCCTAATACTGGTTTGTCAAATACTCCAAAGTGCTGGCATGGCCTTCAAGATCACACCGGCACTTGTGATCTCGGAGACCACAATATTGGTAAAGGAGTTCTGTAGTAATCCGCAAGGTGGAGGAAGTCTTATGGAAGGAAGCATTGTCATCCAACCACATTTAGCACACAACTGCAACCTAGGGTTCTCTTCTGGACATGTTCAAATTCAACCATAGTGCAAAATTCTGTGATAGCAGCATTTTGAGCCAATCAGAGTGGCGGTAGCAGCCCTGTTGGCAAAGAAGAACTGAGAAGATGGCGAATTCGACAATATGGCAGGCTTTGACGTTCAGGATAATACCCCTGGCACAAGTTACATAAAAACTTTGGCATTGAAGAAAATGTTTACGGGTCCTGGGGACAAAAACTGGTTCAAACTCCTTTCAAAAGCCATCTGAGCTGAAAAGCTTTCTTTTTGAGAAGCCCGTATGAATTTATTCTGTGTTGGGCTACTCGAAGGTAAATGTTTTTGGTTTTTTTTTTTTGTTTTGTTTTTTTATAAAACTTGCTTATTGCGGATTTCACCAGAATTTTTTCTTCACTATGCCAGAATGTGAACTTTGACAGAACAATGGCAGTTTACTATTTTTGCCAGTGTTTTAACAAACAAATATTTTGCTTCGCTGACAGTAGCATGAACTTGCGTAGAGAGGGTTGCCGAAATAGTGAAACCTTTAACAAAAAATCTGAGCATGTGTTAAGTATTTCCAGTGCCAACTTACCACAAGTACTTGATCATCTTCATCAAGGTAAAGGCAAGTTCAATTCTTTTGCCTGGATGAAAAAAAAAATCACAGCATATCCACGAAGTGAATGATGATGAGTGGGCGAAGCACCGGGGGATCATTCGGGTAAACCACAGCTACGGACGAGAGATAAAGAGAGCGCGCGTCGGGAACGAACGCCCTTGTGCAATGCAGCGCCCCTAGCTACGGACGAGAGAGAAAAACGCCGGAAGCGTTCTCCGGAAGTCGGAAGCTGGCTTCCGGAACCGGAAGCGGAACCGGAAGCGGAACCGGAACCGGAAGCGGAAGTCGGCTTCCGGTTATACTATACATATACATATATATGTATATATGCGTATACATACATACATAGCGGTCTCCATGCCAACCAGAGCTACGGACTTACGCCATCTAGTGAACACTTCATAAAACTACAGGTGGCTACCACTTACGCCATCTATTGAGCAATTCGTAAACTAGAGGTGGCTACATACTACTGCTACTACTACTACTACTACTACTACTACTACTACTACTACTACTACTACTACTACTACTACTACTACTACTACTACTACAGAGGAGGGAACGACCACACCCTAAGGAGCTTCACCCCTAAAAAAGTCA
>NC_051155.1:129747510-129839708 GCF_013339745.2 Dermacentor silvarum
GTCTTCAGGAGCACACAAATTACTGCATACTGAACAACACTGACAGAGCACCGAAAAAAATGCGCGGGAAAACGATCGTGCGAGCGCGAAGGCAAGCGCATGTACGCGGAGCAGGGGAGGAAGGGTCAGAGTCGCAGCGCCCCTACCGCCGACGGGTGGCGAAACGTGCTGAGAAACTCTACCATTGTTTCCCCGACGGGTGAGAAGGCCGTAAGAAGCGAGCGCGCGCGCCAGTCGAGCCCGGCCGTGGCTAACGTTAGTTGGGACACCCTATATACACTTAAGCCTAAGTCGATGGTATGACACATTCGTACCAGGCGTTTCTTTTTATCTGGAACATTTAAAAAACAAAAACAAAACACAGAGGTATGGTCATATCTCCGATCTTTTAATTAGCACAAGTTTCGAGATATACGACTTGAAATTTGCTACGAAAGGAATGTTCCAGTTAACAGTTTCCTAAAAGCTCGCCTCCAACAGTTCGGGACGATCTAAATTAGCTGGAACGCCCAGGCACTTTTTAGCAAATTTTGGGGACGGATATCTCGAAAGTTGTGCTACAGTCAGAGAATTTCTGCTATGCGCACATGCCTTGACTACGTCGCGGCTTTAATTTCGCAGCTACAGCATGTGCCCTAAAGGTGTTAATAAAATGTCAATTATCATATTTTAGTTAATTAGCGAAATTACCGTTGAAAAAGGTTTGCTGCTATTGCCCGCCTAGACACATAGCCTATATAACTGCAAAAGCGGCAGGGTAATATATAAGCCAGTTTCTTTTTGAAAAAGTGTTCCGAATAAAAAGAAACACCTGGTATGTCAAGCACATAGTCTTAAGCGTTGCGGTCGCTGATAGAGAAGTATTGCTAGGGAACTTTGCAGTCCGAACTAAATGATTTTGTGCCATAGATACGAGGTGTTCAAAAAGAAACCGGACTTTTGAAATAGCGCGCCAACCGGCAAAGGGAGCGCGCTGCGGCTACTGAGCGCATGTAGCGGCAGGTTTAGACAACAAACTGCCATTTGCGGCGTTTCGCTCAGACCGTTAGTTGGCGCACTACAGCCGCTGAAGTGAGCACATGAACAAGCTGTTCTTCGGATTGGTGCCAAAGTGACAATGAAGGAATTGTAAGAACAGCGTGTGTGTGTGAAGTTGTGCTACAAACTTGGGAAAACTTTCACAGAGACATTTCAGTTGCTTAGCCAAGCATACGGGGAGGACTGTATGAGTCGCACGCAGTGCTATGATTGGTTCAAGCGTTTTGAAGACGGAAGAATGTCGGTCGGTGACGATCCCAAGCCTGGACAACCTTCCGCATCCACAGATGATGACCACGTCGACAGAGTTCGAATCGTCGTTTGACTGTTCGAGAAGTCGCTGACGAAGTGGGTATCAGCGTAGGATCATGTCATGAAATTTTGAGTGACAAACTTTGGATGCGTCATGTCAGTGCAAAATTCGTGCCGCGTTTGTTGGCTGACGAACCGAAGCAGACCCGTGTTGAAATCAGCCAGGAACTGCTCGCCGCTGCCAGTGACGATGAAAACTTTCTTAAGAACATCATAACAGGCGATGAGACATGGGTTTATGGCTGTGATGTTGAAATGAAAGTGCAGTCATCGCAGTGGGTGGCCAAAGGTTCTCCTCGTCCAAAAAAGCACCCATGAGTTGGCCAAAATGAAGGTGATGTTGCTTGTGTTTTTTTACTGCAAAGGCATTGTCCATCAGGAATTTGTGCCACATGGTCAGACGGCTAACAAAGAAGTTTTCCAGAGAATCCTAGCATGTTTGAGAGATTCTGTGCGAAGTAAGAGGCCTGAATTGTGGGAAAATCAGGCTTTGATGTTGCATCATGACAATGCCCCGGCTCACACGTCGCTCCTTATCCGCAGCTACTTAGCGAAACACCACACTCCTGTTGTGCCCCACCCACCATATTCTCCAGACCTAGCCCCATCAGACTTTTTTTGATTCCCCAAGCTGAAAACCACCTTGAAGACATCGTTTCCAAACCGTGGAGGAGATCCACGACAATGCGAGAAGAGACCTGCGCGCCATTCCAGAAAGTGCGTTCCAGGTCGTTTTCCAAAAATGGAAGAAAACATGGGAAGGAGTACATTGTCGGTAGAGGGGACTGCTTTGAAGAGGTCAGCACTTAAATGTTGTACAATAAGCAGTAAAGGTGTTATAGCAAAAGTTCGTTTTTTTTAACACACCTCGTATGCATGTGATGTACCATATTGTAGGGCAATAATTGTGAGCACTTCCTTAAGATTTAGCTGAATTCACTGTGTATTCCTCGGTGTCTAGTTAATAAAGCGGCTATGTTTTGGCCATGATCTTATAACGGCTGTGTTCCTGTCTTTTAGAATAGCGCGCTAGCTATGTTATAGATACGGAAAGCTTTACTGTTACGTTTAAACCTCAGTGATATCGCATGCAGTTGATTGTTAAAACTTAGGCAAGAAGTGAACTCGGAGATAAAGTTGAGGTGCCGTATTTTTACGGGCGGTACAAGTGTTGTGGTTACCGCGAAAAGCGAATGTCAAAGGCTTGTGGCCCGTGAGGACGTGAAAGCTTGAGCCTTCCAGCAGGTTTCAGAAATGTCGAATGCTTAAGTATACCGCCAGCAGCTCACGACCGAACGTGCTGTATCGCGTTTCTGCAGGTTTCAGTTTCTGTGAGAAAACCCCGAGTGGGTACCAGGAGTTGCGCTGGAACTGCTGTAACACCGCGCCGACAGCCGTACTACATGCGTCGGTGATGAGACGCATTTGTGCAACGTGCAGAGGATGCACCAGCAGTGTGGCATCCGACAATGCATTTTTCACGTCTTGTAAGGATGCTTCGGCATCAGACGTCCAAGTCAGTGGGGAGGACGGAGCTTTTGTGGTCTTAAGTCGGTGAATGGTATGATAATGCGGGCGATGTTCGGAAGAAAACGGCGGTGGGAGTTAAGCAGCCCAAAGAACTCGCGGAGCTTTCGGATTGATGTTGGGCGAGGAAAGTCCCGCAAGGCTTGAACCTTCTTTTCCAACGGTCTGACCCCCTCGGGAGTCACGCGGTGTCCGAGGAACTCAATGTCGTCAACACCGAAGACGCATTTTCCGGGGTTGATGAGAAGGCCGTGTTCCTGGAGCCTAGAAAATAGCACGCACAAATGGTCGAAATGCTGTTTGGGGGAAACACTAGCCACCAGGATCTCGTCGAGATATGCAAATACGAAGGGGAGCCCCGGGTTACCTCGTTCATGAACCTCGGGAACGTCTGAGCAGCGTTTCTCAAACCGAACGGCATGCGAGCGTACTCGAAAAGCCCGAATGGTGTGACAATTGCACTCTTAAGGACGTCTGCTGGCTCAACCGGAATCTGGTGGTAGGCCTTTACCAAATCTATCTTGCTGAATATCACCGCTCCCGCTAGGTTGGCAGAGAAGTCGTGAATGTGGGGGAGGGGATAGCGATCAGGAACGGTGCGCGCGTTGAGGGCACGGTAGTCGCCGCATGGCCGCCGATCCCCAGGGTCACGCTTGGGAACCATGTGGAGAGCTGACGACCAAGTGCTCGACGAAGGACGGATGATGCCAAGTTGCAGCATGTGGTTGAATTCTCTTTTGGTGATGGCAAGGCGGTCCCCAGTGAGGCGTCTGGGTCGGAAAAACACTAAGGGGCCAGTAGTGAAAACGTGATGCGTGGCGTTGTGACGTACTGGCAGCTCGAGGTTGGAACGTTTCGTGATGGCTGGGAAGTCGTACAGAATTGACGCGTACATAGATGATGGTACCTGAGGCACCGTTCCAATTGTTAATGTCGTAGGTGCGAGGATGCCTTGTACAGACATACTGGTCGTCGTGTCGACGAGTCTACGAGCGCGGAGATCAACACTGAGGGCGAAGTGGGTCAGAAAATCAGCACCCATTATGGTCATGCGTACATCTGCAATGATGAATACCCAAGGGAAGGTGCGTCGGAGACCCAAGTCAATGGTAAGGAAGCGCTGACCATATGTGTTGATAGCAGAGCTGTTGGCTGCTTGAAGAGGCGCAGTTTTCTGAGAGCGCTGCCGGTCTAGTCACATGGCAGGAACGACACTGACCTCTGCATCTATGTCAACGAGAAATCCATGTCCGGCAATACTGTCAGTGACGTAGAACAGGTGGCTTGTCGTACGGCAAGAGTCACTGGCCGCCATCAGTGACTCTGCAGTGTGTTTCCCTACCAGCCGCAAGGCAAACGGCACTGACGTGCGCTGGCACCGAAGTTGCTGTGGTACCAGCAGTATACGCGGCGACAAGGGCATGAACGTGAGCTAGACCTAGGAGACAATCTGGCACGGGAATCGCGGTCTCGTCGACGAGAGTGTAGTGCATTAACACGGTCTCCACGCTCGTCGACGAGGGTGGAGGCCGTAGTGCATTAACAGTCTCGGCAAGGTCATCGATCAATTGCTCAAGGCGAGACTGCCGATATTCGAGTTGCGACAGCGGAACGGTAGATGCCGTCGCCACAGTACCTCTTGCTGAATAGTCAATGACGCGATCGGCCAGCTCCGCCAGCTTGTCGAGGGGCAGATCGTCTGGTGCGGTAGCCAAGGCAATACCCACATTCTGTGGCAGGCGCTGAAGGAACAGTTCTCGTAGCAGCGGGCTGTTTGCGTCCAGCGTACTGTCAATGAAAAGCCGCCGCATGCGACGTAGAATTTCCGACGGTCGCCGGTCACCGAGCTCTTCTTCCTTTTGAAGCTGCTGAAGACGCCTGCGCACATACATAGACGTGCGGTGCAGCACCATCGTTTTAAAGTGTTCATAGGGGATGGCTTCTTGGGCGCGTCCACAATGTCATAGAACTCCTGAACCACCTCCGTTGAGAGTGCGGAGACAGCGTGGTAGAACTTTGCTCGTTGCGAAGTAATGCACCGAAGGGTGAAGATGGCTTCCACGTGTGTAAACCCGGCTGCGGGATTCTGTGGCCAAAACGATGGCAGGTGAATCTGCACCGTGGTGATGCCCTCTGCGCCGTTCGTAGATCTGTCGTTCGTGATCCCTTCCATGCTGTGGTGCTCTCCTTGCGATCACGTCCGGGTCACCACGTTATAGGGACCGAGGTTAGGTCCACTATAACAATGCGTGAGTCGGCGAGCGAAAGAACAAGGAACCGTTCAGGCAGATGGCAGGAGCAGAAGATGATGATGATGATGATGATGATGATGATGATGATGATGTCCTCAGCACGTGGTTCGTACCCACTTCGGGTGATTGGCCAAGAATTGGACACCTGAACTTTTAGATACGGTTTTGGAAACTACAGTTACTGTGCAATTAATTAATCAGAACAGACAGATTAATTTTCCTAGACTGCACAATTCATAATATTAATGCCATGCATTAAAACTGAAATATCTCTCAGAGACAATATTTTATTCTTCTTCTTTATCTAACCTCGCAGCACGCAGCACGAGGAACGAGGCACATGCGCATGCGCATGCACCTGAGCGCGCCATAAATAAAAGCCGGCCGATGAAGATGACAATGGCCGCTAGATCATAGTTATTATATCAAGATTTCTCTCCCAGATACTTTCTGACAGGATCGCAGACAACAGTGCGTATATCTAGACTACACTTGGACGACAAAATATATTCTTTAGTTGTTCGAGCCTGTAGTCTGAACATTGTCAATAAGTTAGTGATAATTTACCCCCAACAAGGTCGAACCAACATGATCGAAGCATAACTTCATTTTTTGGGTAAGGTCTCACCTTAAAAGGAAACGCAACGATTCGGAAAGTCAACCGATAAAGCGAATAGTTGACAGAAGTCAGGCCCCTACCATCCCTAAAAAATAACGATTGTAGGAACAAATGACGTTTGGTTTGGGTTAGCTGGTTCTTTCCGAGCCTAGAGACACAGCTGCACGTAGAAATCCTCCCGAAGAAGAGACACGCACCAGTCACTATAGGACTTGTGCATACATCCCACTACATCAGAAAAACCGAGCAGGCGTAATATATTAAGTGCACATGTACCATTCATCACGTCACACGACTACCAACTCAGGTGCGTATGAAACCAAATCACAGCTATGCAAGGATATAGCATCTTTTAATCTGTCACAGCAAACCTTTTGTAACGCAACATGGAGGCGTGTTTCGTTTTAATGTCGTTTCTCTTGTTCGACATGCCCACTTGAGCGGAAGTTTGTGCAAACTGCAGGAATTTTTTTGCCTAGTTACTCTATCGCACCACCCGAGTCGCGACGTGCCTACGGTTACAGATCGCCACAACGCACACCTTGAGTAAAACCTCGACGTTTTAAGTAATAATGTGATTTCTTTGCTACGCGATATTTCCACTAATGGTCCTACCTGACCCTGTAGGTGAAAAAGGTTGTCGAGTTGTTCCCATCGCGCAAAGCCTGAAATATATAAACCCTGGCCATGGGCATTCCTCGCATATGTAGGATAGAGAGGTTCGAGTGTGTCACGCCTGGTATTTGCATAGAGAAACTATCCATACGTGCAACTGAATGCAGGCCGCTCTTCCGCGTAAATGGTCTACTTACAATGCATAATGGTATGGGTAAGTTGTTTAGTACTTGCAGGTTGCAGAAGCACGTGCTTTAGCGGGGCAAAAGAAAGTAGACACAAGACCCGCATTAAGACAATGGCGCTTTAATTGATTTTGTCTGCCTTCGTTTGTCCCAAATAATATATGCGCTCGTGGGACATGCACTTACAGAGCAGTACTGGTCTGGTTAAGGAATATTTCAAGCTGATTGCTTTTGTTGCAGAGAGCAGTTACTGCGCGAAAAGAAAAGCACTGCTAAACTCAAGCATATGCGCCGTCTCACAGAACATCCTGAGCCTCGTGCCTGCGCCCGTAAATCCGGAAGCGCTGGTGTTCGCGGCACCCGCCCACCGCTGGAAATTCCTTAGAGGAGCAGTCAGTCCGGCATTCACGACAAGCAAGATGGCACAGGTGCGTGTCTCAACAATTGCACTTTCGACGCTTGTGCGTTTTTTTTTTAAGGCGACGCTTTTCTTGGCAAACCTCACCGTGTCTCTTGACCGTGCGCGCTGCGTCTTGGCTATTCCCTTGTCGAATAGGAAATGAAATAGCGGAGCACAGAGGAGCTTGCCCGCGGTACGCACCACTGGGTGTCTTGCAGCGCCTCCAGATGGCGCTCGCCTCCACGCATCCCCGACAGCGCCGGCGCCGGCCGTGCGGGGGAAAAAAGAATAAGAAAGCTAGCCTTCACGCATCCGCGGCTGCATGGCAACGAGAGAGTAAGCTCGTCTAGCGCATGGATTCAAATTCCGCTACGCATGCATGCGCATGCTATCTGTGAAACCATAGGTGCTATAACGTAAAGCTTTTCCATTGAAATTCTGCAATCCGTGCTTCATGGTTGGGCAAAAAATTTTCGGGTCACCACCACGTCGCCTCTCTGTCACACGACGTAACGAAAACAGCGAAAAAGCCCTATCTGATATGATATGTGCACACTGATTATGCAAGATTAGGCCGCACGAGAGAAAGATAATTATTTCTGATTCGACGCCTATTTAGTGATTTTTATTCAGTAAATAGATGGTGACTGCCCCGTTAAGAAAGAAATAGAAGATGGCTGCCCGCCGATCCCTCTGCCACTGGCTACTCGGAGCTGCCCATGAGAATACATTTATTTACGTATAGTAATTTTTTTTGTGTGTGTGTGACAGTATAGCGTTATCGAGCCTTTCGGTAAGTATACGACGTCGCTCTAGCAACTGTTCTTTGCTGAGGATCTATTTTAGCGGCATTTCTTAACTTGAAGTTGCACGCAGCCGCGATTTTTGGACAGCCACCGCAAGCCAAGTAAGGGGAAGCGGACTAATCGATGACGACGGCAGCGCACTCCTTATTCGGTGTTCTACTTTCACTGTGCTGGCTCGGCGCCATCAAAACACTCTCCACTTGAGCATGCTCCTCGCTTTTTCTCGGCCGATTAGATAGGGAAAACATCTCAACGTAGGCAATGCTATTCGCTTTGAAAGCAAACAAAAGTTACCTCCTATAAACGAGAAGCGCGTTTGACTGGCCTTCTCAAACGCTGCTGGATTCCGCCCGATGCTTGCGTCGGTAGTTGCGTAAATTTGACGTAAGTAGATTAAAATAGTTTTTAGCTTAGAGGGCCCCATGAAGCATTCAAGGAGTCCGACGTATTCGCTAGTAGTCAGCAACTCCGCTTAACAAAAGGCCCGAGATAATTTGTGTGTGCCCTAGAGCACTGCACGGGCCGATTTTTGCGGCCCGGGCCCGGCCCGGGCCCGTTTTCACATTGGGCGGCCCGCCCGAGCCCGATCAAAACTTTTATGGCGAGACCCGAGCCCGGCCCGGGCCCGGAAATAATCTACGTTACCCGCCCGGCCCGGCCCGCCACCCCTTTACCTTAAGCCCGAGCCCGGCCCGAGCCCGACTCGAAACTGGCCCGAACCCGGCCCGAGACCGAAAAATACATGTTTTTCAGAGTTGAGAAGCCCGAGAATAACTCGCAGAAAGCCCGAGCCCGGCCCGGGCCCGCTTCAAAAAACCTGAGCCCGGCCCGGGCCCGGGTCAAAAAGCACACGCCGTGCCCGAGCCCGGCCCGAGCCCGTGAAAAAACTGCTCTACCCGGCCCGGCCCGGCCCGTGGGCCGGGCCGGGCCCGGGCTTTCGGGTAAGCCCGAGCCCGTGCAGTGCTCTAGTGTGCCCACACTTGTGATACTGTGTGCGTGTGTGCGTGCGCGTGTGTGTGTGTGTGCGCATGCTGTTCGTGCGTGCGTGCGTGCGTGCGTTCACGCGTGCGTGTGTGTACTCGTGTTTCGACTCATTATGCACTCACGCAAAGCTTCGCTGTGCATAGGTTCCAACTCCTTGAAATCTGCTGCGTTTTTGTGCCCATTTTAGGCTCCTTGCAATAGGTATGGGTGCTTGTATCGCCTCCGTTCGGGCCACGTAGATAAAAAGAAATACGTGACCTACTGTCGGATTGAGCCTCTATCTTAGTGCACAGTAGCTCGATGCTCTAACCATGCGATTGTTGCCTATAGGGAACCTACTGAAATACTGACCTAATGGTTAAAGCATGGGGCCGCTGTTCGGGTATATGCCACAATTGCGCCCATACTTCTCTGATGTCAGAGCCAACTAGCTCTTTGGGAAGTTTGGCTCATGCGTCAGGTACCAGTTTCTGCCATTCTCCCCTCTGGACAGCTAACGTTTCGAAACGTCGTGCTAAACTGCACAGCCTTCTGGATCGGCCCACAAATACCCAGTCCTTTCCAACAGCAGCTGTAGTCACACTAGAGAGTTCTATCTTGTGTTTAAACATACGTCAGGCTACCGGCTACAAAAGTCAGGCTACCGGAGTCCTAAACTGTAGCAATAACGCTCGTAGCGACAGGTTGTGACGCTTTGTCAAACCACAGCGCGTTAGTCGCGTTTTCGTGTTACCAGAGTGCTGGCCTCGCAGAAAAAAAAAGAAGATCCACTCTGGTGCCTTACAAGGGTCAGTCACCCTTCCAAACCACCTTTGAACATTGCGAAAGCATGGCGATGCGCACACCACACCACCTGGCAAACCCAGAAGCACGCAAATACAGATGCCTCCACACGAAGTTACCAAGGTTCGATACGGCGCTTCTCCGACGGGTGCAGACACTGCTGTCGCCGGAAAAAGCTGCCCTCCTCAATGAGCTCAGGGAGTCGCCGAGCCACCGGGACGTGGTCATCTACATCACACCCGTCCGCGCTGTCCATCCCAGCTGGGGACCACACACCGATTTCTGTGGAAGTGCCCTTCTTTTGCCGACATCCGGGACGCGGCCGCCCGGATACTGGCAGCAACGCGCCTTCTATCTTGTTGGAGGGCGTCTCTCCGCCGCCAAACATCGAGAATGGTAGCGCTGCTGCACCGGCAGGGCTTCCTGGCCTACATGTGCAACCCCGAGGAACCAGACCGTTCGCCGAGGGCCTCGCGCCTCTTGGTCTTTTTCCGCTGCTGTCGATGCGAAAGACGTATAGGAACATCCACAGCAGTAGTCTCCACCGGAAAGCGTACACCCACTGAAGGCGGGGCAAATACGTGCTGAAAACAGGCAAGTTTGCACTCGGTCGCGCCAAGCTTAGGCACAGCGAAGCTTACTGGCTGCTACTGCTAGGTATGAACTTGGTTGCTGCTAGGTCTTAACTTGGTTTAACTTAACTACGCATGCATGAAGGTATTCTCGAGCGATCATTTTCGGAGGTACCTTCCATTTCGCGACATTTCGCGTGACTAGCGCTAGACGCGTGGGCGCCTACTAGCGACAGCGCTCCTGGCATGCCACAAACGCAGGCAGGCTAACCAAGTTTGCTGCTGTGCCAAGAACGCTGTCGCTTGCCGACGCCGAACGCATTGGCGACATTTCGTGTTACGAGCGCTGGACGCGTCGGCGCCTACGGGCGACAGCGTTCCTGGCATGCCAAAAACGCAGGCAGGCTAACCAAGGTTGGCACAGTGCCAAGAACGCTGCTGCTTGCCAGACGCCGAACGCGTAGGAGGCTAGCCGCTCGATATTAATCGGCCAGCTTCGCTGTCTATTGAGCTTTGCGCGGCCTAGTGCAAGCGTTTGCCTTTTTTTTAACACGAAAGTGTTTTATGCCGGGGTCCACCAAGACTTCACTGACGTATTTCCGTCACGGAAATACGTCATAGAACATAATACAAAGAAAGAAACCAAAAGAAAAAGTTCCACAAATATGCAAAATTTGGAAATCGAACCCATGACCTCTCGGTCCGCGACGATAGATCGCCGAGCGTTTAACCCATTGCGCCACAAACGCATTTGCAGAGAGCTACACAGACGCGCCTTATATATCTAACCAATGCCTCCTAAAAAAAAAACAATGCCTGGGACGTGATGATGATAAGTGGTTCTTGAGGGAAAGGGAAAGGTTGGCGCTATCTTCTGCAGCCCTTGAGGGAGCACGGCTCAGCGCCAGGACGTGAGCCCGGCGACGCGCCTCCGTCGCCGCCGCAGGTGTGTTGCAAGCGTTCGCCGCGAGAGGCTCTAGGGGTTGTACTATGTGGAGAGGAGGAAAACGGAAAGGGTAGGGCGCCGCGTCTCTGGACGTGAGCCAGAGACGCGGCGCCCTACCCTTTCCGTTTTCCTCCTCTCTACATAGTACAACCCCTAGAGCCTCTCGCGGCGAACGCTTGCAACACACCTGTGGCGGCGACGGAGGCGCGTCGCCGTGCCATGGTAACTCGAGCAGACGACGCACGCCCGCCTTTGCCTACCGTGACCTTTGCTTCACCAGACGACATTCATGCTACATATTGTCGCGTTGAAGTGACGGTCTTTGTCAGTTGGCAAGGAGAGGAGGTGACTTGGGATAACAGTAGCCTTTATTTGGACGAACTTGTGCCCATAAGCGAGCTTCTGGCGAAACTATTCGGCAGCGGCGAACACAGCATGCACGGTTGACCGTCGGCAGAAAGAATGCCAGCGTTCTTCAAACGCATCTCCAACGCGCTAGCGACGCGGCGCTGTACACGAGTTAAATTTTGAGCGTAGCTCTCTTCGCCGCGCATTTTTTAACACGAAAGTGTTTTATGCCGGGGTCCACCAAGACTTCACTGACGTATTTCCGTCACGGAAATACGTCACACGAACATACACGAACATAATACAAAGAAAGAAACCAGAAGAAAAAGTTCCACAAACATGCAAAATCTGGAAATCGAACCCACGACCTCTCGGTCCGCGACGATAGATCGCCGAGCGTTTAACCCATTGCGCCACAAACGCATTTGCAGAGAGCTACACAGACGCGCCTTATAAATCTAACACTCCTCCGTGTACCCGCGCTCTTTCTCGGGGCGGTGCCGCCACCTACGAGCAGAAAAGAGAAGTACTGCATTATGACACTAACGCGCACCGACAGTGAACGCTTCGGTGGTCTCAGCACTACGACGCCTCGATGCCAGCATTCGAAGGGACGCTGGCATCAAGAAGCACTACCAACGCGTTCTCGCAGAAGCACTACTAGGTGGCGTTCACCGTACTCAGCACAGCGGAGCGTGGCCTCCGCAATTAGCTCTGAAAATGTTTCTGAAGTTGATCGCGGAGGCTGCAATTACGACGCGCTGTACGCGC
The DNA here is from genome assembly GCF_013339745.2 of Dermacentor silvarum. NCBI lineage: Eukaryota > Metazoa > Arthropoda > Arachnida > Ixodida > Ixodidae > Dermacentor > Dermacentor silvarum. Next base: position 129,759,669 of record NC_051155.1, read on the forward strand.
TGATTTGACTCGGTGACGATTCAGTTACGTGCTTTGTCTTGCGCGTTGTATTAGTGTGTCAGTTACGTGCTTCGTCTTTCGCGTTGTGCTAGCGTGTGCAGCATAGTGCAGCTTCCATATGCACGACGGTTGCTCATGGTCATCGACGTTGGTAGTCGTGATGGAGGAGACGTGCCACCAGGCGTCAGCGTGGGTGCATCAACGCCTAAGGGCGCTTTAGCCACAAAACACCAATAGACATTATATATCAATGTGCAATAAACATTACACTACTTCTGTGAAGACACGTTTCACTTTCGTGTTCTATACCGATTCCAATATAAGAGGGATCAACCACATTTTTTTTTTCTCCTGGCTCAGCGCGCCGCGGAGAGAAGAGAGACGGGGGTCGGGAAGAGAGAGAGCTGGCGAGGAGGAGACCGCGTGCACATGCACGTGGTCTCCTCCTTTTCCAGGTTGCCATGGCTACCACGGCTACGCACCAAAAATTACGGCTGGCTTAAACAGCTTCACTGTTAAAAAGAGACTAAATGTCAGCAATTACGTCGCATGCCGACCCCTTACACCAGCAGCTAAGTGAAATATGCTTCGCTCTTAAGCAATGCATCCAATCTGGTATAACGCCCGAGCACCCGTGTAACGCAGTGGTTCGAAAAAAAGCATGATAATAAATCACCATCGAACAAATTATTTTATATAAATCCAGAGCTACAAGTTTCAGTTTCAGTTAAGCAAACTTGAGAAATGCACGAATAAGGATACGGCATATTTTATGAGGAATACAAGGCGACGCTGGAGAACGAACATTGCCACATTTATTCCTGGACCGCGTTGTGATAACAAAGGGGTTGTGTTTTGCGTGGTGTCCAGAAAGCATGTTACAAAAGTTTACGCAGGCGTTTACTCAGTAACTTAGTCTTATGCAGATGAAGAGATAGATATCTCTGCCTTTGCTGAATAAGCTAAAGCTCTTTTGCTCAAATAAAGAAGCGAAGAACTGCGTAGTCAGCGAATAAATATATTAAAACTTTATGTATCTTATCTCAGGCGTTCAAGGTCTTTGAGACCTCCAGCGAGGAATTGGCGGACATTGTCGGAAAGCAAAGCGCTGTCAATGGATCAGTGGACGCAATGCTACTCTTGCGGCGATACGCCTTGGACACGATTCTCAAGGCTGGCTTTGGCATCGACATGGGCGTGCAGAAAACCGAACCTGGTGGGTTTTGGGACAAACTCGCCATTGAAGGTTCCCGGCTGTTGGATGCACTCGGGCTGCAAGGAATCACGCTAATAGCAAGTACGACAAAACGTTTTAGAATTATATGTATTTTTTGAAAGATACAAGCCCGCCATAAAAAAATCACACTGTTTTGTACGCCGCATTTACGAGTAGAGAATCGCGGTCAAGCCGGCAATTTAATGGTCTTTTGATTCAGTGCCCCGAATTCCACATTCTACCTTCCAAAAGTGGGTTTTGATATTGCTACAGTAAATTCCGATGATTCATGCACTTTTGTCCCCAACGAATAGATAGTAGGGTCATTGCAATATTAAGGTACTATTGGGGTGCCAGAAGATGATCTTGTGGCTATATTCCACAATTTTGAGTTACTTCCATTATCGTGGTCTAACGGTCTCACGAAGGCTATCACCTAAATTAGTTGTTCAATCTGTTTACCGGCACTAATTTGTTCTAACATTCTTGTTTTTCGCATGTTTTCAAAACCATCTTTTCAAAATAGAATGCCCCCCAAAATTTTCCTTTTAAACCATTCGACGGTCTTCTAGAATGCTGGTGAATAATTGATGTAGTAGTGAGGAAATCTGTCACATATCTGCACATACACTATGCTGGATAACCTGCTCTCCTTTATTCAGATTGTCTGCCAGAACTTCAGCCTCTTCTTCTGTGTCTGGTGAAAGTTACTGCATGGTGCATAGATAAGTTCACCGCTTGTGTCGAGAGCCTGGTGAAACCAATCATTGAGCGGCGCCGGGAGATCAAGTCGGTAAGAGCGCCTTTATTTTATTGGACCGGTCTTCGCTTAATCTGGCTGAAAGTTTGCAAATAAATAAGAATGCTGACAGGTTGTGACAAAGGGACATTGTACAGAATAATTACAGCATTACATATTGTACAGAAGTTACAGGTTAGTGATACTCGCCATCACTGCAGTTATTGAGGGGATAGTCAGCACTCGAAAAAGAAGTTTACGAATCTATTATTTACTGTGCGGGAAAGCGCCGCAGACGGGAGGCTATACACATATATTCCATCTGTCCGACGTTACTTGCGCCCAAATGTAAAAATATGAAAGTGAGACGTAGCTGTACACAAGCAACGTAATGCTGTTTGCCGTCGCTTAGAGCAAGTCAGACTACTGTTTGTATTTTCCCTACTAACATAATTACATATCAGTATTTTATCAACTTCCCGAATATTATAGTCAAAGCTAAAATTATCAGCGAGAAAATTGTAGATAATTCAGAAAAATTCCCGATCCAGCTTTCTGTTGCTCTATCTATGCCACATGAAAGATTTTTCCAAGCAGTGCAAGAAAGGCAGCGAAACACACGCACAAAAATACTAATAGGTAAAGTACCAAAGAAAAATCCGAGGACACCTAAGCACTTATGAGTTGTCAATACGAAAGCAATGTCGAATTGAACGCCGCTGAGCGGTCCTTTGAGATGTGAATTTCTCGCGGGCAAGCGAGCGCGTTGACCAACGCCTTCTAAATAGCACACGGAGTGTGCACTTCGCTTCGGGACATTATGCTACCTTGCCCGACTGCCATAGAATCCAATGGGGACGCTCCTGAGTAAGCTGCGGTGATTTTGACGTCACCGCTTTCGTCACGCTAGGCTTAGCAATGGAAATTTTGGTCCAATTAGGATGACGTCATAAAGCAGAGTGCCCACATGCGTGCTTTCTACGAGGCGCTGGTTTAGCCCAGTGACACTTGACTTCTGAGCCTGGGGTCGTAGGCGTAAAACTCACTATCACCAATATTCCTGTCGAAATTATTTTCTCTTCAGCGAAGCAGTTCTAGCTAACCGTAAAAAATGGCGCCTGCTGTCGAAAAACCTCGCCGAGCTATGACGTCGCTGCGTTGTCTAGCAACCACCTGGCGGAGCGTCGTGTGCCTCGCCTCCTCTCCGTGCCGTGCACATGTTGCCTTGACATGAGACGTTAAGGAGAGGGAAGGAGAGCATGCGCGCGGAGAGGGAAAGAGAAAATGAGAGTGAGATAGAGAGAGAAAGAAATTGTAGAAGCGCCAACGACGCAACGCGCAGAGCAGCTGCCGTTGCCGCCCGCGTTGCCTAGCCGCGCATGCGACGAAGCAGTAGCGATGACGTCCCCTCGCGCACCTAGTAACCACCGGCGCAGGTGCACGCTCGCTTCGCCCGACACAGACACGGCTCCTGCCGGCCTGCCTGCGTTTGTGGTATGCCAGGAACGCTGTCGCTCGTAGGCGCCGACGTGTCCAGCGCTAGTCACGCGAAATGTCACGAAAGGGAAGGCACCTCCGAAATTGATCGGTCGAGAATACCTCCCCTACACGTGTAGTTAAGTTAAACGAAGTTAAGGCCTAGCAGCAACTAAGTTAATACCTAGCAGTGCAGCCAGTAAGACTTGACGATTGACACTTTCGCTGTGCCTAAGCTTTGCACGACCGAGTGCACACTTGCACGCTTTTTTTATACATTATGTCATTAGAGCGATTACTGAGGCGAAGATAGAACACATGCGAAAGCTTGCGCGGACGAGAAACGCACGGATAACGCAGGCTTCTTAAAGCCAGGGTGACGTGGCGTCGCGGCGAAGCCCTCTACCCTCACAAACTCCTGGTATGCCAGCACGGCAGCAGTTCCATTTCAGTCGCTCTGCTCCGTCGATGCATGCGCGTGCCGTGGCGTCGCAGCCAATGCAAATTTAGTTGCCCTTTCTCTGCTCCAGACGGCAAACGCCGGCTTTTTCAGTCGATGGGGCAGTTGATGCTTACACATCAAAATAGTCGCAGTTGCTCAAACCGACCGCAAGCAGCATTGTCTTGGTTCTGTCCAGCTAAGTGGCATTTACGTGCTTTTAAACTTGGCACAAGTTACTTGTTACATGGTATTTACAAGCAGGCACGCCCTTCTAGTTTATTTATTTATTTATTTATTTATTTATTTATTTATTTATTTATTTATTTATTTATTTATTTATTTATTTATTTATTTATTTATTTATTTATTTATTTATTTATTTATTTATTTATTCTTACCCTCAAGCGCAAAAAGCTTTGCAGGGGGGAGTGGGATACATAGAAATAACAAAACAAAATGTCAAACGTAATAACATCTACAATCATATGAGGAGGCAATTGTTAGGCTAACCCAACAGAAAGTTCGAATAAAGGTACAATGTGAAGAACAGCGTAAACTTCACGCGTCATCAAGTAAGTAATTGTGCATGGTTGCGCAAAATAGATCATGGTCCGAAATGGAAAAGAAAATTTAAAAAAGTGTTCGTGCGGCAGGTAGTGACGTGTACTTTGTGGTGATGATCTGAGCGGACTGAACGATAAGATGGGGTCGTAAGAAGCTGAGCTTTCAACACTGGATCATGGTACATATTATGGAAAAGCGTAAGACGACATGCTTTGCGACGTGAAACAAGTAACTGCAAGAAAAGGGTGCGTTTCATTGACGTGATACAACTAGTGCGATGGTAGTTAGATAATATAAAATGCGTTATTTTGTATCATTTTAAGACAATAAGTTAAGTGCGATTGAAAGCGGTCCAAAATGGAGCATGCATATTAGAGTGTTGGGCGCAGTAGTGTTTTCTACATTGTTAGTTTCCCATTTATAGGCGCGTGTCTAAAGTTACGTCGTAGGCATCCTAGCATGCGGTTACCATTGCTAAAGAGTCGCAATCTCGCGAAGGCGAAGCATCAATTGCGATTGCACATTAGTAGAGAGCTATACGTAGTAAGGATAGTAGTATTATCGGCTGTATAAACTTGGACACATTCGCTTATAACTGAATTAACAAGCATGGTGTCAGCGTGCACAAGCAAACATGAATAGATCCCACTCGATGACCACAGACAACAGCTGTCAAAACACTGGCGTGAGCAAGCGCGCCCGCAGCGAGCGAAGGTTCGTGCGGTGTATCGCTTCAACGGAAACTGAGCGGCGAAAGCACAGTGAATAGAAAGGTGGAAGCCATGTGCCGTGTATCAATACCGGCCCTTGATAGCGATGGTGCTACCGTCCATAACGACATCGAAAAAGCGGAGTGCTTTATCTCGTTTTTCTGTTCTGTGTATGCTGCTCGTGTTGGCACTCAAAACACTGTGGCGTGATCCACCCTAGTGTTGGGTGAGTCATGGACGATATCATGATCGACCAACGGGGAATAGAGGCCGCTCTCAAAACATTGAATGCGTCTAAAGCAACTGGGCCTGATGATTTATCACCGGCACTGCTTTCTTTGTGCCCATGGGAAGTGTCTGTAATCTTTACTAAATCATTACTAGAAATCTCTTTTCCAGATGGCTGGAAACTTGCCATTGTCGTCCCTGTGAATAAAGGTGGACCGCGAAGTAGTGTTTTGAATTACCGGCCTATCTCGCTTACTAGCGTTGCATGTAAGATACTTGAGCATGTGCTTTACAGTAATGTTATGAGCCACACGAACGTGCACTCTTTGCTCAGCCCCAAGCAGCATGGATTTCGTAGTGAATTTTCCTGTACAACACAGTTGCTTGAGTTGACGCATGTTCAGCGGCAGCTTTGGATAAGGGTTTTAGATGCGAAGCATCTTATGGTCAGGGGCTATGTCACTCCCTCCCTCCCTCCCTCCGCCGTGCGGCGTCCACGCCCCTACTGCGCATGCGCATCCTCCTCCCCCTCCTCGCCTCTCTTTGTATCCTCTCCTCTCGGCATTCCTCCTCACCTCTCCGACGCTCCTCTCCTCTCCGGATTGCGCAACGAATGGCAACAACTGCGGCTCCGCGCGCGATAATGCGAAGCAGCTTAGGTTAGAGGCGCGATGGTAGACGCCCCCAGAGGCACCGGCAACAGTCACCAACGCCGCGCGCGTTCGGAGCGAACGCGGGCAAAACGCCGACGGCGTCGACAACAGTTCTGCGCGTTGCTGGTGCTGCTGCATGTCCAAGTTTACACAGCTGATAAAACTACATTGAGTCGATCTCATGGCTGCTTCGCATACTACTCAGGATTCCCCTACGGGAAGATGGTGTAATTTTTTATTTCTGTTGACTATTTGTTTCTAGATTTTAAGAAGGCGATCTATGTTGTCCCTCACTCCTTACTTATAGAAAAATTAGACATGTATAATATAAACAGTACGGTTGTTAACTGGATAAAGGAATAGCTAAATTTAAGAAAACAGAAAGTTGTGCTTAATGGCAAAACATGCCGTGAAGTTGATGTGTTCTTTGGCGGGCCCCAAGGATCGGTCATAGAACCGCTTTTGTTTCTTGTCTATATAAATGATATTTGCTCCGGCATTTCATCGCAAATCAGGCTATATTTGCCGATGATTGTGTTTTGTACAGGACTATTCATACTACTCATGACTGCAATGTTTTACAAAATGACCTGTACAAGGTAAATGAGTGGTGCAACAAGTGGCACATGCTCATTAACTTGAAAAAAAAACGTTCTTATGCGTTTTTCGAGGAAACGAACAACTCATGACTTCTGTTACTCTTTATATTAAACCACGATATTATCGGTTCAGGAGCACAAACATTTCGGCGTTTATTTCACTCCTGTTCTTTCTTTGAGCCGTCATATTGACCATATCACAACTAAAGCATGCCGCGTTCTAGGTTTCCTGCGCAGAAAAGCAAAAAAAAGAAGAGTTGTCACTGGAGACAAAGGTATCATTGTACAAATCAAATGTCCGATCTGTTCTGGATTATGCTTGTGCTGTGTGGGATCCGTCGTCGGCACGTGACGTGGAACAGTTTAGAAGGAATTCAAAGCGTAGCCATTCGTTTTGTTTGTTCAAATTACACTAGGAATTTCAGTGTTTCAAGAGCAAAAGAAAGCCTCGGTTGGGAACCACTACAGAAACGCAGGAAATATCTCAGAATCAAACTCTTTCACTTCATATTCCACTCTCGAACAGGTATAGACCTTGGGAAATATTTTTCCAAGCCGGATTACCTTTCTCAACGGCTGGACCATGAAAATAAGGTTAAAGAAATACCCTGCAAAACTGAAGCGTTTAAAATATCATATTTCCCCAGAATCATAAGCCAATGGAACAATCTACCATCCGATGTAGCAACGATTACTCTCAAACCATGTATTTTCAAACTGTATACGCCCACTGAAGTAAGATAGCGTTTTTGTGTGTATGTGCGAGTATGAAAGTGTTCCGGGTACATGTTCTGTTTTGCCTACTTTATTTATTGATTCTTTGTTTCTCCCCCCCCCCCCCCCCCCGCTGTAATGCCTACGGGCGCTGTGGGTATTGTGATAAATAAATGAAGGAATAAATAAATAAATAAATAAATAAATAAATAAATAAATAAATAAATAAATAAATAAATAAATAATTAAATAAATAAATAAATAAATTGCGTTCAAGATACGGTGCACGTGAAGTACACGTGCACAGTTCCGGGCAGAGTATAAGCCGCCCTCCCCCCCCCCCCCCCACTTTCGCGCTGCTTTCCCACTTTCCTCCTTTCGCGCGCGATATTGAATCGCCAGATCTCCTTGCGCCGGGATCGCTAAATGGGCAGTTGGTTCCGGAGCAGAACGACGCCTTCCCCTTCCTCGCATCCATCCCCCCCCCCCCCCGCCCGGCCTTTCGCGCGACGGAGACGTCGCGTTTGCTCTCCGCCGTGCGTTCGCTCTCCGTTAAAGCTCGCGTCCCTCGCGCGCTGTATGGCGTACGTCCCTCGCACATACATCATGGGGCACGCGGCGACGATGTTATCGCCCTTGGACTTTATACGGAACCGCACGGCGACGACGACCGCAGAAATCCGCTTGGAGTGTCCATATAATTGATATCGCAATAATAATAATGCGATGTTTCCAACTTAGATCAGATGTTATATGAATTCCCAAGTATTTATAAGAAGTTACAAATTCTAGAGTAGTGTTATTTAGGGTTATTTAAGTCCGTTAGTACGTGAAACGCGTAAAACTTGTTAGTGTTTGCTTCCATGTGCCAAGTTCTGCACCAACGAGCAATATTAGAGATATGATTTTGCAGAGAACTGACGTCTAGGTTACCTAAAATTTCACGGTAAACAACAGAGTCATCTGCTAAGAGATGAGTTGAAGAACTTGCACAATCAGGTAAATCACTAATATAGATGAGGAAAAGTGAAGGGCCCAATACAGAGCCTCAGGGCACGCTAGAGGTAACAGAAGACGACGGTGAGGTAGAGTTATTGGCAACAACATACTGTGAGCGATTAGTTAAAAAGAACTCTATCCAAGTAAGAATTGTGTTGTCATTGCTTAGGCTCCTGAGCATGTAGAGTAATAATAGGTGGTGGTTAATCTAGTCAAAAGCATTGTAAAAGTCCAGAAAGATATAATCAGCCCAGGAACCGCGATCTACAATGGCGTGTAGGCAATGGGTATAACGGAGCAACTGCGTTTCGCATGAGAACGATTTCCTAAATCCATGTTTTGACTTGCTAAAGATTTAGTTACATTCTAGCAAGGTTACCAGATTAGAGAAGACTATATTCTCCAGAATATTACTTGGTAAAGAAGTGAGATAAATAGGTCGGTAATTAATGACGGATTGTTTGCTTCCTGAATAATATAGAGGAACCACATTCGCCTCTTTCCAAGCCCGAGGCACCACACCTTGATCCAAATATTGTTCAAATATTTTACGCAAGAGATGGGCACAGTTTTGTTTCTTTAAAAAACCTTGAATTCATATTATCAAAACAGTAAGCAGATGGCATTCGGAGTAATTAAATCTGTTTTGCAATGCCTGGAACTTCGATCTCTATGGGAGACACACGTAAATAACTGCGCATTGACAAAGACACAGAATTGCTAGTAGACGAAACTGAAGAATTGTGGACAACGATCTCATTAAAAAATATTTACCCTTCCCCCGGCAGGTACGAGAAGGCCATTATTGTCAACAAGTACAATTTCACTGTCGTTAGTATTTGTTACAGCTTTCCAAAACTTACTCGGGTTGTTGATAAGCATTGAGGGTAGGGTATTTGTTACAAAGGTCAGCTTTAGCGTCTGGAACTGCTGACGAATAAGCTTGTGTAGGAGATTCGTAAGCACGCCAGCGTTAATTAGTACCTTGAAATTTCGCCCATCTAAACAAGCGTTTCTTTTTGTTAGAAAGTCGCTTCAAGTGTGTTTCATACCAGGGTGCGGGGCAGCGTACAGTATGAACTTCCGAGGGAAAAAATCGAGTAAATTCATAAATTTTACAGGTCCCAGAAGTCCTGTGCGGTACTATGATCAAAATCATGTAACTGTCAAATTAGAGAGCAGTTCATGGTTAATTGCTTCCAAGTTTGCGGCATTGTAGTCGTCGATTAACTTGTGTTTCTTAGTAGCAGCAGGTGTGCAGTTGTTTATGGAAAAGTGTAACAGGCAGTGATAGTTGATACCAGGAAGGGAAGATCGTGAATGAATAGTTTCGGGCGTTTCTGCCAGGCTCAAGTCAAGAATGTGAGATGAAGTACTGGTAACGCGAGTTGAAATAGTCACCATCTGCGTTAAATTAAAAAAAAATCATAGCCATTCCACTCTGTGAATGTGGGCTACCAGCGGAGCTGTTCTGCAGCAGTACGCACTTCACACGGCCTTCCCTTACCAGCGTGTGCAACATACTAACTACCTATTCGATTCTTTGCACAGGCGCGGAAATGCAGCAGATGCCTTGTTAGCAACCACCTGTCACACCAAATGATCAATGCGCGTTACGGCCATTATCGCTCTCTCGGCGCAGCCAAATCGATCAGCTGGCTGAGTCAGGAGCTGGGGTAGCTGTCAAACCAGATCATGTTCCCGCTTCGCGACATCTCGAACGTTACTAATCACCATCAAATCGTTCTCGAACCACAGTCTGTCGCACACCGCACAACTGAATCCGAAATATCTGTCTAGAAAGTCCCTCTGAAATTTCGCATACGCACCCTTGTGCTCGTCTCTAATTTACTGGCATGGTAGGGCCCGCCACTTTTAGGGGGAACACCTCATTAGTATTCAAGAGCCTATAGCAGTTGACGTTCATCACAAAAAAAATGTCACAGTTTCGCCCTAAGGGCGAAGCAATGAATGCGATAGCAACACAGCAATGTCATACGAAGTAAGGTGAGCGGCTTTGGTAGCAATATGAATTGTAGAAAACATGAGCTGATTAAGTAAGCAGGTGTGCTGTGACGGAAGTAGACCGACATGATGAGAGGCTCGATGACCACGAGAAGACCGTGTGAAACGGTGGTGTTGATGAGAAGCGCTTCCCGTGGGCAGCGCGTGCGAAGGGACACACCTGTAGCGCTGCACTGCCGATCCGGGCAGCATTGCATGTGTAGCGTGCGTTGAAAAATGTCGCCCGACTAGTACTAACTGAATGAACAAGCGTGGTGTGAGTGCGCACAAACAAACACGAATAGATCACACTGAATGACTGCAGACAACGACTGTCAAAACGCTGGCAGCAAGCATACGCCGCAGCCGGCGAAGGTACGTGCGGTCTATCGCTTCAACGGAAACCGAGCGGCGAATGCACGGCGCATAAAGGTCAGAGCCGTGTGGAGATAAGAGACGGTGCGGACGAGCGACGAGCGCGGTTGTTGGCAGAGTAGAAGTGCGCCCCCCCCCCCCCCGCTCCCTCCGGCGCAGGCTTCCTGCTTCCTTGCTTGCGCGTGGGAGAGGAGTGCGTTCGCTCTCCGTGATAGCGCGCGTCCCCGCACGCTTACGCTCGGGCATACGGCGCGCGGCGAAGATTTTATCTATACGGAACCTCACGGCGACGGCGACGGCGACGACGACGGCAGAAATCCGGTTGAAGTGCCCATATAATTGCTATCGCAATAAAATAAAGAAAACGAATATTTTCTTTTATCAGTATCATCATTAGGCGCCGTATTCGGCACATTTCCCCCGTGAAGTAGAAGACATGTTGAAGTTATACCAGCTTGAATACTAATGAGGCGTTTACTCTTACACTGCACGACCCTGTACCTGCGCCGCTCCGCCGCATTCTCCGCTTCGCGGGACCCGTCTTCCTGTAAAGCCCGCCGCTTACGGGCAGCCGCCTTTCGGGCCCGATCTTCGCTGCCAGTCGCCGCCCGTTTCCTAGCTTTCCTCTTGCTGCGCCAGGTGTCAGCAGACTCAGCACATGCCTCACTGGTTTGCACCGCCTCCTCTAAAAATTAAATTATGGGGTTTTACGTGCCAAAACCAGTTCTGATTATGAGGCACGCCGTAGTGGGGGACTCCGGAAATTTCGACCACCTGGGGTTCTTTAACGTGCACCTAAATCTAAGTACACGGGTGTTTTCGCATTTCGCCCCCATCGAAATGCGGCCGCCGTGGCCGGGATTCGATCCCGCGACCTCGTGCTCAGCAGCCCAACACCATAGCCACTGAGCAACCACGGCGGGTCCCGCCTCCTCTAAGAGGGCGGCGTTATGCAGTATTGCGAAATCAGCAAAGAAACAATTTACGATAACTCATAGGGAAGCTCTTTACTTTTCGAAGCGAGATCAGGATGCCTTAGAACGCGCACTTATAAAGCGGGGTACAATAAAGAAGAAGAAGCATGTGCTTGCCGCCGTAAAGCTAGGGAAATGGTGGAACACATTCTATTAGAATGTGAAGGTATCTGCTTAGCGGTCGATTTAGGCACCTCTGGCCTCCTTGAAGCCCTTGGGTTCAGCGAGAGCAGAGGGAAAGTAAACATGGCCACAATAGAGATTAGGAAGTGGCGATTGGAAGATTGGGGGAAGAAAAGTAGGGAAATGACAAACAACGTACAAAAACAAAGTTCCCAATAGAGGTTCAGAAAGTTTGGTGATAAAAACTCATCGTGTTGTTTTTTTTTTGTTGTTTTTTTGATGACAGGTAGGACATTAGGCAATATAACAAAGAGCCTGGTGGCGCAACCCATCACCCGGTTCCAAAGGGCACGCTCCTATAGCATCCATTCATCCATCCGGGAGGTTTCTTAGCATTCCTCTTGCTACGCCAGGGGTCAGCATATGCCTTACTGGTTTGCTTTGCCTCCTCATAGAGGGCGCGGGGGTTTTGAGGGACGGACATCGAAAAATACACGGGAGGATAGACATATAAAGCTCCGCTGTAAAATGTTGCAGGTATCAAGGAAGCATTGGCTGTTAGAAGAAAATGACACGACTTGTGGTAAGGATGATGTACACCTTATGGAAGGATAATGAAAGTCACCTAAAATAGTAATTGACGCTGATAGGTACCTCATTATAATTGCATTATTGTTATCGTTAAACTCCTCAACAAATTTAATGTCTCTTTCTAGGCGCGGTAACAGACATAAAAGACATGCGTCGTTTTGTTAACAACAACCCCACACCATATCACTTCCAACGTAGACGTCAGGTTAATGAGGAAAGACATAAAACCCTTTGAAACAGCAAGCAAAGTGCCACCGCGCTGTCGTCCATCTTTAATCGCGGCGATAAAAATTGCAACGAATTGGAAATAGTAAAAATTTCACTTTCGGCAATGTTAGAATTCAACTATGTCCCTGTTACAGCGATAACGCCGGCTTTACATGAATCGATAAGACCCTTGAAAGCGTCACGCTTCTTCATGATGCTACGGATGTTCGTATAAAGCACAGAGATACTGCGTGATGCTTTTCCGCAGCCACTTCTCTTCACTGATTGTTAAGAAGTATTATTAGATGTCTGTGCACGTGGTAGAGGTGCAGCATTAGAAGTTGAACATGCATGAGGGTCGTGGTTGGGACCAGAAAAAGAGTGCGTCGTACCTTCGTTGCGAGCTCTGCTGCAATCGGTGCGAATATGAGCAGTATTTTCCCAAACACATCCATGCTAGCGTCATAAGCACACTTTTTGTGGTTAACAATAAGCTTGTCGTAACGAAGCTGAAAAGGTCTCCCTGGCAACGATTTGGGATAATTGTAGCAGCTTACGTGCAGTTCTTGTCGCCTAACAGTAGTCCTCTGATACCGAGACGTTATGGCCTCTCAACCTCGGTCGTTGCGCCAGAACAAGTTCTTTTATTTTAAATGTAGAGAATTTAGCTATGACAGGGCGACATCTTTCACTCACATATGGACCACCTAAACGATGGGCTCTTTCTATCGCGTTCGCGTCAAACTATGAGTCAATACTACTGGAGAGTAAATTAATTACTGCCTCATCGGTCGCTTTTATGTATCATTTCTTTCGGGCATACCAAAAACACCAAGTTGTTTCTTCGTGCTTGGTCCTCAAGTTCATTCAAACGCGACGCCAATGTATCACTTGTTTGAGCGATGTTGAAAATTACTTCATTCGTAATCTGCAACTCCCTTTCGATGTCCTCAACAGTCTTAGTCCTAATTTCAACCGACGCAAATCGCTTTTCCATTTCGGATAGTTTGTTGCTCACAAGGTTTTTGTTCGTTTTGACCTCATCAATCTCATTTACTCAGTTGGACTGTACTGCGGCAGACGAATCTCAGCGTGCACTAATCTTGGAATGAATTGACTTAATTTCTTTACGGCGTAAGTCATCAAAAGCGGTACTGTGCTCATCGTCACCTGCTGGCCCAGGAACTTTCTTAGGGCGCCCTGATTCGCTGGAACGCCACAGTAACCTAAATGTAATGAACAAAGGGCGTCAGTGCACTCGCGATCGAGACAAAACATACAGTACTTGTGGGCGTGGAAGCAGCAATAAAAACGATTACATCTCATATAATGAGAAGGTTTGACCAACCTGAATAACATGAAGGCGATGCTCGTGAACCATTGTCACAGTTGTACTGCTTCCACGGCCCCTGCACTAATGACGTTTGCTTTCGCCGCTTAAGTAGCTTGATAAGATTGATGTCCCATGCAACAGCGATGTTGCGAATGGCTTGAGAGGTACCGATATGTCAAAGAAGGTACTCGGATCCGCAGAAAAACCACGCTCATCTGAGAGCTCTACCTGCGTGGCGATGGGGTCCATCGACTTGCAGGGACAGGCCATGGAGGGCAAGCAGACCAAGAAGACCTGAATAACATGAAAGCGACGCTCGTAAGCCATTCCCGCAGTTGTACTGCCTCCACGCCCACTGCGTGGAGGAATATAGAAGTTACGGCTCTGCAGAATGCCGTCTTGAATGAAAAGGGGTGCTCAGGAGAGACCAAAGAACCGAGGCGTCAGTAGATGAACGTTGCGTGCGGTCGATGAGTGAACGGAGCAAAATGTCGCAGTGCTACTCCTCGCCAATGCTAGTGAAAGCAAATACAATATTACATAGGGTGCCCCAGCTAATAACCAAGTGGTTCAACCAAAAAAAAAAAGATTAAAATTAAGCAATGCAAGGTGCGATTTGAAAACATGCGAGGTTCGGTCGTCGGACCTGTGACGACCGAGCACCGTATACCTTATCGTTGTAATTTGCAATGTGTCCTTAAGATATTTTTTTCCTTGACCGGCTTGTCTAACATTAGCTGGGACACACAGTATATCGTGACCAGCATGAATTCCGATCAATGATATCAACAGCTGAAGCTGTGTAAGTTTTCACAAAGACAATTAATGTAGGTTTACGTGGTAAGATGATCGTGCACGATGATGTGCTTAGTTGTTAAGAACATTTATTTATACTGTTATTAACAGCACTTTCGTGAAGGAACTACATCGCTTTCTGGAGGTGCAAAAGTTCTAACTTCGTGGAAGTTGTCGCTTAAATGGCCAACAGCGTGTGGGTTGAATGACCTCGTGACCTCATCTCTCACAGTGCTTCCATGCAATTGGGCTGCTCAAGATGTTACTTAACTTATTCACTCTATCTTGTACCCATTGAGGGTTTATGATTTTGCTTCGGCCTTTATGCGTTGTGAAGTTGGGATGTATGCAGAGCCCACTGCATTGTTACTTGTTATCGACAACATTACAGATCTAGAAACTTTTGTGAATGAGGAACACCTGGGTTTTTGTCATAGTTTATAGAGGCTTAATGAACAATTTGTTCATAAAAGGATTAGTGTTATTTCAACTTTAACCAGAAACAGCTGAACTACAAGAATTTGTGCGCAACATTGCAAAATACATAATTGAGTTGGACAGTTCAAGTTCTATATTTGAGGCGTACGTTCGGTGCATTCATGAACTGGCTGACATAGTAGCTCCAAATTTTCGCATTAATATCACATTCTACTACAAGCGCCTGAATGGCTAGGTAGAAATCTTACACGCTATCCATTTCACACTAGTACTTACTACTTCAATTATTCCATAGTGTTCGTGAGGCAACCCATATAAAATATATAGGAATATAAAAGAGAACGTCACTAACTGAAATTTAAGTGCACACACAAAAATGTGAATAAAATGATGTATTAAAAAGCGTCTTCGGTTAAAAAAGATAATGACCTTCCTTGACTATTAAAATAGGTTGGGCTACATGCGCAATATTTATGAAATGTTAAAAGCATCCCAAATGACGAACCACAAGAATAGTTATGAGGACGCATTAAAATGCTGTTAGCTATTTGATGTATCTATATATTAAAACGGTAACAGGGGGTTTTGTTGTTCACGAACTATCCACTGCTGTCCTTGAATGCATCGGTTCTAATACTTAGCGTTACATATATCGCGTAGGAGTTTTTCTGGTCCCGCTTTAGTTTTACATTTAAATATGAATATATGTTTCTTTTTAGTTTTGTTCCACGTAAAAAAAAATGTCACAGTTTCGCCCTAAGGGCGAAGCAATGAATGCGATAGCAACACAGCAATGTCATACGAAGTAAGGTGAGCGGCTTTGGTAGCAACAACACGCAGAACTGTTGTCGACGCCATCGGCGTTTTGCCCGCGTTAGCTCAAAATGCGTGCGGCGTTGGTGACTGTTGCTGGAGCCTCTGATATAAATAGGCACTTGGTGCCGCAGCTAAACGTCGCCTCCCTTCCCTGCCCCTCCCCCACGGCCTCTCGCTCGTCGGAAGAAGGCGCGTTTGCTCTACATACATGGTGATTGTGAAGGAGAACAGAGACGCCTACTTCTGCAGCCCTTAAGCGAGCACGGCGCAGAACGCGCGTTTGTTCTCCGCCGTGCGTTCACTCCCCGTGAAAGACGCGCCCCTCGCGCCCTTTCACTCGCACATACAGCGTTCGGCGCGCGGCGACGATTTCATCTCCAAATGACGTCATACGGAACCTCACGGCGACGGCGACGGCGACGGCGACGGCGACAGCGACGGCGACGGCGACGGCGACGCCGACGGCAGAAATCTGCTTTTGAGTGTCCATATAATTGCTATCGCAATAAAAATAGATGCAGCAGCAGCGGCCATCGCAGCTGAGCAAGAATTTTTTTGTCGAATGAGTTCCAGCCACGCAGTAAATGTGTGCGTTCTGACATGGATCACCAAGATATATGGTGTGCATGGATGTCCGTGGTGTTCTGACATTCGGAGTAGTGACAGACTTTTATCGTTATTTCAATCTGCATAGATTCTTTGGTATGCTGCTTGCAAACCCTGAATATTTCGACTCATATTTAATTAGTAATAAATTTCAGTTCTCTAATCTCCAAAGCAATTTTGAACAAGTAAGAATACCACAAAATAAGACATTTTATTCAGCGCGATAATAAGATCCTGCCAAAACGTATCAGTTCAGTGCAAAGACCGTAGTACAAAGAATTTGACGCCATCATCTCGATCAGTCAATTTGGTAAGGATGGAGGTGCACTGATAAGCTCGCGCATGACAGCACCACAACTTTAAGTTGAGCACTTCTCAGTTCTTAGCTGTGCTAAAATATCGCAATAACTCCCCGTTCGCCGCTACATGGACATGCCTAGTATACTATAGGGCTCCTTGTATGTTATATTTATTTTCTTTCAGAGCAAGGCATGTGACATCCTTCAGTTTCTTCTTAAGAGCGAGGAATTGGATGCCGCTACGGGTATGTTTCTAGTTCAATCTAAACCGAGCTGTTTCGATTGCAGCATGGGTGATATTTTTTTTCTTGAGGTACTATCTTTTGTTGATCTCCCTAATATCGATGCTTTCAGTGTGCGGTGTATCGAGTCTTTTACAAATTGCAAATTTCGTTTCATGGCCAGAATAACTCAACGATGTTCGGACCATTTCTGTAGGCAAGTGCCTGAAGTTTATGTGGTGACTGAGTAAGATAGGAAGCCACTAACGTCGAACCTCACATTAAATAATAAATATTATAACTTAGTAATTACTGTATCTTTTCACAACGCGACAAATTGTTTTATTTCAAGATGCTCACCAGAGTACTGCTGTCGTAACAAAATAAATGTTTGCTATCTTTGTCATTTCAAAATTCTCTTCGGCGTTTAGCTTAACCTAACCATACTAAGTAATTCCCTGCAGGCGAACCTCGGGTAGACCGCACTATGTCGGTGAACATGTCGCAACATTACTAACATTACTGCCGCATTTTCGCGCTTTCCTCAGTTGAACTCGGAAAATTTTCTCGTGTAATAGAAATCCAGGCATGCTGGTGTTCTTTTTTTTCTCCTTTCAGGCAATGACGCTCATAGCCGCCTATCTAGAGCCGAGATCTTGGCAAATGCGATCGTTTACTTCTCTGCCGGGTAGGTCGCTTTTAATTGCGATAGCACTCATGTGTACACTCCAAGCGAAATTTCGCCGTCGACGCCAACGGCGAAATAGTCTAGTGATAGTCTAGTGATCTAACCCACATGTACGGCATGGATGAGCATGTTTCATACATATACGTAAATATATATAGGCGCAAGTTGGAATCAGCTACCGCAAGACAGCGGTAATTGGATATCGCAGGGAGAGGCCTTCGTCCTGCAGTGGACATAAATATACGCTGCTGCTGCTGGCTGCTGCTGCTGCTGCTGCTGCTGCTGCTGCTGCTGCTGCTGCTGCTGCTGCTGCTGCTGCTGCTGCTGCTGCTGCTGCTGCTGCTGCTGCTGCTGCTGCTGCTGCTGCTGCTGCTGCTGCTGCTGCTGCTGCTGCTGCTGCTGCTGCTGCTGCTGCTGCTGCTGCTGCTGCTGCTGCTGCTGCTGCTGCTGCTGCTGCTGCTGCTGCTGCTGCTGCTGCTGCTGCTGCTGCTGCTGCTGCTGCTGCTGCTGCTGCTGCTGCTGCTGCTGCTGCTGCTGCTGCTGCTGCTGCTGCTGCTGCTGCTGCTGCTGCTGCTGCTGCTGCTGCTGCTGCTGCTGCTGCTGCTGCTGCTGCTGCTGCTGCTGCTGCTGCTGCTGCTGCTGCTGCTGCTGCTGCTGCTGCTGCTGCTGCTGCTGCTGCTGCTGCTGCTGCTGCTGCTGCTGCTGCTGCTGCTGCTGCTGCTGCTGCTGCTGCTGCTGCTGCTGCTGCTGCTGCTGCTGCTGCTGCTGCTGCTGCTGCTGCTGCTGCTGCTGCTGCTGCTGCTGCTGCTGATGATGATGATGGTGATGATGATGATGATGATGATGATGATGATGATGTGCTGTGAGTACACGCTTATAAACGGCTGTACTCAAACCTAATGAAAAATTGTCTACAATTCGTAAGATTAAAAATATTTAAGCACAATGCCCAAAATCTGTAACTATGTGTCAACACAGATATTATAATTCTGTGAACTGTTCATGTTAGAGCATCTGAAATCGACGAATTTGATGTATGAATTTGGAACTTTCGTCGAATTGTTACCATGTTTATGAATGTTTTGCATAAGTCCTTCTTACAAATAATTGGTATATTCCACAGCGATGCATAAGTATACATTTTGCCCGCTTTAGCTTTCGCAGTTGGTCCAGCTTGTAGAATTGTGGTAACGTCTCTTGTTGCTGAGAGACTGGGTGGTAAACTTCACGTGTCTTTTTTACCTTGCGATTAAGAAAGAAGTTTTTTTTTTTTTTAACATGATGGCCTTTTTCAAAACACTGCTCCCAACAGTCGGTATATTTTAACTTTTCCTTTTAATTACAACTAACTTTATCAAAATCGGTTCTGTTGATGCCGAAAAGAAACTATTATCATGTATTTAAATGAGAGCTCCCAAGCTAAAGCTTTATCTTCACTGCAACTTTTAGGTTAGACAGCACGGTTTACGCAGTCGTCTCGGTTCTATACTCCGTGGCCACGCACACGGACATTCAGGAAAGACTGAGAAAAGAAATTCACACCATACTGAAGGAGGAGGTAACGTACATGTCGGTTCTTTTCCAAGGTGTCCGCATCATCTCAGTGATTTCTATTCTTGCAGGGTCAGCTCACCTATCACGCTGTCGGACGAATGAAATACCTCGACATGGTGCTCAAGGAGACGATGCGTCTGTATTCTCAAAACGTTGGGTAATAGAAAACATCCCGCCTTGTTTGATGAGCAACTCGTTTGCGTGAACTAGCTTACGGCGGGCGTATCCCTCTCTGTAAGGGTAATTTAATTTTGTACAGCATTTTAAGTGGACCTGCTTCACTTAACCCTAAAACCAGGCTGCGCGCTAAAATGCGGTGCTGGAAACAAATAACACAGTCCGGCACTGCACATAATGATATCATATAGAAGGTGAACACGGAAGATTATATGAAGAGAAACTCAGGGTTGATGCTCTTTCGCGACTCAGTTGAAAGATCCGAGTTAGTTGATTGATTCAATTATTGATTGATTTCATTACACTGGGAATCTCGCCAACCTTCGTCGCCTGCTTCTGAGGCCCGCAAATTTTGATTGCCGAAATATCAAACACAAATTGCATATGGGTAAATGAGAAAATGGAATAAACCGCACACACATATAACGGCAATCATTTAGCTCATCAGGGCATGTTTACAGCCTAGGAATATTTCAAACCTTGTTACATGCGGAACAAAGTAATAGTCTTGAACAGCCTTTTGAAGGAATGTCTTTTAATTATAAGCGATCGCATGACTTTGCCAATACTTTCTGCAATTTCGCAAATAGGCATACATGCTAACTCAATCGTCACAGCAAGATACCGCGTAATATATATAGACAGCAAGATACCGCTTAAGTATAGCGTAGCTTAGATCTTAACACGAGAAGTGTATCCCGTTTGTTGTTTCTTTTTTTTCTCTCGCACTAACCAGCTCTCGCTCTTGAACAAAGCCACAAATGCTTCCATACCATACCGGGCGTTCACAATTATGCTTTACAGAATTTTTAAAAATTGCCTCTGGCAGGTAGAATAATTCTTATCGTTGAGCTGGAATATTCGAAGAGGCGTACATTAGTAGCAGGAGAACATGAAACACATATTCAGCTAATTGACAAAAATCACTAATGAACTTCTTCGTTAATTACTTTACGACACATTGCAATTTATGAATTGTAGCAGGTGAGTTTGCAAGGCGCATCCACTTGAAATGAATGTTCAGGATGACACCTGCTTCGAGATATTATTTCCCAAAGTGTGGGACGAAATACATGGGCGTTCCAGTTACGTTTGTGCCTCAGTGTATAAAACAGCATTTTGGTAACAAAGTAAGTGGAACAACAGTCCATTTTTAAGGTGAGTTTGATGGCGCATATCTCCAAACTGGTGTCATTCTGGAAATTCATTCCAAGTGGATACGCCTGACAAGCTCACCGGCTACAATTCGTAAATTGCAATATGTATCGTAAAGTTAACTAAGAAGTTACTTAATGAATTTTTGTTAATTAGTTGTATATGTGTTTCGATTTCTCGTGCTACTAATGTCTGCCTCTTCGAATAACCCAGCTTAATGATAAAGTTATAATACCTGCCACAGGTGATTTAAAAAAATTCCGTAAATCTCAATTGGGAACACCCTGTAACATCAGAATGCTGTATATTCTACAGTACACAAAATAAATAAAGTCTTTCAACAAAAGCAGCGCTGTCCTTCGCAAGTTTGCGCGCTAACTAGCATAAGAAATTGTGTTAGAATCAATGCCTAAACTTTAATACTTTAATTCGCACCTCATTATTACTTTGTGAATTAAAGTTTCTATTTATGTATGGTGTCAGTTATTGTTCTAATTCCTTTTCTTGCACCCAGGTTTGTCGCAAGACGTGCGGTTTCCGACTACACGTACAAAGACCTTTTAATACCAAAAGGGGTGAGCGTATTAGCTGCTGCAAGCTGCCTCAACGTAGACCCAGATATATGGAGTGATCCAACTGTGTTTGACCCAGAGAGGTAAACAAATAGCTGAGTGCTGGCACAGCACTGATGGTGCAATTTATAAAAGGTTTAAAATTCTTGAAAGTAGCATCAGGAAGCCTACTTCATGTTATAATATATATATATATATATATATATATATATATATATATATATATATATAACGCCATACATCTTCTTTACACTCAGTAGTTACGGACCCTTTTATAAAAAATAGTATTTATAAATTTGCGATATACTGTGCCGGCATGTGTGCTCATGTTTACGCGCGTTTTTCTTTTTATCTCAGTTTGCTCCCGTTTCATTATTCGTAATCATATTTTATTGTGATTATGCATGCATGATGTAGTAGCATGCTAAGCCTACATCTTGGCCTAACTTCTCTGATGAACATAAAGCATTTTATCATTTGTCATCCCCTCGTATAGTCCCAACGGAAAAAGATTACCAAAATTGACTGGTTGCCGGAGCGTTAAAATCACGACACGGGGCACAAGTGACTGATCGCCGGAGCGGCAAAATCACGATACGCTGCACAAGTGACTAGTGGCCGCCGGAGCGGCAAAATCACGACACGCTTTCTGACGGCCACCCCTGCTTTGGAAAATGGAATGTGCCTCTCCGGCCACCAATGACTCGTGACGCGTGTCGTGATTTTGCCGCTCCAGGCACCAGGCACTCGTGCTAATCTTTTTCCGTTGGAGCGGTACGTTCTACTTAAACAATCGCTGCAAAAGCATCTCAAACTCCCTAAAATAAAACTTCACAAACACAACATACAATATTTATTGATACAACATAATTTTTTGCACATATTTCATAGCACCTGAACATCACGACAAATATTTCTCTGTATCGTGCTCTGTCGTACTGTCATATTACGACAAAATCTATTCTAAAAGGACAGAAATTCATTTTATAAGCCTGTCTTCGTGTTATGACAAAGGTATGGTTTTTGCGACTACGGAGAACCTTGTAGGCTATCGACGTATTTTTCGGTACTTTTCGAAACTTTCCTAGGACTTTTTCAACTGGTGCATTTCACGTGATAGGATGCAAGAATTTGAATTACCTTCCTCAAATCTAGTGCAGAGCGCTTGGACAGCGCAGCATGAACACGAAGGTGCGTCTCTTACACAATGCAATAATTGCCTGTTATTGTATGGTCGTTGACGAACAAATCTTCAACGAAGTATCATTTTAACTTGCTCTCTGTTGCACTTGTCTTATTTACGTGATAGCGGACCTTCCTATTAATCAACGACACCGCTCTCTAGTCAACTTCAGCGATGACCTCCGCGGTCAAAAAGCTGGGGTGCTAGAATGTTCGAAATCTCGAATGCTAATGAAATGCGTATTAATAATCGATTCCTTGATTTCATATTTGAAAGTTTCAAATAATCGAAAAACAATTATCATATAGCAGACTTGCTGCTTTAATAAGAGACATTCGGGGACGAAGACCCAGTCGAGCTGTCACGTTGTACTGGTTAACCGCTACCTTGGAGACTCAACCAAGACAACGTAGCTCGCTCGAGAAGCCCACTGTATGTCGATTCTGCATTTCAAATGTGTATTTACGCAATGTTCGAGTTGAAAAATATTTATACTTGGTGTTTCATTGGTTCGTGACAACTTTTCTGAAGCCTCGTTTGTGCCACATCTCTGATCAAGATCAGCCTAGCCCCAAAAATAAAAGGTGGATAGAGACATAAAAGTTGTACCGAAATCTCCACGTCGACAGAAGTCAATCACCAAGAGCACGCTAGATGGCGACACGATTACCGCGGATCCCTTCCCTCCCCCTTCAAAAAAAGGAGGAATTGAAAGAAAGCTTCATCAGAGCACGTAGCGTGTGCGAACGATCATAATCAAAAAATACTTGCACCAGCAGCACGCACTGTGCGTAAAGGATATCTGGACTGGCTTTCGCGTTCCAGTCATCCTTTCAGTCGCAGTTTTAATTATGCGTAAATAACTTTCTCATTTTTTTCATCAAAATAAATTGGAACATTCTAGATTCAGACGTCGACTCATCACCTCACGTTTTCAGCTTCAGTCCTGCTAGGCACAAATTGCGCACTCTTCCGAAAATATTGCGTAGCGTAAATTGTTTGTGGAATCTAATATTCTAACAAAGTTCAATCTTCCTTATAGTTACGTAGTGGACTGTTCAGTCATAGCTCGGTAGTAAGGGTCTTAAATAGTGTTCACATCACACCGGGGTGAGACTGGGTGTCACATTCATTGTATCACGTAAACATTTGTGCTCGAACGTTTTTGTTAGGAACATTCGGTTCCCTGTGAATATTTCAGTTTCTTTTCGTTTTAATAACAGATTTAGCGATGAGAACAAGGCTCTCATCCACCCGGCTTCTTACCTGGCTTTCGGAGTTGGTCCACGTAGCTGCGTGGGCCGTGCGTTCGCCACTCTGAACGTCAAAACAGTTATCGCCACGTTATTGTCAAGATATCGAGTACGTATGGACGGCGAGCGTCACAAGGTAAGCGGCAGGCATTTTGACGTATACTGACGGCTGGTTTCGGTATGCCGGCCTCGTTTTGTTACGGCAAATTTCACATTAAGTGATGATCATTACTATCAAGTTCGAAGATTCGCCAAAAGTCACAACCAGTTACAAAGATGGATAGTGTTAAGTAATGCGCAGCTGCGGGATTCTCACGATGACACAAGGGAAAAGAAAAGAAGAAACTGTGCTGGAGAGATCCAGAGCCTAATGGCAATCGCACATTGCCGTTAGGCAAACGACCTTACTGTAGTTTTCGCGGACCAAGTTAAGCGCATGAAAATAGGGTAGGCAGGCTATTCCTCAAGCAAGTAATCTCGACGTTGTAGCAGGGTGTAAAACTGGGCGAGGTGGTTGCTGTGTTCATTATAATGGCAGCGTAAATGGGATGGCGACGCAGAACATCTCGCATTTTCGTGTCTTATACGAACTTGTTTGTTTGGTCAATAGTCAAAGATGGGGTCAATACCAGAAGCATGAGTGTGCGCACACAGACAGGTATTTTACACGGTTCAAGGCCTTGAAAAGCTTGATAAAGAAACAGTCAGTTTAAAGGGTACAGTTTGAAGTGTACCAATTAACACACCTGAGATATGGCTTCAAGAGGCCCTTTGAGCGCTTGTGACGCTTTGCTTCATTTTACGTAAGTGCGCTCTTTTCCTGTAGGTCCAATAGCGGCTTTGTTGTTCAAAAGTAGTAGTTTAAACCGAAATCTTTATAATGTGGCTGCATAATATCGCATGTGCAATAGATGATGTTTACGGTCGTCCTTACATTATGTGCAAGTGCACTCTGTTCCCACGGGTCTGCGTAACTTGTGAGAAGGCACCTATATAGAAAAAGAACTAAGACAGAATAAATGTATGGTTGATACAAAGCGAGTAATATCGAGCTAGCGAAACACGCCCAGTTCTATTGCGCTCTAAATTGACCTGCGATTATTATCAAAAAGGCGTGCTTTTATACTTCTATAGAAAATAACTTTCAACATAACTAAAGAAACTAAAGTGTGTTATATATGCTATCTATAGAAGAATCACTATGCTGAAACAATAAAGCACATCTATCAGCTGCTGCTCCTAATGTTAAGCGTTTCCCTTTCTGTTTTGTCCAGGATGGGCTGTTGGAGTTCAGGAGCAACTTGATCATCGCATGCCTGCCACACTCCGTGTGGTTCAAGTTTGAGTGTGTTTAACGCATTCCTACTCCTATTCGTACCTAAAAATGGCACTGCCACCACTGGGCTTTGCACGATAATGTAGCAAATATAACGTGGTGCATAAAGATTACTCAACTATTTGTCGTGTCTTATTACCAGCAGCTTGTTAGGGCACTCTACATATGTAGACCATTACTAGACATACTTAGATAATCGTGGCACAGGACCTCAGCTTACCCCTTTGTCACCTCTTTCCATTCAGTTCCACATATTTCGAAATGGCGCTGAGCTTCTCGCCACAAATATTTGTATGGCACAGGCGCCGTGTGGTAGGAGGCAACTGGCCAATAAACGCTTGTATGCTACTTCATGGCACCAAGGCTGCCAAATTGGAAGCCATCCCGAAGAAATGAGGCAGAAGAGTTAAGAAAACCTAGAGGCCAATTTTTTAAGGGGAGGGGCGAGGGAGGCGGGTACTGTCCTTTTGTCAGCCAATAAAATTCGCGGACAACGGTGGCCGCGGTAGTTTCATTGTACATCGCCGCACACGTAATGCTGAAAAAAATCACAGCATATCCACGGGGTGAATGATGATGAGTGGGCGAAGCTCCGGAGGGAATCATCGGATCTCCCGCTTAAGGGGACGCTAGCACAAACGCGTTAGAAACGTGCAGTACTCTCTAGTAAGGGGGAGCGGCCACAGCGTCTTACGCAGCCATTTACACATGCCGGAACGTGCACCGCGTTTGCCGACGCCATCACATGACTGCTGAGAGAGTATACCCCCCGTATTCATAAACGCTCCTCGACTTGAACTTGACTTGCCACCGCTTTGGGCAGCGCGTTCGAAACGCGTTGAAGGTAAGGCGGAGAGGCCACTACGTCTTACACCAGCTTCTTACACGGGCCGTAACGCGCTAGCACAAACGCGTTAGAAACGCGCTAGAAACGCGGCCTTTCGTTAACGTTGGGTATTTATTGCCATCGTGGTGCGTGTGTCCATGTCCGCTTCGTGGCGTAGTGGGCTAACGCCGCGCGCTCGGAAGCGAGGGGTCCCTGGTTCGATTCCGCGCTACGGACACAACTTCGGAATTTTTTTTCTCAGACTGGTTACACACTACTACTACGACGACGGGGACGAACGGGTGCCGCTATAAGGAGCTTCGCCCCTAAAAGCACCTCCCACCACGATTCCTACAAGTATGCTCCCCCCCCCCCCCCTCTGTTCCTGTTTAGGGTTCTCGTTCGCCATCTCTACATTGGACGTGGCCCGTGCGGTGGAGCTGGTGGTTGTAGCCGCGTTATCTTTTGTCGCGGCACCCATGCTGGCTCCTAGTTTTCGTTCGCTCCCATGGTTTCGAGGATCTGCGAGCGTGTTGTTGGAATCATCCGATGCAACGCGGTCGGGAAAAGACTTGGTCACTTCAAGCATTTCTCTCGTCTCCGCGGATGCAATCTTACGCTCGTCGCACTCGGGCAAGCTTCGCGCACGGACGGCATCCTTCTCGCTGAGTGCTCCGGAAACGCAATTTACAAAGGCAACAGAAGGTCTACGCCCATTCGTCACATGTAGAAGTGCCTGCTCCACTAACGCCAGCCACTAGCTATCGTACGCCTCAAAAGTATCTTTCAACGCGCCCACCATATTATCCTTCAGGCTGTTCGTGTTCAGTCCCGCTGCTGCCCCCATTTGGAACGTATCACGGATACAAATGGCTTTTTTTTAAGGTTAAGACCGACCCCACGATATTGATGACATCACCCGCCGTCCTCACGGCGCTGTGCCTACTCCCAAGCGTCGTCGCGGAAGCCTTGCTGCATGCCTATCATGCCGTGCGAGGTGGTATGCTTTGTCACCGCCACCCTCGGAACGAGCCGTGCCCAACTTTCGTGCCAACGGTCATGTGGCAGTCCGTCCGACTCATCTGCCGCAACGCCCCTCTTCTTCCGGTCACGTCGTGCTTCACAATACGCTGGCTCGCATTAAGGAAGGTTTTGGTGGCCAGAAAAGTACAATGATGAATCCCGCTGCGTTTCGTCATTAACCGTTCGTCAAGCATGTAAGGCCATCACACACATGTCACCGGTCCCCATGCAGGCGATCCCTCTACATGACAGGCCTTTTGACGTAGTGGAAGTCGATCGCTTGGGCCTGTTTCTCAGCACACTGCATGGTGACAGGTTCCTCATTGTTGCCACAGACAACATCACAAATGGTCTGAAATCAGAGGAGTGCCTGACTCTTCGACAAACCGTGTCCTGGTTGTTCCTGAACGAGTGCGTCGTTTTCCTACATCGCACTTCGTGCTTGCTTATGACCAACCACAGCACTGTTTTCGTGTAGCGCAGCTTTAAGAATCCATTCATTGACCCGGTAATTTATCATGCAGCAGCCTCCCTCTCAGCATCCACAGATAAAAAGACTCACAGAGCGCACGAACCGTACGGTAAAAGGCATCCGGTCCTCCCGCGTCAACCCTAGTCACAATGACTGGAATGAAAACGTCGCCGCATCACGTATCGCACTCAGCTCGTCGCAGCACTCGAAATCACCGTTCAAACTTATTGTTTGCACAAGACTTGCCTCTGAGCACGACTGGCCACAGCGCACTGGTAGCCAAAGCTCCACTCGTCCTTGAAACAAAGTGTCTATCAGTAATTCCAAGAACGCGACCTGGTGCAACTTCGACGTATTCAGCGTATATGACCGCATTGCCAGTTCTTGCCCCGCTTTGCCACACCCATTCGTGTCGTCAAAGCTCTTGGACATGTCAGCTTTCATCTGGTAGTGATTCCTGGACTGGGAAACAAGCGCTAGTATAGTGTTCTTTTGCTCAAGCCGACCAGCTGTGTGCTGTATGTCCGTCGCGATTTCTGCAACGTGTTCCTTTCTTGCCAAGAGACAGGGGCTGCGATTGTGGCGAATTAGCAACGCAGAAAAGGTGATACCGGATGACTGTGCCGGTCTCGTGCTGCAAAACAAGATGCATTCCAAAGCTTTGATGTCCCTTTACTCAGTGCTCCGCATGGTACTGGTAATCAGTTTTTGAGTAAATAAATAAATAAAAGACATGTGTACTCAGGGTATGTAGCCATGTGCGAGCCATGTTCAAGTATTTGTAGCAGTAGTCCCTTGTTTCGCAGAGAATATCGTACTCTGAGATTCGAAACATATTCCGTAATACAAAATTAAGAAATTTAGTATATGTAACTCTGCTTCGCATATTTTGTATTCTCCTTCTTCCCTCTTCAGATTTGCTCAGTTTTTTTTTCGACAGCAATTACATCTTTACGATACCACAGATAGATGCTAAAGAGAGGAGCCACTGCAAGAAAGACGATGAAGTGTCTGGGCTCTTGGCGCTGCATTTATTAATAGCGAAGCTGTTCTAGCTAACCGTAAAATGTGCCACCTGCTGCCGCAAAGCCTCACCGAGCTATGACGTCACTGCGTTGCCTAGCAACCACCTCGCGAAGCGACGTGTGCCTCGCCTCCTCTCCGTGCCATGTACATGTTGCCTTGACATGGGAAGTTAAGGGGAGGGAAGGAGAGCATGCGCGCGGCGCACTCCATACTCGGGAGACGGAAAGAGAAAATGAGAGCCAGAAGAGAGAGAAATAAATTGTAGCAGCACCAACGAGGCAACGCGCAGAGCTGCTGCCGACGCCGCCCGCTTTGCCAAGCCGCGCATGCGCCGAAGCAGTAGCGATGACGCCACCTCACGTTGCCTAGTAACCGCCGGCGCAGGCGCGCACTCGCTTTGCCCGACACAGACACGGCTCAGTCGAGCACCTGCCAGCTGCAGGATACTTCGCATGCGAGGTCACATCATCCAGCCGTGTCGTATGCTGCGCGCAGCCCGCACACTGTGCATAGCTTTAGCCCAGTGTACATGCGCTTGGCTTCGGAGTTTGGCATAAAAGGGGCTGCGCCTAGTCGTGTTAAGTTTTGCTAGATATCGAGTGGCTAGCCTCCAACGCGTTCGGCGTCGGCAAGCAACAGCGTTATTGGCACTGTGACAGCCTTGGTTAGCCTGCCTGCGTTTGTGGCACGCCCGGAACGCTGCCGCTCGTAGGCTCCGACGCGTCCAGCGCTAGTCACGCGAAATGTCGCGAAAGGGAACGTACCTCCAAAAATGATCGCGCGAGAATACTTTCCCTACATGCGTAGTTAAGTTAAACCAAGTTGAGATCTAGCAGCAACCAAGTTAATACCTAGCAGTAGCAGCCAGCAAGACTTGAGGATCGAGAGTTTTACTGTGCCTAAGCTTTGCGCGACCGAGTGCAAACCTGCCCGTTTTTTCATCTGAAAATTGCGAACAGTATTTTTGTAACTTCTAAATTATATTTATTTAACCCAGGCTCTGCTATGAAATTTAGTTTTTGTTTTAGTTCTAATCAACCTACCAGAAACCGCCTGATTCTTGGCCAATCCCCCGTAGTAGGTATGAGCCAGTATTTGGAGACAAGAACAGACAAGACAAGCTTCTGGAGTTGAAGGTGCGTTGTCGACCCTGCCCTCAAACCCTCTGCTTACGTTACCTATGCGAACAAAAACCTTCTTGACGTTGGACGTTGAAGGCTTTCCTATCACTGCACTGATTCACACAAGAGCCCATCTTTCTATTATGAGTGCTGCCTTCCGACGACGACTCAGAAAGCCCATAGATGCGTCGGCACGAGTCGTCCGCGTTGCGCATGGCGGCACTGTCCCTATCGTCGGCATGCGTACGGCAGCGTGTCAACATCGCTGTCCTCTTCACCTTGAAAGCTCATTGCCCCACGGCCTAATTCTCAGACTCGATTTTGTATCCACGCATTCGGCTGGTATTGACTGCTTTGCCGGTACCCTTCGTCTTGAGTTGCCGATTCTCTCAGAACCTTCTGACGACACCCCGTGCCGCTTACGTCCCTCCGGCTTCATTCGCCTGCCACCAAAGTCATTAACCTATATATCGAACTGTCGTTTTACCCACCTGTTCCCCGATGGTGACTACCTAATCAGTCAGCTGTCCGACCTTCTACTGCAGTATGACGTCGCCATGGCTCACGCTGTTCTTACTCTTGCACCCAACCGGCCTTGCATGCCTACTTTTAACTTTGGATTGGCCAAGCAAATTCTCCCACAAGGTATTCGCCTTGCGAAAGTTGATTCTCTAGGCGGCCACCAAGTAGCGGCTGTATCAACCAAAGATTCTTCCGAGCTTAGCAGGCCTCTCATGCCACGCTTCGGGAGCCTATCCAAAAATAAAAAATGGTTGCGGTACAGCAGGCTGAAGGCCTTGGAAAAGTTTTATTGCCCTACCGAGACATTTTCGACTTCGAAGATCGCCCCTTAGGCCAGACGCTTGCTGTAAATCATCGTATTCATACTGGTGATGCTACGCCTATTCACCG
Organism: Dermacentor silvarum; assembly: GCF_013339745.2. NCBI lineage: Eukaryota > Metazoa > Arthropoda > Arachnida > Ixodida > Ixodidae > Dermacentor > Dermacentor silvarum. Next base: position 129,790,089 of record NC_051155.1, read on the forward strand.
ACGACCACATGAGTTTCTGCGTCGGAACGCCAAGTAATTCAAAGTGAAGTGCACAAGATGCTCGGTAAAAACATCAATGAGCGTTCTTCGAGTTCCTGGACGTCATCGGCGGTGTTGGTTAAGAGGGAAGACACGCGCCGCTTCTGTTTACACTGCCGCAATCTGAACAAAGTTACTAAGAAAGATGTCAACCCGCTGCCACTTATCGACGATGCCCTTGACTCTCTTGAGGATTCCTGCTACTTCTATTGATCTTCGTTCTGGATATTGATAGATTACTGTTGACGATTAGGACAGAGAATAAAACGCGTCTATAATACCCGATGAGCTATAGCAAACTAAAGTGATGCCCTTTGGATTATGCAACAATCTGGCCACCTTTGAGCGTATGATGGGCTCCTTTCTCCAAAGTTTTAAACGGTCCACACGTCACTGCTACCTCGACGACGTCATCATCTTCTCGCCAACGTTTGATACTGGCCATAAGCGTCGAACAGCCATACTTGATGTTTTTTTCAAAGGCGAAGCTGCAACTCAACTCACCAAAATGCCGTTTTGACTATCGCCAAATTACTGTCCCGGGCCGTCTCGTTGACGCGTTGGGAGTACAGCCTGGTCCTGACAGAACTCGCGCTAATACCTTCCGGTACCCAAGACCGCTGAAAAACGTCCGAAGTTTTGTAGGGCAATGCTCGTACTGCCGTCGTTTTGTTCAAGATTTTGCGGCAATTGCTCAACCTCTCACTAATCTGGCCACAGCGCACTAGCAGCCAAAGCTCCACTCGTCCTTGAAACAAAGTGAGTATCAGTAATTCTGATGTACCCCACTAATCTCGTGGGGTACCTCAGAAGCAGCCAACTTCTCTCACTTTGTTGGCCTTCTCACCTCACCACCGATCCTCGCCCACTTCGACCCTGATGACTCTGCAGAATTTCGTACAGATGCCAGGAGGCATGGCTTAGGCACTGTCCTAGCCCAGCGTCAGCGTGACCAGGATCGCGTTATTATTTTGCAAGCCACGTGCTATCACCACCGGAACGCAACTATTCAATTCAATTGCCGTTGTCTGGGCGGTTGCAAAATTCCGACTCTGCTTGTATGGTCGCCCGTTCACCGTAGTCACTGACCATCATGCTTTCTGCTGGCTTTCACCCCTAAATTACCCTACGGGCGAGCTTGGTCGATCGGCTTTGAGGCTCCAAAAGAGTTTTCGTTTTCTGTGGTTTACAAGTGTGGCCGCCTGCACCAAGATGCTGAAAGTTTGTAGCGTTACCCTGTTGACGACGCTGACCCCTCTAATACTGACAGTGCTTTTTGCGTTATCTCCGTATCACAACTCCTCAATATCGCCGACGATCAACGTCGTGACACCTACCTCAAAGCAGTCATCAGCGGTAAACGCACTTTTGTGCTTCTTGAGGACGACGGGCTTGTGTGAACGTCTGTGACTATTAGTGCAATACCGCAGGCGTCCGTGAAATTATCGCTCATTTCCTTCTTTCCTTCCCTCTCCTCTCTCCTTGTCATCTTTGTGTTCCACTTTCCCATTCCCCCGGTGTAAGATAGCCAACCGGAGGTTATTCTGGTTAACCTCCTTGCCTTCTGCTTTTCTATTTCCTCCTCCCCTCCAGCCGATGCTACTCTACGCCTCTTCATCCTCAGCGACGGTACTCTGTGCCGTCGTAATCTTCGCCCGGAAGGCTCTGATGTCCTACTTGTAATTCCTAAATACCTCCGCTGAACCGTTCTAAAAGAAGTTCATGATGCACCAGCGGCGGGACACCTCGGTGTATATAGAACCTGCGAGTGAGTACGCTTCCGTTTTTTTTTTCTGACCTTGGTTTGCCCTTTCCCTAGGACGTTACGTCGCCACTTCTTACCTATGTCAACGATGCAGGAAGCCATCTCAGGTCCCCGCTGATTACCTGCAGGCACTCGACATCCCGGCCAAGCCCTTCCAACATGTCGGCTTAGACTTCCTCGGCCTCATCCCGGAATATAAATGGGGAACAAGGGGGTTGCTGTCGCTACGGACTAAAAATTAATTATGGGTTTTACTTGCCAAAACAGCAGGAAATCAGCGTTCAGTTCGGTAACGTAACAATAAATGAGGTTCACTGTATTAAATTTCTTGGCGTGTGGTTCCACCAACACCTTTCCTGGAACACACATATATCCAAATTGACATCTGAAATAAGTAAAAGTGTTGACTGTCTCTACAAAGTAGCTAATCTGGTATCTGTGTGGCTAAGACTGCAGATCTATTAGGCTCTTATATACTCTAAGTTAACCTACTGTGTTCTAGTATGGGGAACCACTACTTCTACTAACTATCAGAAACTACTAATACTTCAGAAGAGAGCACTGCGGTACATCCATGGTTACTATGGCAGACCAAGAGATTTGTCCACGTTGCCGTTATTTTGCAGGTATGATCTGCTTAAAGCGAATCAGGTCTAGCCTTTTCGTTTGCTGCAATATATCAAAAATAGTAAATTACACATACAAAACTATCCTGTGTCTAGTGACGCATACTATTTTCGTACACAAATCCACCAGGTCCCTAAAACACGTACTAACTATGGCATACAAAAATTAAATTTTCAGGTAATTACGACTCTTAATAAGGTGTCAACAAACGTTAATTTTGATATGTCTTTGAGCCTATTTAAAAAACAAGCCAAACAACATTTAATTTATTCGGACTTGTGTTTTGTATAGCGCCACTTTATTGATGTCTGCTTGTTATTTGCTTCTTTGTAATAACTGTATCTTCATCTGAGATTCTGTTTTTACATTGTTACATTTTCAGTTATGCGTTATATGATGTCAAACTGCACAGGGGAGCCGAGGATTTCGTGAGACCTTCCAGCCTTTAGCCCCGGCTTCCTCCTTTGTAAGAAGAAAAAATAAACTTCACTTCAAACCACGATCTGATTATGAGGCACGCCGTAGTGGGGGACTCCTACGACAACGCGACATGTTACGCTATAACACGCGCTCTTCCGACAAGTTGCGCAACTGATCTTGAGGATTTCCTTTAACACGATATCATTTTGATGCATGCTGCTCCGCACTTAATACTCGCAAACCATGGTCGTTCATTTCTGCCAGAAGTAAACACGACATCATGCGTGTCTGCGCTATAGTGATATACAGCATAAACTGACCACTTCCTGAGATCCACAAACGAATGGCCTCACTGTGCATTTTAACCGAACCCTTACAGACACGCTATCGAAATACGTTTCAGCCAACCACCATGACAGGGACCTTCCTCTACCTTACATTAGATTTGCTTACAACTCTTCCCATCTCGAAAATGGACCCCTGGCATAGATTGGCCTACGCTATCTGCAAGTGGCCGTCACAAACTCATTTGTGATTACTTGATTAACATAACTATTTCTTTCGATTTGACGCAAATTGTGAATTCCGCAACCCGCGAAAGCTCAATTTTAGATCTTGTTTTCATAAATGAGCAACTTAGACAAAATGGTTATGACTGTAATATTGCTGAAAGCCTGTCGGACCATAAGGGTGTCACTGCTTATTTGAATTTAGCAACTGTGGCTAAGCTTCCTTCCCATCAGGCTGTATTGAACTTTGAGCGTGCCGATGACAACTTTATAACTGAGTTCATGCTCTTTTCATGCTTTCATGCTCTGAGTTCATGCTCATGCTCTTTTGATGAGTTTTTGAACTGCGCGAACCATTACTCTGTTGACGTGTTAGTGAAGCGTTTTTGTTCAGTTATCAATCAATGTATCACTGATTACATTCCAACCAAGTGTTTAAAGCGTAATCCCAATCACCCGTGGTACACACGTGAAATTATACACTTAATTCGTCGCCTCAGGCGTCTCCGCAAACAACCCTATGCAAACAATCCAATGAGAGCTTCAGTATTGTCCACACTTAAAAATCAGGTAAGTTTGCACTCGGTCGCGCAAAGCTTAGGCACAGAGAAGCCTACTGCATGGCTGCTACTGCTATGTATGAACTTGGTTGCTGCTAGGTATTAACTTGGTTTAACTGAACTACGCATGTAGTAAGGTATTCTCGAGCGATCATTTTCGGAGGTACCTTCCCTTTCGCGACATTTCGCGTGACTAGCGCTAGACGCGTGGGCGCCTACTAGCGACAGCGCTCCTGGCATGCCACAAACGCAGGCAAGCTAACCAAGTTTGGTACAGTGCCAAGAACGCTGTCGCTTGCCGACGCTAAACGTGTTGAAGGCTAGCCCCTCGATATCAGTCGGCCAGCTTCACTGTGTCTTGAGTTTTGCGTGGTCTAATGCAAGCTTTCGCCTGTCTATTTCTCCTGGCTCAGCGCGCCGCGCAGAGAAGAGAGGCAGGTGTCGGGAAGGCAGGGCGCTGGCGAGGAAGAGACCGCGTGCGCGTGCACGCGGTCTCCTCCTCAGGGTTGCCATGGCTACCACGGCTACGCACCACAAATTACGGCTGGCGTAAAGAGCTTCGCTGTTAAAACAACTTAAAATCTGCTATGTCAAATGCGAAAAGTTTCTATTTTAATAGCACTTTGTCATCCTTCATTAAAAACAAACCATCAAAGTTCTGGTGAACCATCAGTCCACCAAGTCAGAGCTCTTCTTCATTCATTATTGCCAATCAACAATGCTTAGATAATCTTAGCATCACTGAAGCCTTTAATAATTACTTTATATCAGTGTTCACCTGTGATGATGGACGCACCCCCACGTTTTTCACTGTTCCTTCGTCATCACGTTTCCTAGTGTGGTAATCACTTCAACTTGATTCATAACCTTATACTCAAGATCGATAGTATGAGTAGTACTGGGCCAGACAATATATCACATATGTTTTGACGGCGATATTCTGAATGGAGCTCGCGGTATTTATCCCTAATTTATTTCAAAGTCTGGAAAATCATCTGCTGTTCCAATACTCTGAAAATGTGCTAACGTTGTTCCCTTTCACAAATACGGCAATAAGCAGATAATGTCTAACTACTGTGATGTGTTTCGTTGTCACTGATCTCGGAGGCGTGCGGGTGTTATGAGAGATGGATAGGGAAGAGGCATGGCAACACAGCAAACAGATTTTATTTACACGCGAACTCAAAAACCTCAAACCAAAAATTCAAACACACCCTGAACTAGAACACAATACATAAATAAATGTTAACAAAAATATACAACCGACCAAGTCTATCCACGTTCATGCCCTTAACTTTGCCTACGTTAGTCCTAGGCCCTTCCTACCCCAAAGTCTGGCATCACTGGCCTACTGTAGCGACGATACAAGAAAGTCGTTCTTACGGAGCTGTGGTTGCTCGTATCTTCCCGGCCGGAATCTCGTAGAATCCTTTTCCATGTGGCCGTTTCGCCGATCTTCGCATCAACGTTGCTGCATAGAAGTCGGTCCTTCAACTGGCTCGTCTCGGAAGCCTGGGTAACCCGGTCGCTGTTGCTGACGTGGCCGGGAGAGGTGACGGGTTAGGCCTAGCGACGTCCTCGGCCGCTGCTTCCGTCTCGCTCCTTTCCCGAGTGCCGACGTGGCGTTCCGGGGATCATCGAGCGTGCCGGTCTGCCTTGGAAGAGGGGTCCTTTCTGGGGTGCCCGGTCCTGCCGTGAGAGGCTGCAGCCGGTCCAGGAGCCTCACTCGAACTTGCCGAGGTCGACGGCCACACCATGGACGGCCAACGTCACGGACTCGGCCAGACCCCCAAGTCTCCCGTCGCCAGTGCGGTGCTGGCGATGCGACCTTCCTGGCCCGGAACCACGTCGATAATGCTCAGACAACGCCGTTTCTCCTTCGATCACGCCTCGGGTCACGCACCTCGCGCGCTCGCGCCGTTCAGAACGCTCCGCTCACATCGTCCTCGTCTTCTTTTATTTCGCCTCCGGCCACTTACTCATGACAACTACACACCTATTTCTCGGCCCACCCGAAGAAGTGATTCGCCTTAACACTGTTCCTTTGAATTCATCGATTGATTGTTTTAGGTTTTCCTTTCTTCCACATACAATTGCGATTTGGAATCGCCTTTAGCGGTTCTTTCGCGAGTTATCGAGTGATGAAATTGAAGACCTAATACCTAATTATGTTCATTATTCAACTAGCTCTTCCTGATGATGCTTTTTCTATATTGTTTGTTTTCTTTTTGCCACTCAAATTTATTCTTCAATTGATTGAAATATGTGTGCACTCACTCCCGCAATATCTTTCTATGCAAGATGGCAGTATATGTAAATAAATAAATAAATTGGTGGTTACTCCGCGTTATACCTCTTGTATGGCTGAAAATTGACGCTAGTAAAAGACACTGTGCTTCCTTCTATCACAGCTTCAACTACCTATAGCGCCCGTTATGCCATCGCCTGTGCTGACCACGCTCGCCAACTCGCACGCGCTCGCCTGTAAGTGTCTCAAGAGAATCAGAAGCATCGCTACGACCTCCGTCGCCATCATGACCATTTCTTGCCCGGCAACCTCGTGTTGCTTTGCTCACTGATTCCGTAAATACTATTTCTTTGTGAAGAACTACTCTCCATTTACGCAGGCCCATATCGCGTGCTCCGCCAAGTGACCGATGTCACCTATAAAATCATTCTAGCCACGCCCACTACGTCCTCCACTGTGACAACCAGTGACATTGTCCGCATCGTCAGATTCAAGCCCTACAACTCTCAACGCGCCTTAGAGATTTAACAGCAACGTGACGGCGCTTTTGCCTCCGGGCGGCTAGTATTGCGATACCATCGACAGATGCTGTAGAGACGAGGCACCGCGAGAAAGACGATGAACTGTCTGGGATCTTGGCGTGAGCAACCAGTGTTGATGTAAAAATTCAACATTTTCTTTTTTGTGTATTTTAAATTAATTATTATTCATTCGATCTGACTTTACTGATTTTATTTCAACAGATAATTTTACGTTCTACATCGCTAAGTCCATAGGTATTCGGAAACGTATACATTATAAATTGCAATTATCTTTCATTTATTGGCAACGTTTTTAATTAGATCTACAAACGTTGTTTCTTGGCCAATCCCCCATAGTGGGCAGCAGCCACATGGTACGAAACCACAACAAGAAGCGTCATGGGTGTCAAGGCACGGAAAGCGCTGTCGAGGACAGCAGTAAATTAGGTCGGCTGCTAAGTAGGAGGAGGAATAAACTTTGTGTAGAAATGAGGTGACGGTGGAATCTTCCGACGTGGGCGGCGTCCCTAGTACAGGATGCCGTGGGCCTGAGCCGACAGCTTGGCCTTGCTCACCAGACGATGCTTGTCAGCTGATTGGCCCTGCTCACCAGGCTTGTCAGCTGGGCCTCCCACTGCTCGACGGTTGGCCTGGTGATGGGTGGTGTCGATGGCTTGTGCCCACACTCCCATACCATGTGGTAGAGGGTATGAGGCGCAGAACAGAAGGCGCAGTTGTAATTGCAGCTCGTAGGAGACATGGCGTGCAGAAGGGTGGGGTGTCGAAATTGGGAAATTTACAGGAGCAAGTTGGAATCAGCTAGCGCAAGACAGGGGTAATTGGAGATTGCAGGGAGAGGCCGTCATCCTGCAGTGTACATAAAAAATAGGCTGCTGCTGATGATGACGAGACATGTTTATTTATGTCATATATTCAAGGTAGATGTTTTAATATTCAACGGTCAAATTGCTCAGACAAGATATTGTTTTATGTACTGAATTATTCCTTATAACTTTTTTTACAATTGCAGTACGCAAACAGAAGTAATGAGATATTACAGCGTAAGCTCTTATGGGCTCATTCCAATATCCGTTTCGGTTCGCGATGGTTTCCGCCACCGCCGCTGGTGACCGTAACCGCTATCGCCGGAAATGCAAAAAAAATGTAGCCGGTCCCTGCCGGGATTCAACCCAGGCACGCTGCGCGGGAGTCCGATACTTTACCACTCAGTCATGCAAGCGCTTCGTAACAGACAGCGGAAAGATTCCCTATAAACGCGCCCTAGGCAGGCGCGCAGGCACAGACGACGAGATGCGATTCAGACGAGGCGCGCAATCAACGCGGCGATCCCGAGCCTCAACCAGTATGGTGGCGCCATCTAGTTAAGGCGCCTGCAAACACAGCGTGCGCGACATGTAAGTTGCATATATCAGTTGCATGCTGCTTGTAACTTGACCTAGTTAACTCAAGCAGGCTAGGTGACTATTTGTCACCACCCCGTTTTGAAGATTCCAATAAACAGTCATCATCATCATCAAACAACAACAACGTACCGTGCCACGAGTCAAGGGATGTGAGATGTGCGCCACGTATTCTGGATACCTCTTCGGTACAGGTTATGGCGTCTCATCGCGAGGTACGATTCGCTGTTGTAGAAGTAAATCGTAGAGCTACGTGCGCGATTACCACCAATCATCGGGCTCAGCAGACTGCTGTGCAGAGAGCATTACAAGCTGCAGCTCGCCGTCGACTCCGGGCGGACAGTTCAGATAGTTCTCGTCAAAACGAGGCGAAGAGACTTTGCCGCGAAGACCCTGTTGTACGTGGTACCGAAATTGGAGCTACTCTTGAGCCGCTCCAACAGCTTACGCTGGGATTTATGATGATGATGAACCTTTATCATGGCTCGTACCCACTGAGGGGGATGGGCCAAGAATCGTGTGACTGTGCTGTGTGTGCCATGCAGGCCTGTGACTATTTTTATTTGCAGCGCGTGCCTTCTATTAAAAAAGGAAAAAAAACAATATTAGTTATCACTATCTGAAAGTTATGTCATTTCAGTGACGCCGCTCTTTACGGGCGGATGTATGATGGCATTACATGCACTGCATGGCATGTTAAATCTTTTAAAGGCGTCAGAAATTTTGGAAAACCCGAGTATGTCGCATCCACGTATAGTATCCACGTATCTTGCTATCGTTGACAGTGCTTCGGCCTTCAGAAGAAACAGGCAATTTTTTCGTCTATTCGTGTTTAGTAATGTAAGCTTTAGGATATAGTTTTATTGTTGCAACTAGGTTCAGCTACCTTCCTCCCTACCACCAGTTATTCCTTTTCGTTCTCCCACCCGATTCCTGGCCTCCCATTGTTCATTGGTAAGTGGCTATATTTGGCGTTACCATCATCCACATCATCATTATCTAAGGAAAAGAAGGAAGATGCCAACGGTGCCATGATGGATAGGCCACGCCCGGCACATTACAGTTTTTCTGCACCGCAGCTCTCTTCCTCTCTGAAGGCAACCACTAGCACGGTTTACTTGACCTCCTCGCCGTCTTCGAGCTGCTCGCTAAACCTCAGTGACGTCGACGACAGCACGTTCTACGACTCCACGTACGCATCGCAGCCATTCCCGGCGACCTCGCGTGCCCTGTCCGAAACCTCGGCAGAGTGTCGTAGCTGTGCCAGTACAGTTCGAAGCAGCCGCAGTCGGGACGAGGAGGCGTATCTGACGCACTTCGACGTCAGCGCATCGACGCGACGGCGGCGGGACGTGGTGGCCCGCGGTTGGGCGGCCAAGCTGATCTGCATCTCGGCCCTGGCCGTCCTCTTCTGCGTCCTGGCATCAAGACTCGTACTGGAGAAACTTTCGGCGCCCCGAGAAGCCGACGCCATCGGTACCCTTGACTCGATCAACGAAACGGAGACCATGCTCGTGCTAGAAGTCCCCGGGGAAGAGAGTGCACTGAGAACCTGGTCTTCACCATCCCTGGTTGCGAATAACAGCGCGTCGAGACAAAGTGACGCAGTGAAGACGAAATACGGCATTCCTCAGATTGGCGCAGTGTCCGAACAGCGCTACGCAGCTCCGGCCTTTCGCCATTATCACCCCGTCACGCGACCAAAGAACGTGGTGATCAAGACAGCGGTTTTTCCCAGCTGCTGTTGAAATCCATTTCGGCCTTCTTGGGACATCGCAGATGCCAGAGAAGCACCTGAGTAACACCACCGCAGTACCATCGTCACCGACAGGCGAGGCTGCGTCTCGTATTAAGCCTCCGACCCAATTCGATGATAACTGGTCGCACCAGTCGAACATTATATGGCCGTCACCACAGACAGCCGCGAATGCATGGCTGAACGGTAGAAGGTCGGCTACGACACGACGCACTACTAACGTCGTGTACGTCAACAAGACTTCTGACACGCCGAATTTGTTGTCATCGACTATCCCACGTGCAACCGCACTTGGAAAGCGGGAGAAGGGCGATTCTTCAGAACGTCGCCGTAACCTCGTGTATGCAGAGACTGTCGCAGCATTTAGCAATCGCTCGCAGATCTCTACTGCGAGCCTATTTGTACTGAGAACGTAGTTGCCGGAGAATAGCACTAATTGCAATTATAAAATGTGCGTAGTCTCGAAAGCATGGCGAAGCTGCCATCGCTTCGGAGGAAAAACACAAGTCCAAACCAACCCATTACAAACTGCAAAAATAAAAATCAATATAATCACTTCATGAAATGTTATTGGTGAAGCTTTTTAACAGAGGGAGCCCGTTTCTACGGTGGCTTACTCGAAAAACTTGCAATGCACTTGTCCAGTCCTGTTTCCGCCATATCACATAGTGTACTGTCGATGCCGGCTACCTCAAGAAGTACAAAGGCATATTAAAGATTCGTCCATGTGCACGAAGTATTGCATTTAAAAGACAACTCCCAAATTTTGGCTCGCACACCGTACATTCCTCTACGTAATAAGCCCGCTGTAAGTTTTCAGGAACTGTATCTTTTAATAATACTCTTACAAGCGCGAGAGAATGTTCAATCAGGCAACGAAGGCGACAGCGAACAAATAGAACATGGCCGCGATGTGGTCAGCGATATTTTCTTTTTCCGTTTTAGGCATCACCAGATCTCTTTTCATGTGTCACTCGTTCGTGTGTGAACACAATAATACATTTTTTAAAACCTCATTAAGCATTATAGACACAAAGCCTTACGGTTGTGGGCGGCGTAGCATGTATCTTCCGAGGTTAGGATGATCTGGTTCCGAGAATTGAAGCCGAGAACAAACCGGAGACATGTTGCGTCTGATACATGTTTGCACAGATCCGAGCCCCCTTATGTACTAAGAAAGGTTGAGAGCGAGGAAAGCTCGGCTCGAGGACTAACTTGTTCTTACTTGCTATTCTGCATTGGAGAAGGGGCACGGACAAGAATAGGAGTGATATTGGTGATGATAATGAAGAGGGGGTTCTTGTATATAAGACCACAACGTCGCAGCATCTCTCAAGCGGTGTGCCTAGGCCAACGATTTGCAAAAAGGCTGGAGACACCCCTATAATCAGGTGTAAAGTCAAGGAGGGGGGGGGGGGGGGGGGCGGTCCGTTCTTGCCTGGCAATTAGCAATACCTGCGTATACCTACACACGCACATCATATGCACTAATCTCCCCAGCAATCGTGCACCAAGATTTAAAAATATGCAAATACAACGTAGGTGGACAGAACCAAGATACCTTTGTTTGCCGTCGCTTTGAAATACTCATACTATATTGCGTGTATTCGGGGCTTCTTTCACGCTCGGACGTGAAAGAAGCCCGCGGAAAGTGTTTTATGTAGCACGTATTGAGCAAGAAAATATTGTATCGGGAGTTTTTCATGTTGCTCTACAATTTTCTCATTCACGGTTTTCATCTAATTAAAATATTTAAAAAGTTGATGAATTATTTAGACTATTTATGTTATTAGGCGGAATGCAAAAAATAATCTGAGTATTCTCCAAGCGACGGCAGACAACATTTTGGTTTTGTCCAGCTACATTGTATTTGCATATTTTGAAATGTCGGTGCGTGATAGTTGGGACACCCTGTACACAGGCATACCTCATACGAGCATCCCATGTATGCCCACCCACCCTCCCCCTTTATTTTCGTCAAGCAAAAGGAGACTTGGAGACTTAAGCACTGGCTATAACAATGGCTGCGCTCTTGGCGTCAGGCCTATGGCCCAAAATGAGATCACCAAAAGATGCTGGCTCTCCCCTAATCAAGTGTAAATGTAAGCATGAAATGGCAACCAGCAAAGCAGATTGGTGCCGCGAAGCAGATCTTGTGCGTGCGAAGGAGAAATGGAAAGCACGTGTGCATGTATGGTAGAAACTACAATCTGCAATCTGGTAGAAACTACAAGAAGGAAAAGGCGAAAGGAGAGAGTTCGCGAGCACAGTAGCAGACCTGTAGAGCGCAGAGAAAGAAGGAAGAGGTCTTTTCCTTCTTTCTTTCAATCCCTCATCCCCTTTGCCCCATGCTACGTAGCCAACCGGAGGTCCACCTGGTTGGCCTGTCTGCCCTTTCCTTGTTTTCTGTCTCCCTCTCTCTCGCCGCAGGGTGGAGAAAAAAATCACAGCATATCCACGGGGTGAATGATGATGAGTGGGCGAAGCTCCGGAGGGAATCATCGGATCTCCCGCTTAAGGGGACGCTAGCACAAACGCGTTAGAAACGTGCAGCACTCTCTAGTAAGGGGGAGCGGCCACAGCGTCTTACGCAGCCATTTACACATGCCGGAACGTGCACCGCGTTTGCCGACGCCATCACATGACTGCTGAGAGAGTATACCCCCCGTATTCATAAACGCTCCTCGACTTGAACTTGACTTGCCACCGCTTTGGGCAGCGCGTTCGAAACGCGTTGAAGGTAAGGCGGAGAGGCCACAACGTCTTACACCAGCTTCTTACACGGGCCGTAACGCGCTAGCACAAACGCGTTAGAAACGCGGCCTTTCGTTAATGTTGGGTATTTATTGCCATCGGGGTGCGTGTGTCCATGTCCGCTTCGTGGCGTAGTGGGCTAACGCCACGCGCTCCGAAGCGAGGGGTCCGTGGTTCGATTCCGCGCTACGGACACAACTTCGGAATTTTTTTTCTCATTTTTCTCAGACTGGTTACACACTACTACTACGACGACGACGACGGGGACGAACGGGTGCCGCTATAAGGAGCTTCGCCCCTAAAAAAAATTACGGGGGATGCTTAGAACTTTCGAAGAATGCGAAGGCAAAAACCTAGTTGGACCCTGAGGGACGTGGATGGAAGCTCTGAGCCCACGCGACGACGTATACAAGGCGCGCGAGCGCGTCGCGAGGGTGCTGCAGCCGTTTCCAGAACGTTCTACGGGCGCAGCCGCTGACGTTTCCTTCGTCCTCCCCAGCGCCGCCACCACGCTTGCCCTCAACGCCCCTACTGCGCTGCTGCTGACATTTCCCTCCTCCTCGCCAGCGGCGATGTTGCGCTTTCCTTCAACGCCCTCCGGCGTTGAGCGCGAGGGGCAGTATGGGAACGCTAGCACAGAATTGCTTTTGCAAACGTTAGCGCTGGCCCCATTACTACTTTCCAGATTCCACGCACCGCCTCATATATACTGTAGCTCCCAAAGTCGTCTATGTTGTATTATTGCTGCATACCGCTTCCCCTTTATTTTAAGGCGAAAGCACTATATGTCTCATCGTTCAATCGATCTTCAGTGTCCTTGAGCAAAAACCGTGTCGTCGAAGCGAAATCGTACACGACGATGACTCCGTGTAGTAATTCACTTACTACACCGACCCGGCATCGTGTCTTACCTGTATGCAAACGCTCATGCAACGATTGCTTGCTGGCTTCCTATACTATGGAGCATACCCACTACGGGAGATTGCCCAAGTAGCTGGTGGTTAAACGGGTGATGCGGGGGGGTTGGAAGAGAAAGCGTGAGGGAAAAAGTATTGAAATGATCCAGTCAAACACACTGATGTTAGAAACATTTTAGCCCGATAGCGTTAAAGGCCCCGTGTCGCAGAAAATCTGGCGTAGGCGTCGGTGTCGGTCTCGGCGTCGGCGTCCGCGGCCAAGGAAATCATTCCGAACCACCCGACTGCGCAGGCTCTCCGCGCGGTGCACATGCGCTGCCGAACTAATCAAATCTCCCAAAGCAAAATACGTCAGAAAATCCGTAAAGTACGATGTAACCATAACCTACAGGCGTGACAATTCTGATGGTGCGCGGGTCCCCGTCGGCATCGTGTTAAGATAGATCTAATTCAGCCACTCCAACCCACCAGCTTCGGTTGGGAGTGGAACCCTCGAGATTCCGTGGCAGTCGAACCCACCACCTTTGGCGTTAAGGCGAAGTTAATGAAGGCGCAGTTAATTAATATGGAGTAAATGAAGGCACTCGAACACACGACCTTTGGTGGTAGTCGCACCCTCGACCTTTGGTGGCAGTCCAACCCCCAACCTTTGGCATTAATTAGGACGTCGTTAATTAAGGGACAGTTAATTAAGGTGGCGTCAGTTAAAGCAGTGGAACCCGGGACCTTTGGTCGGAAAAAAATCAGAAACAATAACGCATTCGAATGAGAATGTCAAGTAATTTAATGAATGTCTCTTGAGCGCGCAAGCTATCACCTTCACCCTCTTTTTGTGAAGAGCGGCGTAGCAGCCAGCTGTGGAACAAGACCACGAACGCTCGAGCAGTGGCACGAGCGCGAGGAAAACGCCAGGCGAGCTCGTTCACTTTTTCTGTACCTCACAGAGACCTTTAAACAAAGATTTTAGGCATTCGCCTTAAAATCCGAGGGTATCTAAGCACTTAGCCTACGTTCACACTTGGGAAGCGGCAAGCGGAAGGAAAGGCCAAAGCGGCCGGAAAGTTTTTTCGCGCCTGTCCAAGTTGTTCACATTTGTTTTGCTACCGCCGCGGCCGCGGCTGCCGTTTTCGTCCAGATCCATCTAGTCTGCGTACGTTTGTCGGCGTGGTGGCGCTCATTATCGCATTATTTCGAGCGGTATGTTCATTCATTGAACCACGTACCGTCATCAAAAGTGATCATTTTACGCAACTTCGCGTGTCATCTGCGACCTTCGGTAAATTCCTCGTTGGCGTTCCGTAATTCTCCTCACACGGGTGCGGTAGCGCTGAATCACAGGTTGGTGCCTAGGTGTGATAATATTTCTTTAATAGCTTTTATTGCGATAGCAATGATATGGACACTTCAACCGGATTTCTGCCGTCGTCGTCGCCGTCGCCGTGAGGTTCCCTATAGATAAAATCTTCGCCGCGTGCCGTATGCCCGAGCGGAAGCGTGCGGGGACGCACGCTATCACGGAGAGCGAACGCACTCAATCTCCCACGCGCACGGGGGGGGGGGGGGGGGGGGGCACTTCCACTCTGCCAACAACCGCGCTCGTCGCTCACTCGCACCGTCTCTTATCTCCACACGGCTCTGACCTTTATGCGCCGTGCATTCGCCGCTCAGTTTCCGTTGCAGCGATAAACCGCACGTACCTTCGCCGCTGCGGCGTATCCGCTTGCTGCCAGATTTTTGACGGTCGTTGTCTGAAGTCATTCAGTGTGTTCTATTCATGTCTGTTTGTGCGCGCTCACTCCACGCTTGTTCATTCAGTTAGTAATAGTCGGGCCACATTTTCCAACGCACGCTACACATGCAATGCTGCCCGGATTGGCAGTGCAGCGCTACAGGTGTCCCTTCGCACGCGCGCTGCCCACGGGAAGCGCTTCTCATCAACACCACCGTTTCACACGCGCCTTCTCGTGGTCATCGAGTCTCTCTTCATATCGGTCTACTTTCGCCGCAGCACACCTGCTTACTTAATCAGCTCATGTTTACTACAATTCATATTGCTACCAAAGCCGCTCACCTTACTTCGTATGACATTGCTGTGTTGCTATCGCATTCATTGCGTCGCCCTTAGGGCGAAACTGTGACATTTTTTTATTTACAAGTTGTAATAACATTTCATCATTTCGCATTGTCGGCGCCTCCAGGACACCAAAGGGGCAACGGGAACACCACAGCTAAAACCCGGGCTGGCCCTTGTGTTGGGGCTCGCCAAAGCCTGCGCGTCCTACGTGAGACCTACGCTCTCAATCTATAGTCACGACGAGAAAAGCACCCCGCGACTTCTGCAACATACCGTACACGTGCGAGAAGAATTATGGAGCGCCAACGAGGAATCTGCCTAACTATTGTCTGCCATGGAAGTGGAAGAAGAAATGGCTTTTATACTTCTACCTACTTGTTTTCTAGAAATGGACGATGAATAAACGGAAGACGCGGACACCTCGGGAACGGCGGTTGTGGGTTCGCCTGGCTTTGCAAAAGCGCGAGAAGTTGGGTCACGCCAAGGCTTCGTTGCCGCATCTCCGGTCGCGTGACGTTGAATACTATCGCGAGTATTGCTGACAGTACGTTTTAGTGCCACTCTTGTCGTAGAGCAAGGGCTGGTTCTTGATCGCGTCGATCAGCATTACAGCCTACACTTTTGGTGCCATGTTCAATTTTACGACCGGTTGTAAAAGCAGAGCTACTTTCCGCCGCGTTTCCGCTTCGCCATGGCGAAAAAATCGGCCCGAGACCGATTTGGCTCGCAGCCTGTTTTTCTGCCTGTTTTGCCGCCTAGGCGGGCGGATTTTTGCAAGATTTTGCCGCTTCCGACAGCTTCTAGACCAAGTGTGAACGTAGCCTTAGACTTGTGAAAGCGAAGGCATTAATGTGCAATTGAATGTCGCTGAGCGGTCCTTCCAGTTATGAACGCCTCGCGGGCAAGCAAGAGCGTTGAGACGCCTGGCGCGTTTTAGAACGCAGGCGAGAAACTGCGCGGACAAGGAACCCGCCGATAACACAGGCTTCGGTGAGCGTGAGGGTGGTTGCCGTAGCGTCGCCGTGATACCCTTTCTCCTCACGCAACACCTGGCGCAAGAGGCATGTACATGCTGCAGCAAACATCCGGACACTACTCAGCCGTAATACACCCTTATAGAATTCGAAGGTATTCCCCCCGGTGAGACCCGTAGGTAAGCTACACCTTCGAGAAGCGCTTCGATTTAAAGTTGACTGAAGCATCAACTGGTCAGCGGTCGAGATAAGCGAGAGACATTTAGAGTATTCATGGAAATAAAGCATGGAAGCGATTGATACGACTGGATTGGTTATAGGCATAGGTAGTGGTACACGGTAGATTTAAAATTTTTGACGAAGAGGAAAAAGATGGAGATGTATACAAAAAAATGCTAGAAGGAAAAGCATGTATAGCTTACTCAAGGAGGCTAAGTGACTAATTGTCACCTCCCCATTTCAAAGGGGATGCTAGTAAATCATCAATGATCATTAAGTTGACTCGCACTAGAGACTCAGTCACTAAATGCCTATTTTTTTCGTGAAAGGAGAATTGCTCGCTTACATGCGCGAATGTTTGCTCTAATTGATACCGCATGAAACAGTGCAAAATTTACTACACACAGTATTTCGCTAGCTATCCCTTCGTTGTTTCGAATTTGTACGCGAGGTTGCAACTTTTTCACCTTACTTTAAAATACATTGCAAGAAAGCGTTACCTTAATTAAAAAAACCGCATGACGGCGCACTTTACTCACGATACTACTGTAGAACGCACTCTTTGTTTCGAGCATTTGGTTTCGTTCAGCACAATGAAGCAGCAAACGGCGGTTTCTTTTTCGTTCTTTTAATGTGTATTTGTTTAATATTTATAAAATAATTTGCGAGCTTAAATGAAATCATGCATTTTGTCAAATACTTTTTACCCAATATAAATCCCGGAGAGGCTGGAGCTTGTCAACAGTGAGAGGGTACCCTTTTGATGGAGCGTCCCCTTTGGTGGAAGCGACGGAAGCGCCCTTGTAGGGGAATTCATTAGTCACACGTATCTTAAGCGCGCTCTGGGCTACGTTAGGGGGCTTATGGTGAACCGAGATGCACTTTCCGACATGTGCCTGGAGTGCTTGATGTCACTGCAGCTGACCTGGCTTACTGCGACCCAGCCCGCGGCCATTCGTCGCATCAACAACGAGTAACGCACGTTCTGTAAAGCCCACAGTGCCTGACGAAATCAAGGGCGCACTTGTGGTGTAAGCATGCGGACGCGAAAAAGTTCCCGGCAAGCTTATTGCTGATGAAGTTCGCGAGGTGTTGGAGGCCTGGCTAAGGACTCGATCTGAAGAAAGTTCAGACCCCGACGGAGCTTCGGTGGAAAATACCGCGGTCGTCGAGCTGTCAGAACGTCCCTCTGCTGAAGATGTTGTCAATTCCAGAAAGAGTGTAGTACGGTCCGCTGTAGGAGGATCCGGCGTTGTTGCTTGCTCCACGTACGGGCCTAACGCCTCCTCGATGACAGACCTTGCCGTCACGTTAGAAATCCTTGCAATTCTGACACCTAAAGCACGACGAAGGGGCCTCGAAGGCGTCTTAGCGTGAGAGAACGGTGGCTTTCCCCGGTAACGGCGGGGACCCACGGTTTCCGAAAATAACGCAGCCTTCGAACTCCTTCGTCTGTAGTGCGTTCTGCTTGGGTTTCCGTGAGGTCGCCGTCTTTCCAAGTTTAGCCCGGTGGCATTCTGCGTGGCAACCTGTAACGTTTCCCACCGCAACGATGGCTCGCGGGATCGGCCGGCAGCTACGTCGGAATCATAGATGATGCTAGCGGACAACTTCACCAGCAGCGTGGAGATCAAAGCGCACGTGGATGTCAGGCAGATGACGATCAGCGCCAGAATGCAGTACGAGGCCGCCTTGCGCTCGGTCGGCCGCAACAGAAAGCTGTCCGAGGCCAGTGAGTACCGCGTTATTGCCGCGTTCTTTACCGTGGTCGAAATAGCGCCGCTGTTCGCGACGTTGTCGTTGGCACTCTGGCGGTTCCTGAAAATGTGGTGGTACCAGAACAGATAATTGTTTCAGGAAAAAAAAAGATTGCTTATCATAATTTAAGAATAGGTGCATAACTAACGCGTCACTTGTGTTTGCACTTTATGGCATGGCCATACAATATGCCATAGAAGCGGGATAGCTCGCAGTTATTGAATTATTCTTATTCTGAAGCTGCGGTCACGAATGGTTTCACACACTCGCTGTCAAAGAAACTTAAGACGGAATCGGTGAAAATTTGTCCGCGTAGCAAATTCAAACTTTATTTTACAACAGCGGTAAGGGAGATTCCGTAGTCCCAGATAATCTGACGAACTCAAACAGCGCTAGCCGAGCATGCGCATTTTTATATAAAATACTTGCGCACACATTTTGATCTACCATTATTTATTTATCCTCAGCATCGTGGCACGACGTGAGCAGTTCACTCGGAGGAATAATGAAAGCACCGAAGATGACTGCTGTGAAATGCTTTGAAAAGAGTATTAAGGGAGTCGCAAATAAGACGAACATAAAATACAATCAGTGGGTAGATCAGGATGTATACCAACACATGACGTACGCTGCGAGGCCAGAGATCTCGCCAAGGACAGAACAGCCTATAAGCCACAGATTCTAGTCCAAAGGATTGCAGAAACATGAAAATCAAGGGATTGGCTTGACGACTACAAGGGCAAAACGGCACAGGTGGTGGCGTAACTAAACAGGCGAACGAATGGAGCCAACCCTGCCTTCTACCTTTGCGTACTTTCTGCAGCAATATTTTAAACAAACGCTCTCCGTCTTTGTGTAAAACGTGCCTGCCCCCTGCTTCATCTACAGTTCACATATTAATTCATTGCGAAGCAGCTCATTAGGCTCAGGCTCTAGTTCATGTGTGCTATTTATTCCAAAAAAGCATATTTGCCTCGCGAGCCTATCAAACCCCCACAGGATTTCTTCTTGCGTCATTGAGCATCGGAAGCTGCTAAAGAAAAAATTTAGAAGCCACCCACTGCGTGACAGTTTGGACACGTCTCCCTTCGTCAGAACGCCACCGAGACTTCGATTCCAACGCTGTCTGAGGTACCCTAAACAGGGAAGAATATGGACATTGCTACTAAGCACTAAGCAAATATTATTGATGTCAGCGATAATTTCACTGAAACAAGAGCAACAGCAAACAGCTGAAAGCTATGATAATGATGGTGGTGAAAAAGAATCCGAAGAATCGCGTTATGCTCGAAAGCCACACCACACACACAGCGGTGGAATAAATGGGAGGAGTCGCCAACACGTGGCACTCAACACAAGGGCAAAATCTGGATGGATCGATATTGTTGCACTTCGACTCCATCGCGTAACTCCCGCAGAGACCGGCACACGTGATCTGGCATTCAGTCCACGAACAGTGCTAAATGGCTAAACGGTGTGTTCCATTCTCTCCAAGACAGTCTACGTTGACTGCTATGAAGACAGCTTCGAGCCCAAGTAATATAACGCTCCTAGAAGACAGTTCAAATCTAAAGGACCAGAGCTCAGACGTAGCACACAGTAAAGAGCGAGACACACATTGCATTTATTAGCAACCGCTTGAATTGGTTGCTTCTTGATTCTAACTTTATACATTCGCAAAAAAAAAAGAACTATTAAAGAAAAAGAAAGGAAACAAAGAAAAAAATATGGCTAGAAAAGTTTTCTACTTTGTGTCATCACATAGTGCAGTTGCTCGGGTCCTTCATCTTGAAGGCTGATTTTGCCTGACTTAGAAGGTTCCGCATGACTAGAGAAACCAACGTTTCTTATAAGAAAAGCGAAACGCACAACTTTAGCCGCCTTTTTCAGTGCAAAAACGCACGAGAATCCATGCCTCTTCAGAGTCATCGCGTCCGAAGATGGAACTTGGCAAAGGCAAGTCAGCGCCTTCCTCCAGAAGTACCTTCGGTCATCGCGGTGGAAGACCCGTACCTGCTCACGACGCCCAGTCAAGCCTGTGCAAGAAAGTGAGTGCATCGAGTGGTCGTCATCATCATCAGCCTATATTTATGTCCACTGCAGGATGAAGGACTCTCCCTGCGGTGTTCGAGAATCTTGAGAACAAGTTAGGGCGATGGAACACACAGAGCGATGGAACAAAAAATGTTAGGCCTAACGTTAAGAGACAGGAAGAGAGCGGTGTGGATCAGAGAGCAAACGGGGATAGCCGATGTTCTAGTTGACATTAGGAGAAAAAAGGGAGCTGGGCAGGCCATGTAAGTGAGTTCATAGCATGGATAACCGGTGGACCACTGGAGTTACAGAATGGATACCAAGAGAAGGGAAGCGCAGTCGAAGACGGCAGAAAACTACGTGGGGTGATGAAGCTGGAAATTTGCAGGGGCAAGTTGGAATCAGCTAGCGCAAGACATGGCTAATTGGAGATCGGAGGGAGAGGCATCGAGCAGTACGGTCGCGTAAAGTACCAGAACTCAGCAGGCCTTAGAGTGAGTGAGCTCATAGAATTGCTCACATTTTATTTGCCATCTACATTAGTGAATACTAATGACAGTTTTTGCGTTCAATGACAAAGATTTTGCATTGGCTCGAGCATAACTTCCATACTAATCGACTTGTTACTAGCTGCTTTATACAGATTCCTAACCACATGCCTTTGTTACACAGGCAAAGAACGTATCTTTAGATATGTCTACAACTGCTTGCTACTGTACCTGATAAATCGCGACCCTCAACAGCATGATGAAGCAATTATGGTGTTGTTCATTTAAGTACTAGACAGCTTGCAGCTCACTATGAAACTTCGAACAGATAACAGTCTTAATTCTTATACCTAGGGTTCATTTTAGGCAGCGCGCAGGTGTGTCGGGTCTATGCACCACGTTGACAGAAAGCACTGCTGCCGCTAAATTCGACACCCTCGAAGTTACTAAAGAAGGGAAGAGCAAACTGGTGCCTATGCGAAGCACTAAACCTATAGTGTGCACACTGAGATTATATAGTTTTCATGCACAGGTGGCTAGACTAAAGCGACCCAGCTATCCAGAAGGCGGGCTATAGAGTGTGGTTCAAGCTTTCTTCAACGAACTCAAGGCGCTGAAAGCAAATAAAACAAAGCAAAAGCGTTTGGACAATTTCTACAAGAGAATAATTGCCGTAATTTTTTATTTACATAAGGTGACATATTGTCACGAGCGGCGATCTCCCCGTAACAATATATACTGAAAAATGAACATATATTGCTGAAGGGTTCCACCCATGTGCTGCCTTTTTTGGCTGGTCGTGTAGCACTCCTCCAAAAGAAAAGTTGAAAACAGTTACTGAGGCAGGAGTTAGGTTTCTATTCAGGGCTCTTAACAAGTTGCGGAACCTATAGAGAAAGTAATCAAGAAAAATAGCTGCTAATACATGCGATAAAAACCACACAAAAACGTTTGTAGAATTCTACATTAATTACACAGCAAAGTTGTCTACTAGCTCCCGCTGTCCTGTGACTTGGGTTTTATGTGGGCCAGACGGGTCGTTGTATAAACTACCGTCTGAAGAAACACGCAAGTTTTTGATGAGCTCGACAGGCAGCAATCGCCCCGTGCACTCTAGAAAGTAAAGGTGGCATCCAGGTTTCCAGAGGTGCAAAAATATCGTGAGCAGAGATGCCACGAAATATTAGAAGCCATTTTGATGCTCAAAAATGGAGACCTGTGCGCCAGCACGCCGTCACTGGTTCTGCTCGAAAATGAGGTAACGTATCTGTCGTGATATGTCTGATGTATGTTCTTTGGTGTTTTGGGGGAATATATAAAGTTCGAAGCAAAAAAAAAAAAACAATAAACTCATGCGGTTGCTATTCAGCGCTTTTTTCTGTGTATTTGTCTGAGCGCTGGTCCTCTAGAATTTGTACTTGGTACTCCAACCGACCCAAGTTTCCACGTTACTGAACCTGGAATACGTCTCTGTGACTCGACGCCACCTCGCGTTGACAAGAACAAGCTAAAAGCCCGTATTAAAGGTGTATTTCTTGAACAATTCATACCATGCGAACCTTGGAAAAACACCACGTAGCTTACATTGAGCGCGTGAGGAAGCGTAACTACATTTTATGCGCCAGCGACGTTCACCTCGAGCTTGCAAGCACTCTGCTCAGTCGCCATCTTGCCTGGACAGCAATGTAGCCTAAGTCGATATTGAATTCGATTCTGTATTCGCGAAGCCGTCTATACGGTCGGCTTCCTAAGAATTGGAACGACATTTAAGATGGTACCTATCCGCTTAGCTGTCTATTTAGCTGTCAACGGCACGTACTGGAACACAGCCAAAGTTGCAAAGACATGTTGGCTGTTAATTTGCAACGTATATCTTACTCGACCATAAGCGGCTAATAGGGTATGAGTATTAACAAAATGCGTTGCTGGGTTGGTTGGTTCATTATTGAATGGAATAAAGGAAAGCGCAAACTTCTAACGGGACGGGAAGACAGAGCCACCTGTCCTGTGCATCTGTGTTTCTCTCCGTCCCGTTTGAAGTTCGCGCTTTCCGTTATTCCAATCAAGGGTACGAGTAATTGAGAAGATCATTCATCAGAATAGAAAAAGATGGGTACATAAGACTATATGGACCAGAAATGTTCACTTTCTCTTCACTTTTGCGCTTCATCACCACTCCGCCCGGGTGTTAAAGCCATCACCATACGCAATTTCTTCCAATATACCTACTCGCTCTAGCATGAGCTAGTTACCAACCTTAGACGTACTCTTAATGATGCTAAATCCAGCGCTACAATAGATGGCAACTACTGCCTCCATGGTGTTTGTATTTCTACTACTGACGTTGGCCTCTGATATTTTAATGCGATAGCGTTAAGGGCCCCGTGTCGCAGAAAATCCGGCGTCGGCGTCGGTGTCGGGGTCGGTGTTAAGCCATCGGCGTCTGGCGGAAATAATCATGCCGAACCACATCATCCCAAACCACCCTGACCGGGCGAGCCATTCGCGTGGCGCAAGGCGTTAGTGAACAAAAAGTGAATTTCTCAAAATAAAATGCATCAGAAAAATCGTAACGTACGACTTAACCACAGCATGCAGACGTGATAGCATCAGATGGTAATTTGAATATACGAGAAAAAATCTTGTTAAGCAGCCAGGAATCTTTGAATACTACCGCGTTCCACTCTTAAAGGCGAAGCTTAAGCGTCCTCCAATTCTGATGGTGTTCTGCTGTACTTTGGTTCTAGGCAACCTTGGGGGGAATGTTGAAAACCAATCCTTCCTAAATTTTGGAAACGCGCGCGCCTCGGGGCAACAGCAAACAATTAATAAAATAATTAAAAAAGTCCTAGAGCCTTCACATTTTGATATAAGACGGCTTATATTGCCCCTGTAAAAATGTCTTCCCAGCAATGCATTTGTGTTTAAAAGTGAAGCCGACTTTAAGGGGTTCGGTGTAAGCTTGGTCTGTGTAAGCTGGCTTTCCCGCGGTCTGGGTTAAAGTGAAGCCCACAACATAAAGCCTAAACATAACACAACATGAAGCCTAACTTCATAACACAACATGAAGCATAAAGAAAAATGCGATGCGGACGCGTCCCGATAACGCAATTGCATTCCACTCTTAAAGCCGGAGTTTAAGCGTCCTCTAAATTTTGTTCTTAATCTTGGTTCTATTCCACCTTGCTATCACTGGTCATCCCATCAAAACATACCGATATTGCCAAGCAGCAACGAAGCATGCAGTTCCTTAGAGTAGTGCATATATTGCGCGGTGAAGGTTTAGACGTCCGCCGGCATCGGCTTAACATTGAGCGCAGAGCGTGCGCACGATCTCGGTGGTCACGCTAGACGCTGTACTTGGCACATATAGCCGACATTGTAAAGAGTTCCCGTCAAGGTGCAATACGAGTTCCAGAGACGGGAAGTGACAATACATGCAATGCCACAATGATGCGCTTACGTGCTGCTAGCTTGCGTTGCTGGCTTCCGTGGAGGCGAGGATGGGTCCGGGCACGGCACGCACCAGGATGCGTCGAAGGCTTTCACAGAACCCTTCATAGGATGCAAAGTAGAGCGCACGGGCCAACGGCCAGGCGCCACGGGTGAACTTGAATAGCGGCGGCTGTCGAACAGAATCTGGCAAGCGGGATGCATCGTGGTCCAGCAGCCGCACCCCTACTGAACTTCTTCTTCTCCCTTCTTCTTAAGCGTCCATCGCTCAGACACGTATGGATGTAAATGTAGATGAAGAAATTTGTGATCTACATGCACGTACCCACTCTGGAGGACTGGCCAAGAATCGGGTAGGTTGAATTGAAGTGTAAAATAAGAGGTAATAATTTTAAAATACGTAAGTTAAATCGAAAGATAGAGATTGGGAGCTGCGTGATCTTATGAAAATGAAACTTCTACCATAGCCATAAAAACAAAACATTTCAAATTCAATCCCGGTGAAAGAAAAGGTGGCTTAAAGCCTTTGTGTTGAGAGTTTAAATATCCGTGATCCCTGATCATTATAAAGAAATTTGCAGAAGAATAAAATTGGGTTGAAGTGCATACGGCAGGCATTGCGCAATCCCGACTGGGAGCTTACCACTGTCGCCTGAAAAGAAAAGTGTACAATCATTGCCTTCTACCGGTGCTAACATGTGGGACAGAAACCTTCAGGTTAACAAACAAGCTCGAGAACAAGTTAAGGACCGCAAAAGGAGTGATGAAACGAAAGATGTCAGGCCTAACGTTAATAGACAGGAAGGGAGCGGTGTGGATCAGAGAGCAAACGGGCATAGCCGATATTGCTAATTGACATTAAGAGAAAAAATGGAGCTGGGCAGGCCATCTAATGCGTAGGATGCATAACCGGTGTACCATTAGTGTTACAGAATGGGTACCGAGAGTAGGGAGGCGCGGTCGACGATGGCATAAACCTAGGTGGGGTGATGAAGTTAGGAAATTTGCAGGCGCAAGTTGGAATCAGCTGGCGCAAGACAGGTATAATTGGAGATCGCAGGGAGACGCCTTCGTCCATATAGGCTGATGATGATCCTAAAAGAAAATCTGGATGGCAGCGCTAACCTTCCCATCAAGTGTACAAGCACCCAAAGATAGTACGTTTTGAACATTTAATTTTTCCATAACTAAAGATTGCTTGCCAGCTTGCTCTTCCTTCCGCTTACCCACTAGGGGGGATCCGCCAAGAACACGGGGGTTAGAAGGCGGCTCCACATCCAAATAAATAAAAAAGGAGCGAGGAAGATACCATGTATAAAAGAATGTAAGGCCGGTTAAGGTGGAAATTCTTCAAAACACAACAAAATAGACAAATTTTAGAGGGGCGCATTTTTTTACGCGAATAGCATGACAGCATATATATATATATATATATATATATATATATATATATATATCCTCTTACGCCGACCCAGCAATCCAAAGTTTAGCTCTTTGGCCCACTAGGTATGTGCTCCTGGTCGTGATGTGGTCAAGGTAGTTACATTGTCCTCATTCCAGCTTCGTGATGTCTTACCCTCGTCATGCCTTCTACCCCGACCCAGAGGCCCCAGTTACCTAATAGCTTGTGCCGCAATGTATGGGGTAGTGGTCGTGATGATGTCGTGGTCGTTGCATCGCTGTCATTCCCGCTTTGTCGTACAACACTCGCCATGCCGTCGCGATCACAACATCGTCGCCGCACAGTCGTCATGCACCCGTTGTCACGCCGCCATAGTTGATGCCGTCGTGTTCGTTCAATGGCCGTCATTCCAGCTCAATAATCTGACTCCCGTCATGAGGTCGTCGTCACACTCCAACCCAGTTGTCCAAGTTGTCAATAGCTTGGGCCACTAGGTAGGTGGTCGGGGTCGTGATGCAGTCATGGTCGCTAGACCGTCGTCATTCCAACTTTGTCATCCGACTACCCTCACACCGTCGTCGTCCCCCAGTCGCCGTCATGCCGTCTTCGTCAAGCTTTCGTCGTCATGTTGTGATCTCTCGATAGATTGCTCCGATGCCGTTCGCATTACCGTCGACAGTCACCATGAGATAAGCTCTGACGTAATTTGTTAAAGAAAGCACATGATCTACACACGAGCAGAAAATTTGGCGTAAAAAGGATTTGAAATGCGATCGGCAATGTTGTCATTGTTTCAATTATTGAAGCACTTTGTGTAAAGAGTGGCCGTGGCATTCACTATATTATATCACTGAATTGCCGTTCACCAGATATCGGCTGCTAAAGTCCAGCATTGACTTTTTTCTAGGCAAGACGGAACAATATTTTTACATCTTTCGATGAAGTACAGCTACCTGGTGGTAATTGTTGCATACATGAACACTGACAAACACGAAACTAGTCATGTTGATTATACGCAGCTACTTCATTCATTTAGGTTCTCGCAACCTGATCAACATTTTCACGAACCTAAATAATACGTCCGGAACGGGAATCGACCATGCAATAACTAACCGAATATCGAAAATAAATGCTGGCGTTCAATTACGAGGAAGCAACATCAGATCATCTTCCTGCTTTTGTTCCAAATAATGACATAAGAAAGAAAAGAGTGTAACGGGTTTGATATCATTCGGCAAGATAGATTACAACTTACTACGGAAAAGCATTCTCGTCGTCGACTTTGGTACTGTGTACGACAAAAATCACCGTCCAAGCACTCCATACAGATGGTTAACTTGCGAAGCTGAAACGTGCGGCCCCGGTGTTTATCACTGGGTTAATCCCGATGGATCATTAAAGTACTTCTCAATTTCTGGTTACGTCTTTGTGTTTCTTAATGAGGTTACACACACGTTCGGCTGCGATGGAGAGAACGATGTCACTGACGGTATGCCCGCAGTCCGCCGTTGTCGCTTGCGTTCGATATCTCGAGTTTGCTCGGCGGCGTGATTAGCAACATTCGCCAGCCATTGCCCCTTGCGATTCTTCGACATAAAGCTGCTTCAAAATTAAATCTATCCGTTACGTAAGAACATGAATCGCTCATACCCCTGCAATGGCTCATACCCCCTAAACGCGGCCTCCCCATTACGACGACTGAAGAGAAGTGAAATTCTACGCTGGAATGATAAGCGGCAACGGAGCCAGCTGTAGAATAAGAAGACGACGACCTATATCTCTGAAAACTTAATACTTAGCCCCTGTCAAATTGGTTTTAGATCTGGGTGGTCGATTTGGTGTGTGCACGTAGACTTAGAGAGTCGCATACAACTTGCTCGTCGCCGAAGAGAATATTTAGCATTAATGACCCTAGATCTATCTAAAGCTTATGATTCCGTGGAACATGGCATACTGATAAAGCAATTAGAGAATTATAGGTTTCCGAAATACACCACGGCGTGACTTTCACAATTTTTAAGGGAAAATAATTCTACTGTTTTCAAAGCGGATGTTCATCGTCTAGGTATAAGCAGAAGAGGGGAGTACCACAAGGGTCAGTATTATCTCCTGTTTTATTTAATATATTTTAAGTTCCATCCCGCTCCTCCAGGACATTCATGTATACGTTTATGCCGACGATATCGCTTTTTTTTGCATCGAATTATGATCTACCTTCACTTTATCAAATGTTACAAAATTACTTATCTGCTCTTGAAACTTGGATTGAGACCATACATATGTCTCTGAAGATTAGTAAAAGTGCACTCCATCTCTTTCCTTTAGATGTTCCCATTCACATTGCACTGATGTATCATCAAGAGTTCATTCCCCAGGTGGATTCTCTTAAATACCTGGGAATTACATATGATGGAACACTAAACTGGAAAAGCCACATTGAAAACATCGCGTTTAAGGCAACTCGGGCTGTGGGATGGTTGCGTAAAATCAGTAACCGACGATACGGGTTGCGAAGACACACATTAATTATGATATATAAAATCTATGTCCGACCCATCATAGAATTTGGGTGCGTCTTGTTTTCTGGCAGTCCAGCTTATAAAATATAACCTTGGTACTATTAGAAAGGGAAGCTCTGCGTTTGTGCCTTGGACTTCCTGAGTTTGTTGCAAACACGGTTCTCTATATGGAAGCGCGATTACCATGTTTAAAAAGTAGATTCGAAATCCTTACTGTCCAAACGTACCTAAACTTTTACGATTCTCCTCAAAGAAGATCAATGTATCATAGTTGCTCGCGGCTTGCAAAAAAAGAATCTTACCTGGCGGTATGCGATGAAAAATATCCTCTTTCGGCGTGTAAGAAACACACAGGTTCATAATTATGCTTCTTCTTCACCTTATTCTCTCGCTACAGCTTTTACGAGTACGAACATGCGATAAGTAACGCGAACTTCTTTATTGCATACTCGGAACAAAAAAAAATGATGTATTTTCGTAAATGTACCTGTACCTTTTAAGCATCTTTCTAGTCACCAACGTCACGCGCGTTATCAGCTAACATAGCATCTTGACATGAAGGTAGCCAGCATGAAGTTTTCCAGAAAGGAAGCGCAAGCAATGAATAACGATTACTGCTTGGCATGTATCTTGTCCCCAAGCAATAGCCATCATTTCCCTTGCCTGGGTTTCTTCTTAAACTCTGCGCTCGCTATGTACTTTCCTGTTAAGAATGCTACGTCATGCTGATAACGCGTATGCCGCCGTTCGTAAGCTAGAAGGTCATCAATCGAGCAGAGCTAAAGAAAACAAAGGCACGCAAGATAGATTACAATAATTGTTTTCGACCGGGACAAGAAAAGCCCCAAACAGTGCAAATTTTAAAGCGAAACCTTCTTTCAGAACCCTTCTTGACTCTCCTGACTGTAGGGCGCTGCTGCCTTGCCGAATTGCCTCACGCTTTAAAAAAATTTGTTACGTGCTCGATGATGGGATCGAACCTTGAGCACAGCAGACCGATGCTAAAACCATCAGGCCTAAATCGCCCGTATACACTTATATCGTGCTAATGCCAATTAGCACTTCTTGATGCTCGCCGTGTCAGTCACATTGCGCAGCATGGAGGCGGGCGAGCACATGCACGCGCCAGATTGAATTGTGCCAAAGACCCAAGAATAAAATGGGCAAATGTATAACATTTGATTTACAGCTGCGAGAAATCTTCGCTTCACATAGATTCTAAAATGTGCACTGGTTCTGCATGTCGTGTTTTTTTTTTCTTGGAGTGTGTTAAACAAACCATGCGCCACATGCCACAATAAGTAGTGCAGACAATTGCTAAACATCAGTGGAATGACCCCCACTGGAAGGAGCGGCCAAACTCAGCCCGAATGTACATACCTATTTCATGTGTATCATTATATTGTCGTGTGTCCAGCTTAAACCTGCTATTTCCGTATTTCGTTATACTCAAATGTATTGCCTAGTCATCGTTCCAACCTAGTACATCTTGTATCCGCATTCTGCGGCGCTAATGTGTATACTACCGGCTGCCGAATACGGATGCAACAGCTACTTCGTTCGAACGATGACTTCACACTTACTACGCGCTGCAGGATGTGGATACAGGAAACACTTCTTCGAATGATGACTAGGCAATACGTTTGACCATCACGGAATACATAAATATTAGGTCCAGTTGGGCATGTGACACTATCATCATACACAGGAAATAGGGACATTTCAGTAGAGTTAGAGCCACTCCTCCACCGCGCGGCGCTGTGTGGTTCAGCATATTCAAAATACCCCCGATGACGCAACCGGTGACGTAGAGTACCGCTACCAGCAAATGAGCGAACTGAGCCTGTTTACAGATGATACAACAATAAGCCGCGTGGCTGGAATCGAAGCAGTGAACTCACCTTCATTTTATCAATGTGTACGATCGTCGCACGTCAAGGCCTCCTAGAGTTGGTCCCAAAGAACACACAGCTCTGAACGCACTTACATGAACGAGATTTAGATTTCCCTCCTAGTAAATAATCAATCAATCAATCATGTTCATTAACTTGCCCAAGAACAACCCTAAGGTCTGAGTGCTGGCGCACGCATACATTAAAAACCAAAAACCAAAACACTGCAGGGGAATATCATAAAAAAGTAAATGAATAAAAATTAAAATTCTGAGAAGGGAGCACCTGCAACAAAGCGCAAAGTAACAGGGGCGCTATACCGTAAAGCTATTCCCCCAAACTGTTTTTATTCCAATCGCCTGACATCAAATTTACGTAACCACGACGCAAGCATCGGGCGGTGACCCGCAGCGTTGTCTGAACAACCCAATCAAACACTCTCTTCGTTTATAGGAGGTCACCTTTGTTCGCTTTCAAAATGAATAACATTGCCTGCACTCACAGGTGTTTGTTATCTAATTGGCTGACAAGAGGCGACGAGCACGCTCTAGTGGAGAGGGTTTCGATGGGGCGGAGCCAACGCAGTGAAAATAGATAACCGCATGAAGAGGGTGATGCCGGCTTCTCCGATTGGTCCGCTTCGCCTTGCTTTCGCTTGCCGCGGCTGGTCGAAAATCGCGGTGGCGTGCAACGGAAGGATAAGAATGCCGCTAAAACGGATGATCAGCAAGGAAGAGTTGGCAGAACGATGTCGCATACGTGCCGAAAGCGCTCGATAACGTTTTACTGCCACGCAAGAAACGTTTATCATGCGCAAATAAATACATGCGCACCGGCAGGTGCGAGTAGCGAGGGCCTGAGCGATCGGCGGGCAGCCATCATTCTATTCCTTTCGGAACGGGGGAGTCTCTGGCGATTCAGAAAAAAATATTTCAGTTTTATTCGGCATATTAGTGCATTTTTTTCGCGTACACGTCACTTTGACGCGGTGAGTTTTCGCGGTTTTGTGAGGTCGCGTGACAGACAGGCGAAGTGGGCGCAGCCCGAAAACATTTTTCTTCCTATTTGGTGGCTGTCATATAATTCAAGCAATTTTGGCGCAAATTTTTTATCGTTTCGTAGTTCCACTGCAACAATGGGCGGAAATTCGAGCCGCTCGACTTTGCAATATTGCTAGAACATTCCAATCAGCACCGTCGTTCCTTCGCAAAGTCGTTCTTCTCAAGATCACGAAAGTAAGCGTTATAAAGTCTCTGTATTCTGTAGACGGTCGTGTGTTCGTGATGACAGGCAGGAACATGGAAAGGTCTATGTTCTCTGGTGATCTTGCGTGGAATACGAAACATGATACAGCTGAGGAATTCGGGACACGTGAGGTTACCGTGAAGGAGTTTGAAGAGAAACAGGAGGTCAGCGCGATTACGTCGGTAGCGAAGTAAGGACAATGACAACAATCCAACAGTGCTAGTACACAATGTCCAGGTTTACAAAGCGGTGATTATATATGCTTAGAAATTTTTTTCTGTACCCGATCTATAATGTCACTGTTGGATCTGGAAGAACCATTCCAGACGACCGACGCATATTCGAGTTGAGGAAGACAGATGGTTGTGTACAGCTTGCGGAACGGTGTAGGAGACTTGAATTTCATCTATAATCGGCAGACAGAGCCAAGAGAACGCATACCCCTCATTGCAACACGTTTAGTGTGAGCAGAAAAGTGTAAGGTTGCATCAAAAAGTACACCGAGGTCATTGATCTCGCAGACCTTACAAAACGGTACAGAATCTACAGAATAAGAAAAAGAAATACTTCCTGTTTTGCGTGTAAAAGTGATGACCTTGGTCTTAGCAGCATTCAAGGAAACGTTATTACCTTTGCGTCATTTAGAAAAAGGAAGCATGTCAGACTGCAGGATGCGACAGTCATCAACACTGTGAATTTTCTTAAAGATTTTGATGTCATCGGCATATAGAAGGAAAGGAGAGTTCCGAATAGCAGAAAAAAACGTCATTCATAAAAATTAAAGAAAAGGAGTGCTCCTAACACTGACCCTTGAGGGACGCCGCTAGTTCCCACGTAAAAAGACGCTTGGCCATTGACGTTACCATAACACGACCTACCAAGAAGATAACTGGGCAAGAGATTCAAAACTGACGAGTCAACATCAAAGTCTGTAAGCTTGATCAGAAGCAGCGAGTGGCTGACTACATCAAAAGCCTTGCTAAGGCCACAATAAATGGTGTCCACTTGTCCCCTTTGAAGTACTGGCGTGGAGATCTGTGTCATGAAACTTGCAAGATTTGTGATAGTGGAGCGGCCGGTGAGAAATCCATGCTGATTCGGAATGAGTAAGTTATTCACAGTAAAAGACAATATGTTGTGAAGAGCAAGCTCAAAAACCTTAGACGTGGCACAGAGAAGAGAAAGTGGGCGATAATTAGAGACATCAGATTTACAGCCAGACTTAAATACAGGAAAAACACGAGCAGTTTTCCACATGTGAGGCAAAAACTGGAAGTAGTCAAAGAGTTATTAAATATAGATGTCAATACTAGGGCAAATATACTGCCGTAAGCTATTAGAATTGCGGAGGGGATGCCTTCAGGGCCGCAGGATAGGGAAGGTTTCAAGCGCTTAAGGCATTCGTGGATGAGCTTTTCATCAAACAACAAAGCACTAGATTTAGGAACTGTCGTGTGCTGCTGATTGACACCAGCGTTAAAACATGCAGTTTTATATAAGGATGAGAAATGGGCAGCAAAATAGTCCGCGACTGCTTGGACTTCTACCCCTCTAGAGTCAAGCAGGTGAAAGCACTCTGCACGTTTTTTGGAGCGCTTACGGATATTCTTCCAAAATTCCGCTTACCCGTCGGAGGCACTCTTTTCTAAGAATGCAATACATGAGTCTTGATCTCGCTTATAGAGGCGTTTACAGAGAGCCCTAAAAAAAGCGGAATTCTTCTCTGGAATCATTAGGCACAGGAATTCTATATTTTCGGTGCACGCGTACTTTTTGATTTAGGGCAATTATAAGTTCAGACGAAAACCAGCGCGGATATTTAGAGCGTTTAGTATTGTACTGGGAAATGTATTTGCGCATACTGCTTAAAACAAGCTCCGTAAACTGATACACTTGGTCGTCAACCATGGTTTTGTCTGTAACCAGTGACCAATCGGTGGTGGACAAGAAATCACCACGCTTGAAATCAAAGAAAGGGGATTCATTTACGCCACTGGAGGATCTCTGCCTCAGGGTTGACACAGAGGCAGTTATCTTAAGTGAGGGGTGAAACATAGGTACGCACAAGGAACATGTCAGACCGAGAGACAATGAAGACTTGAGCATTCAATATGCAAAGATCTAAGACGTTTTCACAGGAATTGGCGATCAAGTTATGTTGCTGAAGGCAACAGAAGGACAGAAAGTCCAACAATAGGCAGCATTTATTCTCTGCATAATAATTGCAATGAGAATATCTAAGCGTATTCCAATCGATACCTGGTGTATTAAATCGCCAAGATGGATTACTTTGAGCTTATACTATGGGAAGATATTACACTCTCAATAGAAGAGATGACCTCATCAGACAAAATAGAGGAAATATTCGGCTGTACATAGAAAGATCCAATCAACAATTTTTCACGTTGGGCTAGGCTAACATTTAGCCTTGTCGACTCCCGTACACGTTCTATATCGTTGCGCCGAACACATCTCAGCGAATTGTCAACAGCAATCAGTACGCCACCACCTTTTTGTTGAGATCCACTGAAGTCCCGGTCACTGCAGAAGACGTTGTAGTGCGCTGGAAAGAAGTCTGAAGAGGAAATGTCACTGCAGAGCCAAGCTTTAGAAATAACAAAAATAGGAAAAGAAGACGAGATAACATTGCAGAAAAATTCACGTGCTTTGGTGCGAAGTCCACGAGCGTTTTGGTAAAGGATGTCCAAATTACATGCCACTTTGATCCTTGGAGGTTATTTCGGCAGCATGAAGCATGTCGTCGTGTAACACCCCGCGCAACGGTTTGAACAAGCAATAATAATAATAATAATAATAATAATAATAATAATAATAATAATAATAATAATAATAATAATAATAATAATAATAATAATAATAATTTATTTATCGCGCCCAGGAACAACCATGGGGTCTAGGTGCTGGCGCACGTATACATAGCGAAAGACGTTATAATGTGGCGGCAAAAAAATCTGAGGTTGGGGTAGTGGCCGTGTTGGCCAGTTACTTATTGATAAATATTTCCTGGGATCTACTTAGTTTCAGGACCTCAGTTGTGCGTTTCAGTCTATCTCGGTTGAGTTACTCCATGTGGCTGCAGACTCTGGTCATCTCAATTCAGGAGTTCACTGGGG
This sequence comes from Dermacentor silvarum, assembly GCF_013339745.2. Classification (NCBI taxonomy): domain Eukaryota; kingdom Metazoa; phylum Arthropoda; class Arachnida; order Ixodida; family Ixodidae; genus Dermacentor; species Dermacentor silvarum. Next base: position 129,824,818 of record NC_051155.1, read on the forward strand.
AGGCTTTAATAGAGGAGGGCTCCGGGACTGAGCAACCCTTTAGGAGAGGTCGGAGATGTTTGGACAATTCGCCCGCTATCAAGGTGGCTAGGTTATGTGCGACCTCGTTTCCTCCTCCCCCTGTCTCCACCCCCTAGCCCCCTGGAGGCCCTACGTGTCCGTTTGTCCAGGTGACCCTAACTTCGAGGTCGTTCTGCTGTCGGTTTGTAAGCATTTGTCGGATGTGTTTAGTGGTACCGTTGATTATAAATGGGTCCTAATACATAATACCACTCATGTGGAATGTGAAAATATGCGTACAGTACCTATATTCTGCGGACCGCCTCTGGGAATTATTTGCTCACGAAAAATGGCACTTTCCTATATATTAAACCGCACTTTTTCCCAGCTTGCTACGGGTAAGGGTGCGTGAGTGGCAAACCAGACAAATTGGTACATATCGATAATAAATTGGCGGATCCCACGCACTCGGGAATCGATGTAAGGGAAAATTTGTATGCTGTTTGCTTTAAATTATGCTCGCAGCGAATATGTAATTTCTTCGGCGCTTAGTCCGATACGAGAGTGGTGAGTTGATGTTAAACGTTACCTTGCGTGCACCACAGCTGCTTGTCTGCGTAGTGCACAGAACACACAGGGAGACGTGTTTGCTTGAGGTGGTGTTGTGCGTGATTTTTCATAATCTCTGAGAGAGTTCAGCATTGTCATTGCCTCACATGGCACATCGCATGGTGGCAGAAGTGTTAGACCTTAATTGGATAATGGAGCTGTACGTAATTTAATTGCTTATTATAAAATTGTATGTATACATTGTATACATTGTATACATGTGCGGCCTGCGCCATGTTTCGCTGCGTAGCGAGGACGCTCCTGTACCGCGCAACGCCTCTTTCGGACCTGGGGGTCCTCGACGCTGAGTGCACACTTTGGCGCCATTTTGTTGGCACGTGTTGACGTGCCCCTTCTGCATACGTTGCCAGCAGGCTGTTGAGACGCCAGCTCCAAGCGCTCTCTTCTGGCTATGGTTGATTGTTGTGTTTACACTATCACAGCCCAGCACGTCACCTCCACAGCCCAGAACCTGCATTTTTGTCGCGTAGGAAAGCAAGCACCGCAGGTCCCGGCCTGCGGCAGCGCCGGCCGGGATGCGCGGAGGCGAGCGCCATCTGGTGCTGTTGCAAGAAACCCAGCGGCATGCGCGGCCAGAGCACCACAGCGGCGCCCGGAAAGTCGGGAGAAGAGGCATAGAAAGCTTAGCTTTAATAGCAGCGCACAGTAAACAACGACATAGAAAGGCGCGAAAAACACGGTCTTTCCTTGCCTTGCCTGTGTTTTTCTGTGTCGTTTTCTACTCTGCGCTGTTATCATGGATAAGGGTGCAGTTGTTCATGTCCCCAGTTCCCGTACTTGAGCGCAACAAAGTATGACGGCTGGCAATGGCAAAGTATGACGACCTTGGAATTGCGAGAATTTCATGACGCTACGGCAGTACCTGATACTGATTTCCAATGTTGCCGTAAAGCAGCCAGCCAAGCCAAAGAGGTTGTCTCCGTAGGTTTTGATCTGTGTTGAAGCTAACACGTTCTGTAACCTGGGCCTGCGCATCCACAAATGACAACCCTGGAACACGCCCAAAGTGCCCCGCTCCGGCTACTAATCTAGGCACACATTACCTCCTCTGGCTGTGCCTTGCATGGTACTCAGAATATTAGACATAAAGTGCTCAAAGACGCCAAAGTCAAGTCAAATGTTCCACAGAATTATACTTGTTTGATAACTGACAACACATTTACAAGTCTTATTGCTGCATTACCTGATTTTTTTAATACACAGGCCTTGCGACAAAGACACCGAAAATAAAAAATTCAGAAATTTCATTGACTTGTAGCTCGTATAGTAAGTACGGATGCGAAGAATGCGTACACTATTACGAACGCGGGTAAACACAAAAAATGTAAAAATAGGACAGGCGCTTCGATCAGCCGTACTTTATTCCTTGGCCACAGTCGAACAAATATACATAAAAGCAGTGTACAAGCCAGCCAAAGGAATCCAGGGGAATCTTAATGTAGTCGTGTCGGTTTTTTTTTTTTTTTTTTTCTCTTTCAGCCAGGTAGAACAAACGAAAGTTTCGCAGCTGACAATTCCCCAATGCTGCCGCTTTGACTCAAAGTAGCCAATCTTAGCAACCCTCAAAGTGTTAACTGTACTTGGCGTGGAAAGGCCGCTTACTCGGCAAAGGTCTCAGGCAAGCCGCGGTCGCTGCTTCAGCTATAAAATCTTCATGCATCTTCTCTTTCCGACAACAGTAGTCATTCTTAACAGTAAATTCAGAGTGCTTTCTTTCTCGGGTCTTTCTGAGTCTTCGTAAGGGAATCCAAATTCTCCCACATATTCACTGACACAATGACGTTTAGAGCTGCACATTCCAAGTGATCGTGCTACGTACGACTGACAACGTGATATACAAGTGGTTAAATTGTCTCAACACTTACGTTACCACAGATTGTTGACTGCTTTTTATTACACCATATATCCCGAGTGCGTGAATAAGCTATACGTATCCGATAAATTTTCCTATATGTTGGAGGAGTGTGTTTAGAGATGTATATTTTTTTGTGCCCGCCAGCTACTCTCTAATTAGGAATGACCGTCCCGTATGGCAGCTGACTTATGTGGCCCAGTTTATCCTTCTGTAATCAAAGGGAAGAAATTGTGCTTTGAAAGTTGGGATTTATACACTGACACACAGTATTTGCATGACGTAGCACGAGCATTAGTGGGCCAAGTAAAAATAAGCTTTGGTCTTTCCTCTTTCGATTTCGTCTTTCGATCTAAACGTCGTTCGATTTCAATGGGCGAAAGGAACAGTTCTCATTCGCCTCACAATAACTCACGTATTTGCTTGAATTTGAGCACTTCATCAGTCATAAATCTCGGTGGTTGCCATGTGAGCATATGGAGGTGAAATTGCCCAAAAAAATGCGACACATTTCTTCAAAACGACTTTGCATCGTTCAGCTTAGGGTTCCTTTATAAAAAAGTTACTACGGCTCACTTGCTCGAACATTGTAATTTCGATTTATTTTATTAGAACCAAAACACACTTCTGGACATTGGTAATCATGGTTATGAAAAAAAATCAGTGCTGAGATTGGTGCAAATACAGCTCTTCATAATCGCGCAGGAGCGTCGACCGACACGACGGTCACGGAGCGTATCTGCCAAAATAGTGAGAGAATGTGCGAGGGCCGTCCTTTTGTCCGACTACCACCTGATAGGCTATTCCATTCAGCCCTACATAGTCCCAGCTGCTCATCTGTTCATCTACCTCTTTCAGCCGCTTATTCTAACCATTGTGTCCACAAATGAGCAACTGGAAACGATGGTCAAACGCAAACGAGCGTTGCGCGGCGCTCGCTCACAAGCAACGTGTGCGCATTTGTGCTTGAGCTGGCAGCCGATAAGCAGCAGAGGCTACGCCTAGCAGAATGAGCTGAACTGCACACGATATTCACAAAGTCGGATGTGCTTCGCGCATGCGCTTACACTCGGTGTATGTTTCCGCAGGTGTTTTCCGTGACACGCGTCTGACTGTCATGTTGGTCGACGCTCCCACGATATAATTAAAAACATGGATAGCTTCCACAGTAAAACTAAAAGAGTGCAAAAAAATGCACGGATACGACAACACCACAAGTGCTCAATCATGTGCGTGTCCTCGTTCTCGCTCTTGTAATTTCACTTTATAACAGGAACCAACTAGCTCAGCAACAAGTCTTAAGCTGTGCAGTAAACCTGCAAAAATAGTAACAATTTCGATACTCCGGCTCCTAGCGGCGTGTGCATCGAAATAGCTTTGAGAGAGGATCCGGCCTTCACACTGAAAAGAGCAAATTTCCTGCACTCGTACACAGTTCAGTTAAAGTCATAAAACTATGTGCACTATTTCACAGGATTACGCTGTTGTACGTGAGTGTATGTGCGTTCCGTGCTTACCAAGAGTGTGGGAGTGTGTTCGTGGTGTGTATATCACACACAATAGGCACCCTGCAATGCAGTTTGAAGAACAGGGCGCGCCATCTGGCGACCCCAGCAAGAAGCTTGAAGGCGTTCGCGCGCATGGGCCTTTCTTCGCTGCCATTGCTCAGCGCGGGTACAGCGTGGTCTTTTTGAGCTTTTGTCTTTCGCGTCCGAAATACCTGCGCCTGTTTTCTGTAGTTTAAGATCCGATGGCGTCATCAGAACCGTGTGGTCGCACCCCTGTGAAGAAGAAAAGTGGGCGCAGGTACTGCTCTGTCAAAGACTGCCACAGTCGCGAAGGGACGCCAGGCGTGAGGCTGTACAGTTTTCCGTCAAAGCCTTGGGAGAAGTCACGAAGGCAAAAATGGATTATCGCCGTGCGACGAGTCAAGTAAGTGAATTCCTATTTGTAAACAGAAATCGCTGCACGTTACCAAAGCAGCCAAGGACGAGGTTCATTTTTCAGTTAGCAGCAATCGGGTAACAGTGAACGGGCAGTTTTTACGAGGTGGTCGCGTAATGTCACAGTTTATTGTTTGATCAATGTTTCACGGTTTGTAGGTTGATAATATTCTTGCAAACTTTTGGTTTAAAATTACGGAAATCGTTCTGACGAAATAAATGACATGCAATACGATATTTGGAACTAGTTTGCGACGGACTGTTCTCTCCCGTCTTGTGGCATTTGTTTTTTGAGAATGACGATGAAACTACTCGTAGCCGTGTTCGTCGCAAGGAATGAGAAACTTCATGTTCACCGGAAGCCGCCCTCCGTTATGGTCGTGTTTTATTTCGATGTTACATAATCTTCGCGGCGTTGTCGTGGTTGACGCCGGCGGACAAGAAACGCCAAGGGTCCTGTGCTATCATGAGCGTTTCCTGTCCGCTGACCACTTTGCGCTGTTCATTAATGTTATTTATTCCTGGAATAAGGGACTCTACCACCTCGGCTGCCAAGTCACTTCTTCAAATAAAGGTTTATTCATTATATCATTCATTCATTCATTCATTCATGTTGTATTAGTGCATTATCTACTGTACATTAAAAATGACGAAAATTTGTTGCGGCACTCAAGCAGGGGAGAAAACAGTGTGTATTAATTAAGTGTGTGAGGTTAGTAATACTTAGACAAATAATTGTTAAAGTGCAGCGTGTTGTCCAGCTGTTTTAATCATGAACCTTTCATTGATTGACACTGCTACACCTGTTGCATCAGATGGATGGTAATTACTCATGTTTTACTCATTTCAGTTTTGAGGACTCCTCTAGCTGGCAGCCTAATCGAGATTCGAGGGTGTGTTCCAAACATTTTGTGAATGGCGAGAAAAGCACAATTGAAAGCCACCCAGGTTATGTACCAACAATATTCCCGACCGTGTACAAGAAGAGGTCCACTTCATCTACTGCTCAGCTGGCTAGATTTAATAGGTAAGCTTCTCTCTGATGTGCTACTTGGGCTTGTTTGCATCAAAAGCTGGGACTCTTCAATATGTTACATCTTTTCCCATTTAGCTTCGCCATAATGCGGTTGTCTCTACAAATAAATGTGAATGCATGCATGTAGATGTGCCCAAAACAAAATGCATGTGTGTTTACAAAAAGCAGTGACATCCAAGCTTCTGTTAAACGTGCAGGTGGAAGCAGCGGTACTCTGGGTCATCTGCATCACTGGCTACTCCTGCATCAGCTGATTCCCCTGGACCAGCTTCTCCCTACACAGCTGAGACAGGAGCCATTGGTACCAGCAGCCTTGCCACAGTTGATCTAGCAACTAGTACAGACCTGTTGTACGAGCGGAGCTCGACAGAGGGCTTAGATCTACTGTCCACTGTCGCTGCTGAGCTTTGCACTGCAGTAAAATCCGTGGTAAGCTCCTGAAAATTTCGGAAACTGAAGTTGAATGCCTGAAATTGTACAGCTGAATATGTTCTTCGCTCTTATACCATGCTCAGTTACGCCTCCCTGTGTAGCATAGGCAGCAAGTTAGCAGTGTTGTACTCTTATTGCTCATTCCATTCTCATTTTTTCAGTGCAGCACTTGATGCACAATATGTGACAGCATTTTTCTGGAGCGGCTAGTTTGAAATGTTTGTTTATCATCGATAAAGTTTTGTGTTATGACTGATAAAAATGAGGTTGCCACTGTAACCCAACATGGATGTATTTATTCTTTCTTACTGCAATTTTACGCAGGAAACACAAACTGAAGAAAGAAGCGTGTCAAGCAAGAATTTCTCGGTGTTCATGTGCTTCATTAGTGAGTCAGGGACATCAACTCAAGTGACGCATCTTGAGACATGCGACAACAGTGTGCAACACAAGCCAGAGGTCAGTAGCAGGCATAGTGGCTCTGACCACAGAACCAGCTACTTCTCCGGCTACGACAGCATCGCTAAATCTGCAAATGCATTGCAAGACCTGTGCAGTGTCAGCAAAGAAGTGTTTGCAATGCTTCTGAGCATGCTTCCACCTTCAGAGCGAAAATGTGATGTCACTGCTGAGAATAGGCTTCTTTTGTTTCTTTTGAAGTTAAAGCTTGGAATCAGCTACTCATCACTGGCTATTCTCTTCTCGGTAAGCGAAACGTCGGCATCAAGGCATTTCAAGAGTGTTCTCAAAACGCTCGCTGTGGCAACTAAACAATGGATTTTTCGCCCCCCATCAAGAGTGATTCAGGCCACAATGCCAGACAGCTTTAAGGTGCATTATCCTAGCTGCACTATGATTATTGACTGCACAGAAATACGTACAGAGCAGCCACCAACTGTGCAACAAGAACGAGTCTTGTACTCAAATTACAAAGGTGCATATACACTGAAGTTTTTAGTGGCTGTAACACCAGGAGGAATGATTTGTTTTTGTTCAAAGGCCTATGGTGGTAGACTGTCTGATGCCCACATTACAGTTGATTCTGGTTTCCTCGATCTTGTTCAACCTGGGGATACAGTTCTTGCCGATAAGGGATTTCCAGGCATCCAGACAGTTTTAGGAAACCAGAATGCTGTTCTTGTTATGCCTCCATTTCTCCATGCCTCTCAGTTTACGCCAGAGGAGGTTAGGGACACTTACAATATCGCTCAAGTGCGGATACATGTCGAACGAATGATTCAGAGGATTAAAATATATAATGTCTTGAACAACAAAGTACCAACTGAGCTTATTCCATGCATGACGGATGTTTTTCATGTCTGCTGTGTGCTAGCAAACCTCCAGCTCCCAATAATTAAGCGCAAAGAACAACAACAGTCATTTGTCGTGTCTGCATCATGAACAATCAACTTTGCCTCACTCTGGATTACACAAAATGAAATGAACAGTTGATGGGGGAGCATCAGTGCGCTAGCCACCATTTCGATAATAGGACTTGTCTTCGTCTAGGCTGGCCGGGGGTTTCGACAAGTGCTCTTGGCGAAACATTAGCTAGTGGACTGAGGCCTTCATAGCTTTCTTATTTTGCTGTGTTGCCAAGGGTCTCATCTGCCATGGATACTCACTTTGCATTATTTGTTCGAGCTATTTGCATTTTATTGTTTCGAAATTGGACGTGGTCTTTGAGAAACACCGTAATGGTGGGCTCCGGATTAGTTCTTATTTCATTGCGGTTCTTACAGTGCACTGATATCGCAGAGCACACAGGCGTTGACCAATTTTTGCACACTGTTGGTGCCATTTCCATGCAGCTTAGGTCATCTATGATGTTCCATTAACAAACTTCTGTCTCGTGCTGCATTGTGTCACTTACTTGAGCTTGAAATAGGTGAACCGAGCATGTTCTGGAGCGTTGAAAATAGATGTGTGATGCTGTACAGTGGAAAAAGAGCCTGTTTTTGTTTTTGTGTGTATAAACTTAAGGGACTGGGTTGAGCTGTTTGATGTAGAGAAGAAAAAAAGGTACTGTACTGGGAACATTTGTGAGTTCTGCGTAGTCACCTGCCTTTACATGTCAGTGAATTTTGTGTACATGTGACTTACTCTTATGTTTTCCACTTTTATATTATGCAATCCTGTTTTGCATGATATTTTTCGTATTTGATGTCATTGCCATTAGGCACTTATGTTTTGAAGTCTGTCATATCGCCTCCGAATGTGATTGCATTTCAACCTGCTTTGGATGCGCTAGTTTTAGTTCAGAATAATAACTGTTCCAGCAAGCAGCAGCTTATTGTTTAGCTTCATCGTCATCATCATCAGTCTATTTTTATGTCCACTGCAGGACGAAGGCCCTGTGACCTCCAATTACCCCTGTTTTATGCTAGCTGATTCCAACTTGTGCCTGCAAATTTGATGACTTCATCAGGAAATTTGTTTAGCTTAATATTTACGAAAAGCATGCCCTTCTAGTGCAGCTTCTCAAATGCTGCATTAACTTGCCAACTTATGTTTCTAGTGTGACTGCTTTCAGTGTTGTGCACACATGAAGCAGCAGAACTAGTGAACAAATGACATGTTAACTCTTAATTTTTTTTCTAAGATTGTCAATACCATATACCACTATGTACCTTTTAGGATATAGGCATTTTCTTCGGTTGTGCAATAAAAATGAGAAACGTGAAATGCTTTTTTTTCATTCTGTTTTGCGCACGAAGTATAGTAGTACAAACAAATCTCAGTGAGCACATGCTTTATTTTGCTGCAGCTGCAGCAGGCAGAAGGTAAGTAAAATAAAATCTTTCAAGGGCTGGGATGCTCTCGTAAAGAAAGGCATCATCCCTGCTGACTTCAATAATGACATTTTGCCTGCTAGAATATACAAAAAAATAACACTTTTGTACATTCAACAAGTACAGTAATATCTGTACTTGAGTGAAATATCTGTGCGTCGTCTTCAGTCTTCGGTTGCTGCCTGTTCCCTGGATGTAGTCTAGGATGCTCTCTCCCGAGCTGTCGAACATGTCTGCTTCTTTACACTTGTGGGGACACTTGATTTCCAAAAGGCATGTTTCCCCAGACAGGTAGAACATGCCATCAGGGCTGCCACACAGCCAAGGCTGATCCGGGTGTATGAGCAAACCCATCTGAAAAAGTTACAATTACCTCACTGCCAGGCACTACAAGCACTCAGTGATTGTCGTAGCTTGTCACAGGCATCCATAATGACCAATAATGCTAGTCTGTAGAGTATCGCCTCCACAGTTTAGTGCAAGTTTCATCATATTAAAACATCTGTCCCCATGTTGAAGTTAATGCCGCCCAAAAGGGTAGTGCTTTATTTTTTTGCTTTGAAGGTTATGTCTCTCTCAAGTGTTCATTGAGAGCACTGAACACCAGACTAAAGTTTGACCTCACCTCCACAACTTCAACACCTAGTTGACGCTCAAACTCCATCCGAGCCAGGGGTTCTGTACGGAGTCCTGTTGTCGAAGAAATAAAAAAAAAGCTTTAAACTTGGCATTGTACAATTAGAATACACATCACTAAAACAAGAATGAAAGAGGTCGACAACCATTTGCAACTACATGTACATGGTTTCTGTTCTGTGATTGTTTTTAAGTGCTGTGTATTCCACTAGAAAAACCTAGTACTTTATACACACCATAAGCCGTGGCCTCTGTAGAAAATGGCCTTGAGTTCAGGATGGCCCTGGCAACCTCCTCAGGGCTCCGTCGGGCATGGAGTATTGTGTGGCTAGTGGTACTGCTTATGCGAAACTTCTTTTCTTTGTGCCACCTAAATTAGAGTTAACATACACAATATCAGAAGGATGAAGAGTACATGTAAAGAGCAACAATGTCCTCTGTCACTGATGTTTCCATACCTTAGACAGCTTGACTGGCCCATGGTGGCCACACATAGGTCTGACAGTGACTCACAGACAATATTTGTCTGATAAAACTCCTTCTGCTCTTGCGTCATGAGTTGTACGTAATCCTTTGCTGCTACACTTAGCTTCGGGTAGGTGCCTGATATCTGCAGCACATGCAAGGCGTTGCAAGGTGCTGGAAGCAGCTGGATAATTTTTTCGAGCTGTAAAACCCGCCTGGCTTCTTGTTCTGCTTCAATGCTGATTAAATCTGCCTCACTCCTCGCCATCTCTTGCAGTGCTTCCGTAAATGGCGATACAATGCCCGGGAAGTGCTTCAATGCATAAAATGGGGACAGCTCTGCAGGCTGTTTGTTTCCTACAAAGGGGCTCTTGTAGTCTGGGAGCAAGAATGACAAAATTCATTGCATATTAAGCAATAGCTAATCAGTGTGCTTAGCACAGAACCACATAAAAAGTGACAGCTATGAAGGTGATAGCCTGAGAAAAGATGCATTAACAGAGCACTATAGTGATAAGGATGACATGAGATAACAGATGTTTCATGCAATCAGTGCTGTAGTCAAAATTAGCAGCACACGTAATATAAGGTGCGTTAACAGCGCAAGGCCACCAGAGGGGACAGAAGAGAGAAGAGAACGCTGACGTACGTACTATGCACATACTATGCAACAGCAATACAACCAAATGCATCGTACTTCCAAACAATTCTTCAATGCTGGCCTTATCATTTAGCTGCGGCTTCCCTCGTGGCTTTCCCCATGCCTGTGGTGCACTTGTGCAGGACACATGATCAAATTCATTCAAATAGAAAGCAACTGCAGCACAGTGCTTGCAGTTACCCAGGCTGCCGTAGCGGCACGTGCATTTGCCACTTTCGATTGTGCGGGGCTCCGTCGTCAGCTGCGAATCGGAATCAGAAGAACAGGCAGCTGAATCATAATGCGAGACCAAATAAAACAAAGAAAAGTGAAGTCGGGGCCGTAACAAGCATTGAACGCCGGAAACAGTCGGCTAATGCATTTCTCGAGCCTTGTTATATCGCACATGCACAAAAGCATACTTAGGCGACATCGTTTTGTTTACTTACTTTGAGGTCCACTTGGTATACGTGCTTGCTTTGCTCCGACAGACATTTTGCAGAGATCTCAGACCCGTCAACCTCCCGGACACCGAACACATGGTTATTGTCCAGCAAGCGGCGTCCTTTCCGCAGTAGCGATGGCCGAAAATACTCGTCGAGGCCGTGGACCGGCTTGAAACCGCAATGCAGAACCCGCGACATCGCGGGTAGCTTGCGTCTCTCTACGGGTGCTGCCGAGTGAAAACGTTCGCGAGCAAATGCAGTTGCGGTGCAACGTTGATAACAGTTCAAACGTCGCAAGCACAGTCGGAAGCAACCACGGAAAGTAGGGCTCGAAGGGCACTGACACACGGTGGCAAAGTTTCGTTTCCCGGTGGAGCGCCTGCGTGATTGGGGACGCCTCCGTTGGTGGCGCGGATAGCAGCGCGCTGGTGGCGCCGCCCGACGATTGTAGGTTCCCTATAGTATAACATCTGCATTACGTGCCAAGAGTTAGCCAGAATATCATCTCAGAGAAACTGGATTACGATAATGTACGTGAGTGTATGTGCGTACCGTGCTTATCAAGAGTGTGTGAGTGTATTCGTGGTGTGTATATCACACACAATAGTATAACATCTGCATTAACGTGCCAAGCGTTAGCCAGAATAGCATCTCAGAGAAACTGGATTACGCTAATGTACGTGAGTGTATGTGCGTACCGTGCTTACCAAGAGTGTGTGAGTGTGTTCGTGGTGTGTATATCGCACACAATAGTATAACATCTGCATTAACGTGCCAAGAGTTAGCCAGAATATCATCTCAGAGAAACTGGATTACGATAATGTACGTGAGTGTATGTGCGTACCGTGCTTACCAAGAGTGTGGGAGTGTGTTCGTGGTGTGTATATCACACACACTCGTCCAACATCTGCATCAACGTGCCAAGAGTTAGCCAGAATAGCATCTCAGAGAAACTGGATTACGCTAATGTACGTGAGTGTATGTGTGTTCCGTGCTTACCAAGAGTGTGGGAGTGTGTTCGTGGTGTGTATATCACACACAATAGTATAACATCTGCATTATAGCGTGCCAAGAGTTAGCCAGAATAGCATCTCAGAGAAACTGGATTACGCTAATGTGCGTGAGTGTATGTGTGTTCCGTGCTTACCAAGAGTGTGGGAGTGTGCTCGTGGTGTGTATATCACACACACTCGTCCAACATCTGCATTAACGTGCCAAGCGTTAGCCAGGATAACATCTCAGGTTTCTCAATTTCCGCATTTTCCAGCAAATCACCATAAAACACTATGAAGGATAGATTTCAGCAACGCATATACGCAAGTTTGACGAGCCACAGTCACTACTTTTGTGCTTAATACAGTACGTTGCTTGAGTTTGCGCGATACAAAATCACGACATTTAGCTTGCTACAAATGCAACAGACTATGCAGCTAAGCAGGAATACCCGGTCACAAGCTATTCAGCTTAGGTTTACGTTAAAGGAAGGGCGTCGCGCTTGCAGGCGTCTGCGTTTAACGCTGGAACGGTAAAGACAGGCTCTCTCTGCAAGGAATGTCAAGACGGACAGAGCACATCCCGCGGCGTAGACGAGCATGTAATCAACAAATGGTACGTCGAACGAGACATGGCCTTTTTTTACTCTAGCACGAACCACGCGTTCTTGGCTGTACAAGCTGAGGCCCGATTCCTCCAGTGCCATCAGCAGTCGTCGGTGTTGGTGCCTGTACAAAGCAAATCCGGAAGGTATCACATATTTAGACTAGTGGGATGTCCGCATTTGTATACATATCTCCTTTTCAAGTTACCCAAAGCCATGGTGAGTGCAGCAGCGTTACTGATAGCAGCTTGCACGTGCTTCTAAAACATTTCAAAGAAACTAGAGCTCAATATAAGTTCAAAGCATAAGTGATATAGTTTCCACCAATTGTTGACTGCGTGTACTCCTGGTGCACTCTGTATTTACAACTGCGGGAAAAGCAACGCACCAGGCGGATTGAGACACAAGCCAGTAAAAATAGGCACATGCACAAAAACTGCACTACATTACGTTCGCATTGACCATGTGGTCAGTCTCTGCTGCTTTTTGTTTTTAGGACACCTCATGTCCTTTTAAACAAACACGGTTGGACGGCGGTTGACTGCATCATGTCGTAATGACACCAGGTGAAACTTTATGAGAAATTGTCAATTGCAGGTGCGTCATGAACGTGTGGATTTCAAACTGAATTCATTGAAGAAGAAATTTTGGCTTCTGTACTGAAAGGCTGTTCGCGAGCATCACGGTATGAGTACTCTCTGTAGTTCATAGTACTTGAGTGTCTATAACTGCATGAGTCGCTTTTTCCCAAAGTCAGGTAGACAACATTGGTTTTTGCTTTACGTCAACTTGCACGGTAAAAGTTGAAATAAAGGCTGGAGACTAGGCGTATCCATGGTTGCAGCAAATGGACAGAGCCATGTGCTGCAATAGCTTACAGCACATGGCTTTCTTTTACCGCTGTGGTGCCTACACCCCCACCAGGCTCTCTCTAACATTCCTAGCATAAAAAACCGAGTTGTCATCTGTAGCCATGCAACAGACCACACAACTATTCCTGCCTGATAAACACAGTGGAGTCCACACCGGTGGTTCGGTTTCCTCAGCAACCTCAGCAGGTGCAGTGTTTATTACCACGAGATTCATCAGCATCAAATTCAAGACATCTCATATGACGTCATTGACGGCTGCAGAGCTCACCGCCCTCCATGCTGATTTGCCGTTAATGATTCAAGGACAATCACAGGAATGGGCCACCTTGTCTGAATCCAAGGCGGCTCTCCAGCATCTGATGTCACCGTTTCACCAGGGGCCTAATGAACAGTTAGTCGCGGACATAAGACTACTCTATCATCATGCAATGAGCACAGGACACCACACTGCATATAAACAGATACCGGGTCATTGCGGTATATTAGGTAATGAGCGTTGCATAACAATACTACTGTCCCGAACTGGCGCAGCTATAAGGCTTCGCTCGCTAGCACAAGAACTGACACTTAAAAACACGTCAGAATTTACAAACACTTGTCTCCATAGTTTGGTTACGCATCTATAGCTCAGTCTTCCTTCAGGGATATTAGGGTCGGCATTATTGTTGAATGATTAATCGATGAAACTTATCTCGCAAAACGATGTCTTATCTTATCTCATCGATGAAGATAAGACATCTCATCGATGTCAATCTTGCCTTTAATTGGAATAATTGATTAGGCCTGTTTGAATAATGGTTTTCGAGAGTATGACAGGAATGGCGCGAAAGTTTTGAAATCGTGCTGGAATGACGGCACCTGAGTACTGACTTTGCGGCTGTGATAGAGCGACTGTCGACTGTTTTTCCGAGTTCCGAGTAATGCCGCATGCCACCACGCCACCCGAAGCCGGAGGCTTGAAATGCCCTCGCAATTCAAGGCATACTATAGCAACCCAGTTAGTGATCGCCGTGCGACTCCCAGTACACTAAAGACGTGACACAGTATGTATTTGATATAGCGATCGAGTTCGTGGCAATTCCAGCAAATCTATAGCGTCCGAGCGTCTATTCTCGCAAGCTTGTTGCGTGGCCATTCAAAGGAGTCGGTTTTAACCAAACGTCCCAGCCAATTGACATTCCTTCGCTCTATAGAAAAGGGCATGTGTATTAAAATACTAAGTCAGTAATTTCTTTTCCCCTTTGCATATTGCATGTTCCTTGCATATTTATATTGGACTTCACCCTTTACTTTTGCCGTTTTCCTGATTTCTTGTTTAACTGTACGGTACAGGGATTCACTAGTGTCATATGTATCTTATTTGATTCTGCACTAAGTCTCATTTTATAACATATCTTGTTTATCTTTTGAAAAGCCACCAGTGCGAGCTGTATTAGTCTTTAACCAGTTAAAGATTATCTTTTATCAAACTTTTACAAACTTGGTTTTGAAACTTTGTTCCATGGCACGTCTCCAACATTAAAATAGGGTCCAGCAAAAGTAGATAACTG
>NC_051155.1:129839808-129866219 GCF_013339745.2 Dermacentor silvarum
GTTCGCCACTACTCCCCCCGCGGGCGGTTGGTGTAGTCAGCATATTCAAATACCCCCGATGACACAACCGGTGACGTAGAGTAGCGCTACCGGCAAATGAGCGAACTGAGCCTGATTACAGATAATAATATAATATAATAATAATAATAATAATAATAATAATAATAATAATAATAATAATAATAATAATAATAATATTTATTACATCCATTCACATCCTAGTTACAGATCCAGCCCGCATAAGCAACATTTCTTGTGTGCAGGCTGGGCAGTCGGCAGGTAGTACTAATACGTGTATACTAAACGGATTACAAAGCACAAAAAATAATGTTGAAAAAGATAGGGGGAAAACACTTTGTACTATAATATACCATTTATGTACCAAAAACATATACCATTTATGCCTACAAGGTAGAAGAATAAATAAAGAGAAAACAGTGACATCAGAGGTTAAAACAGTACGCTCAAACAGGTTCTGACAGGTACAAAAAAAAGTACATTGTATGATGCCTTCTTCTGCATGTGAACCGTGATTGTAGCGTGCTTACAAATCCTGCAGGAAATGTTAACAGTTTTGGGCTTTCTGTATCGCCCATGACCTTAAGAATGCTTTTATTTCTTTAAATGAACCTGTGGTCTCATTATCATTCAGATTGTTAAAATTAGCCGGCACGTAGAAAGCACGGGTCCTCTTGCCATAGTTTGTGTACACACGAGGAACAATATATTTTTCTAAGTGACGTAAGCAGCGAGATTTCACGTTCAAATTTTTGAATATATGAGAAAATTCTTACACATGATGTCGAACAGAACTTGTTGTTCGACAAACAACATGCCTGACTGGCACATGCTCAACGAGACATCGTCCCCCTGACTAACTGTGCCATAAGAGAGGCTATAGGTAATTTTTTTAGGATACGGTTAATTATCTTTAGTCTACTAGAAGAAGCAAAGCCGTAGATTGTTATTCCGTACCTTATGATTGATTCACCTAGAGATTTGTAAACCATTTTACGGACATTTGCATCACACAAAGATTTTAGGGCATACAAATGAGCGCACACAGCTCGTAGACGCCTTGCGAGCTCTTGTATGTGTACTCTCCATGACAGCATGTCGTCGAAGTGTAGACCAAGGTATTTAGCGTTTTTTACCATAGTTACCGGAGCACATGGGCATGCGTCGCAATTACTGGCATGAAGATTAACAGGGAGAACATCAGGAACTACTTTATATGGGCTGTGAAAACATATCATATTAGTCTTCGATTTATTAATGAACATTTTGTTGCCAATGAACCAATCTAGTAGTTTAGACACGTCAGACTGTAGTACTCGAGCGGCTTCATTTACAAATTTGTTAGATATAACTAAAGCAGTGTCATCAGCATATAAATAAATTTTTGATTTTAGTGGTAAGCAAGCAAGATCATTCACATAAATATTGAACAAGAGCGGTCCCAAAACGGACCCTTGCGGCACACCTGATTTGACACACAACAAAGAACTATACGATTCCGCGACACGGACACATTGCTGCCTTCCTGTTAAATAATTTTTAAAAAATGAGTAATACGGACCTCTGAAGCCACAGCTGCTTAGTTTAGAGAGTAGCAGTTCATGCTCCAATGTGTCGAATGCTCTTTGTAAGTCAACGAAAAGGGTCAGTACAACATTGTTCTTATCGATTTTGTTACATATGTAATCATTAAAATCTTCTAATAGGCCTATCGTACTCTGTCCTGAGCGAAAGCCATACTGCGCTGGGTTAATAAGGCTAAACTTATCACAGAATGAAACCATATTAGCATGGACTATTTTTTACAATATGCATGCCAAAGACGAAAGAATTGATATTGGTCTGTAATTCTCGTAGAGTTTTCTAGATCCTTTTTTATGAAGAGGTCGCACAATGCTAACTTTCATGTTTTCATGTATCTGACCTGTTGTTAATGTTTCATTTAATATGTAAAGCAGTGTTGATTTAAGAACCTCAAAATTCGCAGCAATATCTCTTATCCTAATTTTATCGAAACCTGGTGATTTTGTTAAACGCATGGAACGTATTATATCCCATAGTTCGGCTTCATCAACTGTGGGCAGAAAAGCAGAATGGACGTTAGAGAACGCAATGTTGTTTCGGAGATTTACTGGTGTGCTCCCGTTCGTGATGTTGCTCACTGAATCAATGAAGTGGTTGTTAAAATCATTCGCTATCTGAGCAGCGGCTGAATGGGGAAAGGCGTCTGCAAGGGTATCATCTACACTCTTTTTTGAAGGTCTCCCTATTATGGAGTTAACCAAGTTCCACGTTTTACCGGTATTACGACTGCAAGCTGAAAACTTGCCTGTGTGGTAGCGCTTTCTAGCTAGCCTTATTTTAGCGTTCACTTTGTTTCTCATTTGCCTAAATTCTTCTCTTGCAAGAGCGTCCCCGGGTTTATCTTGACATTTTTTAAGAAGTTTGCTTTTAGCACAGCAAAGTTCCATTATTTCGTTATTGATCCAAGGGCTATTTCTGTTTCTCCTCTTAAGCTTTATTTTCTTTTGGGAGCAGCTGTAGATCTCATTAAAGGCTTCTACAAACAGTTCGTAAGCCTTCAGGTGGCTGTGCTGTGTTAGAGAACCCCAGTTAAAAGCTCTCACACGTTTATCGACTTCATTAGAGTTTAAGACACATATCTCTTCGGTCTTAGTTTCAGTAACAACATCAGCATCTCCTGCAACTGCCACAGCGACAAAGTAGCGGTCCGATACTTTTTCCGTAATAACACAGCCAAATGAATTATATTTAGACATTTTTGTGCTGATATGATCTATACATGACCTTGTTAAACGATCACCGAGTATTTCCTCGCGCGTATAACTCTGAATTTTGTTTTCAAGTCCGTAGCTTGCCAAAAGTGTTAGATGATCGGCTGTTGTAGGCTTGTTTGTTGCAGAAATGTCCATATTAAAATCGCCAGCCAAAATAATGCTGCTTCTGTCAGCATGATTTTGCAGGAAGCGTGCTAATTCATCTAAAAACATATTTATGTTAGAGCTTGGTGGCCTATAAACAGCACATACCGTAAATTCCAGATCTGCCTTAGCCATTAGTACAGTGACCACTTCAGCATCCTAAAAATCAAGACACTCTTTCACAATGCCAATCACTGTTCACATATACGGCTACGCCGCCACCCCTTTTGTGCTCCCTGCACAAAAAGAAAGGCTGAAAACCATGTAGTGCAAAATGGGCGCTTTCATCGTTTGAAATGTTGATTTCTGTTAAAATTAAAACATGTAGTGATGACAGTGCTTTAGCCAGGTGAATCTTTAACGTGTCCCAGTGTTTGCGCATGCTCCTAACATTTACATGTATAAGCTCAAGCAACAGGCTACTGGAAAGATCGGACGCCCACTCGTCTTTCCTTGATAGCCATTGTTCGGTTGAGTGTACATGATCAGCCATTTCAGATTATTTTATTTAAACCTTTCGCGTTGTCAATGCGCAGCACCGACATTCCTTCTTGTTTTCTTACAAGTATTCTGCCGTTGCGCACCCAGACAAAGCGATATTGCTTATCTTTAGCCCGATTTTTTGTCATCCATAGCAGTTTCTTCACTCGTGAAGTTAGGTTATCGTTCAAGTAAATTTTTTCACATTTCAGTCTGTTCCGCTTTTCAATCCAGGGCTCCTTTATTTCCCGCCTTCAAAATCGCACCAGGATAGGTGGGACGGAGTTAGCTTTGCCTTTGATTCTGTGCACGGCTTCAATATCGTCATGTCTGGGCATAGGAAGTTCGAGTTTGGTTGCGAGAGATTCCACCACCCTTCGCAAGTCCTCGTTATCAGTGCAGTTGACACCATGAACTTGTAAGTTGTTCCTGCGTGAGTACCATTCAAGATTATCTACTGCTTGCTCCATAATCGACAATCGATCAGATTTGGCCAAAATCTCGGCTTCCAGTTCGATTACTTTTTTTCGCGTTTCTTTAAGTTCCTTTTCGTGCCCCTCCAACTTTTGAAGAATTGTGTCATACTTAGATGAAAGCAATTCCAATGCTGTCTCAATACCTTGAATTGATGTACTTTGCACCAGCATTTCTTGGTTGGAAGACTCGAACTTGGCCAACTGCGCGTCTTGCCGCTTTTCTAACGCATCTAGTCATCTCAGCACAACATCAAGTTTCGCCAGTACAAGTGTTAGTGACGGTTCGGCCGATGCATCCGCTGTTTTAGCCTTCTGGCTTCCACAGTCCCCGTCTCCCGCACGATTGGCGCAAGTCGGACACACCCATTGTTGTCGTTCCTTAGTAGAAAAATTTTTAGGTTTGATTTCGTAACCCCTGAACACTTCCCCGTATGATACCGTTTGTTACACTCGGCACATGTGAGGCTCTGCAAATCATCAGCAATCACTTTCATGCACGCAAGGCAATCAAACTCAGCCATCGTGGAGCACTGGTGCAGTCCAGCGGAGAAACATGCAAACGATGAAATAAAAATAACACCTAGTTAGTCATTCTCACCTAGAAAGCAAAGGAGCGATCAGTCTGTGCTCTGCAAGTACTCCGCCGGACTGCAACAGACGCCCAGCTGGCAGTGCCTTTATGCCTAAAACCCCTATATTTATAAAAGTAGCGCCATTCTTAGATCTTGCCGCCACCGCGCTCACCCCGGCGCTTCCTCCTCGCCCTCTCTTGGCCGCCTCCTGTCGCCCCAGCCTCCTCCGCTCCCCCATTGGCCAATCCGTGTCACGTGGAAGTTCGCGTCGCGCTTTTGTATATTTTTTTCTTTCCAGCGCGCTCCGACTGCCATTCTCGGGCCTGTGCGAAGAAAGTGCTGTACGCACAAACGGATCAAACGTGTTAGGGACAAGAACTTCGTTGTGATGGCATGCTGCTGCGCCTTAAGTTGCCGCAACCGACAAGGCGAGGGCAAAAGGCTTTTTTTGTTTACCATCCGGCGTGCGCAAACGCTTGCTGCACACTTGATATTTGCGCCGTCTCGCATCGTCGCGTTGCTACTTCCAAAACGGCATTATTAAGACCAGTTACTGACTGACGAAGCAAAATCGCGCCTCAAAAACGTCTCCGCAGGGCGCGATCGAAGTTTTCCTCGGATTTCCTCTGGTAGCGCGTTAGCTGTCGTCTGCCACGGCAGGCCCGACGCAGGCGGCGCCACTGTCGATATCGCGCCTCGATCGCGCGGGTCGCGCCGAGCGCGATAGTGGAACGGAGGAGGAGGGAAGTGGATGGCGCTACTTTTATAAATATAGGGGCTTTATTTATGCCCTGCTGGTTCCGACATCTAGCGAGAGCTCGGCACCCGCTCCAGATAACGTGGCTCAAAACCTGGCCGTATCTTGCTTCCGTGGGTCCAAGATGCCTTGCTTGCTGTGCGTTGTGACGTCACGTGCTGCCTTTTCCTTTTCTGCCGGAAAGCTTGGTTTGGTCGATCTTCGCTTCGTTTGTTGAACTTCGGCGTTTCCTAGAAAGCAAAGGAGCGATCAGTCTGTGCTCTGCAAGTACTCCGCCGGACTGCGTGATATGATACAACAATAAGCCGCGTGGCTGGAATCGAAGCAGTGAACTCACCTTGATTTTATCAATGTGTACGATCGTCACACGTCAAGGCCTCCTAGAATTGTTCCCAAAGAACACACAGCTCTGAACGCACTTAAATGAACGAGATTTAGATTTCCCTCCTAGTAAATAACCAATCAATCAATCAATCAATCAATCACGTTTATTTAACGTGCCCAGGAACAGCCCTAAGGTCTGAGTGCTGGCGCACGCATAGATTAAAAACCAAAAACCAAAACACTGCAGGGGAATATCATAAAAAAGTAAATGAATAAAAATAAAAATTCTGAAAAGGGAGCACCTACAACAAAGCGCAAAGTAACAGGGGTGCTATAACGTAAAGCTATTACAAACTGTTTTTATTCCAATCGCCTGACATCAAGTTTACGTAACCACGACGCAAGCATCGGGCGGTGACCCACAGCGTTGTCTGAACAACCCAATCAAACACTCTCTTCGTTTATAGGAGGTCACCTTTGTTCGCTTTCAAAACGAATAACATTGCCTGCGCTCACAGGTGTTTGTTATCTAATTGGCTGACAAGAGGCGACGAGCACGCTCTAGTGGAGAGGGTTTCGATGGGGCGGAGCCAGCGCAGTGAAATTAGATAACCGCATGAAGAGGGTGGTGCCGGCTTCTCCGATTGGTCCGCTTCGCCTTACTTTAGCTTGCCGCGGCTGGTCGAAAATCGCGGCGGCGTGCAACGGAACGATAAGAAGGCCAATAAAACGGATCCTCAGCAAGGAAGAGTTGGCAGAGCGATGTCGTATACGTGCCGAAAGGCTCGATAACGTTTTACTGCTACGCAAAAAGGTTTATCGTGCGCCAATAAATACATGCTCACCGGCACGTGTGAGTAGCGAGGGCCTGAGCGATCGGCGGGCAGCCATCTTCTATTCCTTTCGGAACGGGGCAGTCTCTGGCTGTTCAGAAAAATTTTCAGTTTTGTTCGGTATATTAATTCCCTTTTTTCGCGTACACGTCACTTTGACGCGGTGAGTTTTCGCGGTTTTCTGAGGTCGCGTGACTGGCAGGCGAAGTGGGCGCAGCCCGAAAACATTGTACCAATAGCAGAGGGCTAATGGTGAAAAGGCGTCGAATCAGGAATAATTATTTTTCTTTTGTGCAGTTTATTCATGCATAATCAGAGTGTACACGTTATATCAGGTGGGAGCTATCGCGGTTTTCGTGACGTCGCGTGACAGACAGGCGAAGTTGGGAGTGACCCGAAAATGTTCTGACCAATCGTGGTGGGCTCATTGCAGAATTGGAATAGAAAAGTTTGGAATAGCTTTATGTTATAGCGCCCCAGTTCACCAGCAGGCTTGTGTATATAATTTTTCTTACAATTTTGTGGCTGTCATATGATTCGAGAAATTTCGGCACAAATTTTTGATCGTTTCGTAGTTCCACTGTAACAATGGGCTGAAAGTCGAGCAGCTCAACATTGCAATGCTGCTAGAACATTCCAATCAGCACCGTCGTGCCGTCGCAAAGTCGTTCTTCTCTGGTGAAAAATACCCCCAAATTGTCATGGTTTCCATAAGCTCCTTACTACAAACTCTGAACGCACTTAAATGAACGAGATTTAGATTTCCCTCCTAGTAAATAATAATCAATGAATCAATCAATCAATCATGTTTATTTAACGTGCCCAGAAACAACCCTCAGGTCTGAGTGCTGGCGCACGCATAGATTAAAAAACTAGAACACTGCAGGGGATTGTAATAAAAAAGTAAATGAATAAAAAGAAAAATTGTGAAAAGAGAGCACCTAAAACAAAGCGTAAAGCAAATACAAAAGCCAGAGGAGAAGGGCACTTGAACAATGCATCCAATTATAACACAACAAGGCAAATCTCGGAAAAGAACGATGACAACGAGTTATGAAAGAAATCAAGATCACGAAAGTAAGCGTTATAAAGACTCTGTATTCTGTGGATGGTTGTGTGTTCATGATGACAGGCAGGAACACGGAAAGGTCTATGTTCCCTGGTGATCTTGCGCGGAATACGAAACATGATACAGCTGAGGAATTTGGGACACGTGAGGTTACCGTGAAGGAGTTTGAAGAGAAACAGAAGGTCAGCGCGATTACGTCGGTAGCGAAGTAAGGACAATGACAACAATCCAACAGTGCTAGTACACAATGTCCAGGTTTACAAAGCGGTGATTATATCTGCTTAGAAAATTTTTTTTCTGGACCCGATCTATAATGTCACTGTTGTATCTGGAAGAGCCATTCCAGACGACCGACGCATATTCGAGTTGAGGAAGACAGATGGTTGTGTACAGCTTGCGGAACGGTGTAGGAGACTTGAATTCCCTCAATAATCGGCAGACAGAGCCAAGAGAACGCATACCCCTCATTGCAACACGTTTAGTGTGAGCAGAAAAGTGTAAGGTTGCATGAAAAAGTACACCGAGGTCATTGATCTCGCAGACCTTACACAACGGTACAGAATCTACAGAATAAGAAAAAGAAATACTTGCTGTTTTGCGTGTGAAAGTCATCACCTTGGTCTTAGCAGCGTTCAAAGAAACGTTATTATCTTTGCGTCATTTAGAAAAAGAAAACAGGTCAGACTGCAGGGTGCGACAGTCATCAACAGTGTGAATTAATTTTCTTGAAGATTTTGACGTCAACGACATAGAAGGAAAGAAGAGTTCCGAACAGCAGAAAAAAACGTCATTAATAAAAATTAAAGAAAAGGAGTGCTCCTAACACTGACCCTTGAGGGACGCCGCTAGTTGCCATGTAAAAAGACGCTTGGCCATTGACGTTACCATAACACGATCTACCAAGAAGATAAATGCGCAAGAGATTCATAACTGACGAGTCAACATCAAAGTCTGTAAGCTTGATCAGAAGCAGCGAGTGGCTGACTAAATCAAAAGCCTTGCTGAGGTCACAATAAATGGTGTCCACTTGTCCCCTCTTAAGTACTGGCGTGGAGATCTGTGTCATGAAACTTGCAAGATTTGTGATAGTGGAGCGGCCGGTGAGAAATCCGTGCTGATTCGGAATGAGTAAGCTATTCACCTGCAAAAGACAATATGTTGTGAAGAGCAAGATCAAAAACCTTAGACGTCGCACAGAGAAGAGAAAGTGGGTGATAATTAGACACATCAGATTTACAGCCAGACTTAAATACAGGAAAAACACGAGCAGTTTTCCACATGTGAGGGAAAGTGGAAGTAGTCAAAGAGTTATTAAATATAGATGTCAATACTAGGGCAAATATACTGCCGTAAGCTATTAGAATTGCGGAGGGGATGCTATCAGGGCCGCAGGATAGGGAAGGCTTCAAGCGCTTAAGGCATTCGTGGGTGAGCTTTTCATCAAACAACACAGCACTAGATTTAGGAACTGTCGTGTGCTGCTGATTGACACCAGCGTTGAAACATGCAGTTTTATATAAGGATGAGAAATGGGCAGCAAAATAATCCGCGACTGCTTGGACTTCTACCCCTCTAGAGTCCAGCAGGTGAAAGCACTCTCCACGTTTTTTGGACCGCTTACGGATATTCTTCCAAAATTCCGCTTACTGGTCGGAGTCCGCTCTTTTCTAAGAATGCAATACATGAGTCTTGATCTCGCTTATAGAGGCGTTTACAGAGAGCCCAAAAAAAAGCGGAATTCTTCTCTGGAATCATTAGGCACAGGAATTCTATATTTTCGGTGCACGCGTACTTTATGCTTTAGGGCAATTATAAGTTCAGACGAAAACCAGTGCGTATATTTAGAGCGTTTAGGATTGTACTGGGGAATGTATTTGCGCATACTGCTTAAAACAAGCTCCGTAAACTGATACACTTGGTCATCAACCATGGTTTTGTCTGTAACCAGTGATCAATCGGTGGTGGACAAGAAATCACCACGCTTGAAAGGAAAGTGAGGGGATTCATTTACGCCACTGGAGGATCTCTGCCTCAGGGTTGACACAGAGGCAGTTATGTTAAGTGAGGGGTGAAACATAGGTACGCACAATGGACATGTCAGAACTAGAGACAATGAAGACTTGAGCATTCGATATGCAAAGATCTAAGACGTTTTCACAGGAATTGGCGATCAAGTTATGGTGCTGAAGGCAACAGAAGGACAGAAAGTCCAACAATAGGCTGCATTTCTTCTCTGCGTAATAATTGTAATGAGAATATCTAAGCGCATTCCAATCGATACCTGGTGTATTAAAGTCGCCAAGAAGGATTACTTTGAGCTTACTATGGGAAGATTACACTCTCAATAGAAGAGATGACCTCATCAGACAAAATAGGGGAAATATTCGGCTGTACATAGAAAGATCCAATCAACAATTTTTCACGTTGGGCTAGGCTAACATTTAGCCATATCGACTCCCGTACACGTTCTATGTCGTTGCGCCGAACACATCTGAGCTAATTGTCAACAGCAATCAGTACGCCACCACCTTTTTGTTGAGATCCACTGAAGTCCCGGTCACTGCAGAAGACGTTGTAGTGCGCTGGAAAGAAGTCTGAAGAGGAAATGTCACTGCAGAGCCAAGTTTTAGAAATAACAAAAAGAAGAAAAGAAGACAAGATAACATTGCAGAAAAATTCACGTGCTTTGGTGCGAAGTCCACGAGCGTTTTGGTAAAAGATGTCCAAATGACATGCCACTTTGATCCTTGGAGGTTATTTCGATAGCATGAAGCATGTCGTCGTGTAACACCCCGCGCAACGGTTTGAACAGGCAATAATAATAATAATAATAATAATAATAATAATAATAATAATAATAATAATAATAATAATAATAATAATAATAATAATAATAATTTATTTATCGCGCCCAGGAACAATCATGGGGTCTAGGTGCTGGCGCACGTATACATAGCGAAAGACGTTATAATGTGGCGGGAAAAAAAATCTGAGGTTGGGGTAGTGGCCGTGTTGGCCAGTTACTTATCAATAAATATTTCCTGGGATCTATTTATTTTCAGGACCTCACTTGTGCGTTTCAGTCTATCTCGGTTGAGTTACTTCATGTGGCTGCAGACTCCGGTCATCTCAAGTCAGGAGTTCACTAGGGAGGCTTCCATAGAGGAGGGCTCCGGGACTGAGCAACCCTTAGGAGAGGTCGGAGACGTTTGGACAATTCGCCCGCTATCAAGGTGGCTAGGTTATGTGCGACTTCGTTTCCTCCTCCCCCTGTCTCCACCCCCTACCCCTCTGGAGGCCCTACGTGTCCGTTTGTCCAGGTGACCCTAACTTCGAGGTCGTTCAGCTATCGGTTTGTAAGCATTTGTCGGATGTGTTTAGTGGTACCGTCCATTATAAATGGGTCCTAATACATAATACCACTCATGTGGAATGTGAAAATATGCGTACAGTACCTACACTCTGTGGACCGCCTCTGGGAATTATTTGCTCACGAAAAATGGCACTTTCCTATATATTAAACCGCACTTTTCCCCAGCTTGCTACGGGTAAGGGTGCGTGAGTGGCAAACCAGACAAATTGGTACCTATCGATAATAAATTGGTGGATCCCACGCACTGTCGGAATCGATGTAAGCGAAAATTTTTATGCTGTTTGCTTTAAATTATGATAATTAGCGGTGATGCTCGCAGCGAATATGTAATTTCTTCAGCGCTTAGTCCGATACGAGAGTGGTGAGTTGATGTTAAACGTTACCTTGCGTGCACTGCAGCTGCTTGTCTGCGTAGTGCACAGAAAACACAGGGAGACGTGTTTGCTTGAGGGGGTGTTGTGCGTCATTTTTCATAATCTCTGAGCCTTATCATTGCCTCACATGGCACATCGCATGGTGGCAGAAGTGTTAAACCTTAATTGAATAATGGAGCTGTACGTAATTCAATTGCTTATTAAAAAATTGTATGTATAAATTGTATACATTGTATAGATGTGCGGCCTGCGCCATGTTTCGCTGCGCAGCGAGGACGCTCCTGTACCGCGCAACGCGTCTTTCGGACCTGGGGGTCCTCGACGCTGAGTGCACACTTTGGAGCCATTTTGTTGGCGCGTGCTGACGTACTCCTTCTGCATACGTTACCAGCACGCTGTTGAGACACTAGCTCCAAGCGCTCTCTTCTGGCTATGGTTGATTGTTATGTTTACACTATCACAGCCCAGCACGCCACCTCCACAGCCCAGCACCTGCATTTTTTGTCGCGTAGGAAAGCAAGCACAGCACGTGCCATACGCACAAACTACGAAATGTCCCGGCCTGCGGCAGCGCCGGCCGGGATGCACGGAGGCGAGCGCCATCTGGTGCTGTTGCAAGAAACCCAGCGGCATGCGCGGCAAGAGCACCACAGCAGCGCCCGGAAAGTCGGGAGAAGAGGCATAGAAAGCTTAGCTATAATAGCAGCGCACAGTAAACGACGACATAGAAAGGCGCGAAAAGCACGGTCTTTCCTTGCCTTGCCTGTGTTTTTCTGTGTCGTTTTCTACTCTGCGCTGTTATCATGGATAAGGGTGCAGTTGTTCATGTCCCCAGTTCCCGTACTTGAGCGCAACAAAGCATGACGGCTGGCAATGGCAAAGTATGACGACTTTGGAATTGCCAGAATTTCATGACGCTACGGCAGTACCTGATACTGATTTCCAATGTTGCCGTAAAGCAGGCAGCCAAGCCAAGGAGGTTGTCTCCGGAGGTATTGATCTGTGTTGAAGCTAACAGGCTCTGTAACCTGGGCCTGCGAATCCACAAATGACATCGTTGGAACACGCCCAAAGTGCCCCGCTCCGGCTACTAATCTAGACACACATTACCTCCTGTGGCTGTGCCTTGCATGGTACTCAGAATAATAGACATAAAGTGCCCAAAGAGGCCAAAGAGGCCAAAATCAACCCAAATGTTCCACGGAATTATACTTGCTTGATAATGGACAACACATTTACAAGTCTTATTGCTGCATTACCGGATTTTTTTAATACACAGGCCTTGCGGCAAAAATTCTGAAAATAAAAAATTAAGAAATTTAATTGACTTGTAGCTTGTATAGTAAGTTCAGATGCGAAGAATGCGTACACTATTACGAACGCGGGTAAACACAAAGAAAGTAAAAATAGGACAGGCGCTTCGATGAGCCGTACTTTATTCCTTGGCCACAGTCGAACAAATATACATACAACAAGTGTACAAGCCTGCCAGAGGAACCCAGGGGAATATTAATGTAGTCGTGTCGTTTTTTTTTTTCTCTCTTTCAGCCAGGTAGAAGAGACGAAAGTTTCGCAGTTGACAATTCCCCAATGCTGCCGCTTTGACTCAAAGTAGGGAATCTTAGCAACCCTCAAAGTGTTAACTGCATACTTTGCGTGGAAAGGCCTCTTACTCGGCAAAGGTCTCGGGCAAACCGCGGTCCCTGCTTCAGCGATAAAATCTTCATGCATCTTCTCTTTCCGACAACAGTAGTCATTCTTTACACTGAATTCAGAGCGCTTTCTTTCTCGGGTCTTTCTGAGTCTTCGTAAGGAAATCCAAATTCTCCCACATATTCACTGACACAATGGCGTTTAGAGCTGCACATTCCAAGTGATCGTCCTACGTACGACTGACAACGCGATATACAAGTGGTTAAATTGTCTCAACGCTTACGTTACCACAGATTGCTGACTGCTTTTTATTACACCATATATCCCGAGTGCGTGCATAAACTATACGTATGCGATAAATTTTCCTATACGTTGGAGGAGTGTGTTTAGAGGAGGAGGAATAAACTTTTATTGCGGAACCAGCACTTTAAGATGGCCGGGCCTAAGCCTCCCATGAGGGGACGTCGGCGGAGCTCCGCAGAGCCTCACGCAACCTCGACGACATGGTCGTGGTGTTAATGTGTGTGTACTGTGCTGGGCACTCCCACAGCACATGCGGAAGCGTAGCCGGGTGAGTGCCACAGCACCGGCAGTGGGGGGTACTGTAAACTTCAGGGAACATAAGGTGGAGGCGGGCGGGTGAAGGGTACGTATTTGTTTGTAGCAGACGCAGGGTGGTAGCCTGCGCCCAGCTGAACTTGGGGTGAGGTGGGGGGAAGGTTCGGCGACTAAGGTAAAATGCCTTAACGAGATCGTTGTAAGTAGTCAGATTGTCCCTGGTGTCCAACTCGTCTCCAGTGTCTCCGGCGTGGTTGACTAGTCCTCGCGCAATGGAGTGGGTGACCTGGTTGAGGTTGGGGAGGTGTGGGTGGACAGTGCCCGCGTGGGCCGGGATCCATGTCAAGGAGATCATGCTTTCTTTAGAGTGTGGTGCCTGGTGGAGGATACGAAGAGCTTGAGGAGAAATACGGCCTTTTCTGAAGTTAGTGACGGCTGAGCGATGTATATTTTTTTTGTACCCGCCAGCTACTCTCTATTCAGGAATGACCGTCCCGTATGGCAGCTGATTTATGTGGCCCAGTTTAACCTTCTGTAATCAAAGGGAATAAATTGTGCTTTGAAAGTTGGGATTTATACACGGACACACAGTATTTGCATGACGTAGCACGAGCATTAGTGTGCCAAGTAAAAATAAACTTTGGTCTTTCCTCTTTCGGATTCGTCTTTCGCCTTTCGATCTAAGCGTCTTTCGATTTCAATGGGCGAAAGGAACAGTTCTCATTCGCCTCACAATAACTCACGTATTTGCTTGAATTTGAGCACTTCATCAGTCATAAATCTCGGTGGTTGCCATGTGAGCATATGGAGGCGAAATTGCCCCAAAAAAATGCGACACATTTCTTCAAAACGACTTTGCATCGTTCAGCTTAGGGTTCCTTTATGAAAACGTTACTACGGCTTACTTGCTCGAACATTGTAATTTCGTTTTATTTTATTAGAACCAAACCACACTTCGGGACATTGGTCATCATGGTTATGAAAGAAAGCAGTGCTGAGATTGGTGAAAATACAGCTCTTCATAATCGCGCAGGAGCGTCGACCGACACGACGGTCACGGAGTGTATCTGCCAAAATAGTGAGAGAATGTGCGAGGGCCGTCCTTTTGTCCGACTACCACCTGATAGGCTATTCCATTCAGCCCTACATAGTCCCAGCTGCTCATCTGTTCATCTACCTCTTTCAGCCGCTTATTCTAACCATTGTGTCCACAAATGAGCAACTGGAAACGATGGTCAAACGCAAACGAGCGTTGCGCGGCGCTCGCTCACAAGCAACGTGTGCGCATTTGTGCTTGAGCTGGCAGCCGATAAGCAGCAGAGGCTACGCCTAGCAGAATGAGCTGAACTTCACACGATATTCACAAAGTCGGATGTGCTTCGCGCATGCGCTTACACTCGGTGTATGTTTTCGGAGATGTTTTCCGTGACACGCGTCTGACTGCCATGTTGGTCGACGCTCCCACGATATAATTAAAAACATGGATAGGTTCCACAGTAAAACTAAAAGAGGGCAAAAAAATGCACGGACACGACAACACCACAAGTGCTCAATCATGTCCGTGTCCTCGTTGTCGCTCTTGTAATTTCACTTTATAACAGGAACCAACTAGCTCAGCAACAAGTCTTCTTAAGCTGTGCAGTAAACCTGTAAAAATAGTAACAGTTTCGATACTCCGGCTCCTAGCGGCGTGTGTATCGAAATAGCTTTGAGAGAGGATCCGGCCTTCACACTGAAAAGAGCAAATTTCCTGCACTCGTACACAGTTCAGTTAAAGTCATAAAACTATCTGCACTATTTCACAGGATTACGCTGTTGTACGTGAGTGTATGTGTTCCGTGCTTTAAGAGTGTGGGAGTGTGTTCGTGGTGTGTGTATCACACACATTAGTCCAACATCAGCATTAACGTGCCAATCGTTAGCCAGAATAACATCTCGGAGAAACTGAATTACGCTAATGAACGTGAGTGTATGTGTGTTCCGTGCTTTCCAAGAGTGTGGGAGTGTGTTCGTGGTGTGTATATCACACACATTCGTCCAACATCAGCATTAACGTGCCGAGCGTTAGCCAGAATAACATCTCGGCGAAACTGGATTACGCTAATGTACGTGAGTGTATGTGTGTTCCATGCTTACCAAGAGTGTGGGAGTGTGTTCGTGGTGTGTGTATCACACACATTAGTCCAACATCAGCATTAACGTGCCAAGCGTTAGCCAGAATAACATCTCGGAGAAGCTGGATTACGCTAATGTACGTGAGTGTATGTGTGTTCCGTGCTTACCAAGAGTGTGGGAGTGTGTTCGTGGTGTGTGTATCACACACATTAGTCCAATATCAGCATTAACGTGCCAAGCGTTAGCCAGAATAACATCTCGGAGAAACTGGATTACGCTAATGTACGTGAGTGTATGCGTGTTCTGTGCTTACACGGAGTGTGTTCGTGGTGTGTGTATCACACACATTAGTCCAACATCAGCATTAACGTGCCAAGCGTTAGCCAGAATAACATCTCGGAGAAGCTGGATTACGCTAATGTACGTGAGTGTATGTGCGTACCGTGCTTACCAAGAGTGTGGGAGTGTGTTCGTGGTGTGTATATCACACACATTAGTCCAAAATCAGCATTAACGTGCCGAGCGTTAGCCAGAATAACATCTCGGAGAAACTGGATTACGCTAATGTACGTTAGTGTATGTGTGTTCCGTGCTTACCAAGAGTGTGGGAGTGTGTTCGTGGTGTGTGTATCACACACATTCGTCCAACATCAGCATTAACGTGCCAAGCGTTAGCCAGAATAACATCTCGGAGAAACTGGATTACGCTAATGTACGTGAGTGTATGTGTGTTCCGTGCTTACCAAGAGTGTGGGAGTGTGTTCGTGGTGTGTGTATCACACACACTAGTCCAACATCTGCATTACCGTGCCAAGAGTTAGCGAGAATAACATCTCGGAGAAACTAGATTACGCTAATGTACGTGAGTGTATGTGTGTTCCGTGCTTACCAAGAGTGTGGGAGTGTGTTCGTGGTGTGTGTATCACACACATTAGTCCAACATCTGCATTACCGTGCCAAGAGTTAGCCAGGATAACCTCTCGGAGAAACTGAATTACGCTAATGTACGTGAGTGTATGTGTGTTCCGTGCTTACCAAGAGTGTGGGAGTGTGTTCGTGGTGTGTGTATCACACACATTAGTCCAACATCAGCATTAACGTGCCAAGCGTTAGCCGGAATAACATCTCGGAGAAACTGGATTACGCTAATGTACGTGAGTGTATGTGCGTACCGTGCTTACCAAGAGTGGGGGAGTGTTCGTGGTGTGTATATCACGCACACTCGTCCAACATCTGCAATAACGTGCCAAGCGTTAGCCAGGATAACATCTCAGGTTTCTCAATTTCCGCATTTTCCAGCAAATCACCATAAAGCACTATGAAGGATAAATTTCAGCAACGCATATACGCAAGTTTGACGAGCCACAGTCACTATTTTTATGCTTAAGACAGTACGTTGCTTGAGTTTGCGCGATGCAAAATCACGACATTTAGCTTGCTACAAATGCAACAGACTATGCAGCTTAGCAGGAATACCCGGTCACAAGCCATTCAGCTTAGGTTTACGTTAAAGCAAGAGCGTCGCGCTTGCAGGCGTCTGCGTTTAACGCTGGAACGGTAAAGACAGGCTCTCTCTGCAAGGAATGTCAAGATGGACAAAGCACATCCCGCGGCGTAGACGAGCATGTAATCAACAAATGGTACGTCGAACGAGACATGGCCTTTTCTGAGTCTTCCACGAACCACGCGTTCTTGGCTGTACAAGCTGAGGCCCGATTCCTCCAGTGCCATCAGCAGTCGTCGGTGTTGGTGCCTGTACAAAGCAAATCCGGAAGGTATCACATATTTAGACTAGTGGGATGTCCGCATTTGTATACATATCTCCTTTTCAAGTTACCCAAAGCCATGGTGAGTGCAGCAGCGTTACTGATAGCAGCTTGCACGTTCTTCTAAAACATTTCAAAGAAACTAGAGCTGAATATAAGTTCTAAGCATAAGTCATATAGTTTCCACCAATGGTTGACTGCGTGTACTCCTGGTGCACTCTGGATTTACAACTGCGGGAAAAGCAACGCACCAGGCGAATTGAGACACAAGCCAGTAAAAATAGGCACATGCACAAATAAAATATCACATTTTCGCCCTAAGGGCGAAGCAATGAATGCGATAGCAACACAGCAATGTCATACGAAGTAAGGTGAGCGGCTTTGGTAGCTATATGAATTGTAGTAAACATGAGCTGATTAAGTAAGCAGGTTTGCTGCGGCGTAAGTAGACCGACATGAAGAGAGACTCGATGACCACGAGAAGGCGCGTGTGAAACGGTGGTGTTTATGAGAAGCGCTTCCCGTGGGCAGCGCGCGTGCGAAGGGACACACCTGTAGCGCTGCACTGCCGATCCGGGCAGCATTACATGTGTAGCGTGCGTTGGAAAATGTGGCCCGACTATTACTAAGTGATTGAACAAGCGTGGTGTGATCGCGCACAAACAAACATGAATAGATCACACTGAATGACTGCAGACAACGACTGTCAAAACGCTGGCAGCAAGCGCATATATACGCCGCAGCAGCAGGCGAAGGTACGTGCGGTCTATCGCTTCAACGGAAACTGAGCGGCGAATGCACGGCGCATAAAGGTCAGAGCCGTGTGGAGATAAGAGACGGTGCGGACGAGCGACGAGCGCGGTTGTTGGCAGCGTAGAAGTGCGCCCCCCCCCCCCCCCCCCACGTGCTCCCTCCGGCGCTGGCTTCCCGCTTCCTTGCTTGCGCGTGGGTGATTGAGTGCGTTCGCTCTCCGTGATAGCGCGCGTCCCCGCACGCTTCCGCTCCGGCATACGGCGCGCGGCGAAGATTTTATCTATAGGGAACCTCACGGCGACGGCGACGGCGACGGCGACGACGACGGCGACGGCAGAAATCCGGTAGAAGTGTCCATATAATTGCTATCGCAATAAAACTGCACTACATTACGTTCACATTGACCATGTGGTCAGTCTCTGCTGCTTTTTTTAGGGGCGAAGCTCCTTATAGCGGCACCCGTTCGTCCCCGTCGTAGTAGGTAGCCACGTCTAGTTTTAGGGGCGAAGCTCCTTATAGCGGCACCCGTTCGTTCTTCCGGTTCCCCTTCCGGTTCCGCTTCCGGTTCCGGAAGCCAGCTTCCGGCTTGCGGAGAAGGCTTCCGGCGTTTTATGAAAAAAAAATTCCGAAAGTTGTGTCCGTAGCGCGGAATCAAACCAGGGACCCCTCGCTTCCGAACGCGTGGCGCTAACCACTACGCCACGAAGCGCACATAGACACACGCACCACGATGGCAATAAATATCCAACATTAACGAAAGGCCGTGTTTCTAGCGCGTTTCTAACGCGTTTGTGCTAGCGCGTTACGGCCCGTGTAAGAAGCTGGTGTAAGACGCTGTGGCCTCTCCGCCTTACCTTCAACGCGTTTCGAACGCGCTACCCAAGGCGGTGGCAAGTCAAGTTCAAGTCGAGGAGCGTTTATGAATACGGGGGGTATACTCTCTCAGCAGTCATGGCATCGGCAAACGCGGTGCACGTTCCGGCATGTGTAAATGGCTGAGTAAGACGCTGTGGACGCTCCCCCTTACTAGAGAGTACTGCACGTTTCTAACGCGTTTGTGCTAGCGTCCCCTTAAGCGGGAGATCCGATGATTCCCTCCGGAGCTTCGCCCACTCATCATCATTCACTCCGTGGATATGCTGTGATATTTTTTAGGACACGTCACGTCCTTTTAAACAAAAACGGTTGGACAGCGGTTGACTGCATCATGTCGTAACTAAACGGTGTGTGATGACACCAGGCGAAACTTTATGAGAAATTGTCAACTTGCAGGTGCATCATGAACAGTGAGGATTTGAAACTGAATTCATTGAAGAAGAAATGTTGGCTTCTGTACTGGAAAGGCTGTTCGCGAGCATCACGGTATGAGTACTCTCTGTACTTCATAGTACGTGAGTGTCTATAAACTGCATGAGTTGGTTTTTCCCAAAGTCAGGTAGACAACATTGGTTTTTCCTTTAAGTCAACTTGCACGGTAAAAGTTTAAATAAAGGCTGGAGACTAGGCGTATCCATGGTTGCAGCAAATGGACAGAGCCATGTGCTGCAATAGCTTACAGCACATGGCTTTCTTTTACCGCTGTGGTGCCTACACCCCCTCCAGGCTCTCTCTACCATTCCTAGCATAAAAAACCGAGTTGTCATCTGTAGCCATGCAACAGACCACACAACTATTCCTGCATGATAAACACAGTGGAGTCCACACCGGTGGTTCGGTTTCCTCAGCAACCTCAGCAGGGGCAGTGTTTATTACCACGAGATTCATCAGCATCAAATTCGAGACATCTCATATGACGTCATCGACGGCTGCAGAGCTCACCGCCCTCCATGCTGATTTGCCGTTAATGATTCAAGGGCAATCACAGGAATGGTCCACCTTATTTGACTCCAAGGCGGCTCTCCAGCATCTGATGTCACCGTTTCACCCGGGGCCTAATGAACAGTTAGTCGCCGACATAAGATTACTCCATCATCATGCAATGAACACAGGACACCACACTGCATATCAACAGATACCGGGTCATTTCGGTATAATAGGTAATGACCATTGCATAATAATACTACTGTCCCGAACTGGCGCAGCTATAAGGCTTCGCTCGCTAGCACAAGAACTGACACTTAAAAAGACGTCAGAATTGACAAACACTCGTCTCCATAGTTAGGTTACGCATCTATAGCTCAGTCTTCCTCCAGGAATATTAGGGTCGGCAGTATTGATGAATGATTAATCGATGAAACTTATCTCGCAAAACGAACAATCTTCATCGATGTCAAACTTGCCTTTAATCGGCTTAATTGATTAGACCTGTTTGAATAATGGTTTTCGAGAGTATGACAGGAATGGCGCGAAAGTTTTGAAATCGTGCTGGAATGACGGCGCATGAGTACTGACTATGCGGCTGTGGTAGAGCGACTGTCGACTGTTTTTCCGAGTCCCGATTAATGCCGCACGCCACCACGCCGCCCGAAGCCGGAAGCCTGAAATGCCCTCGCAATTCAAGGCATACTATAGCAACCCAGTTAGTGATCGCCGTGCGACTCCCAGTACACTAAAGACGTGACACAGTATGTATTTGACATAGCGATCGAGTTCGTGGGAATTCCAGCAAATGTATAGCGTCCGAGTGTCTATTCTGGCATGCTGGTTGCGTGACCATTCAAAGGAGTCGGTTTCAACCAACCGTCCCAGCCAATTGACATTCCTTCGATCTATAGAAAAGGGCATGCGTTTTAAAATCCTAGTCCAGTAATTTTTTTACCCTTTGCATATTGCAGTTTCTTGCATATTTAAATTGGATTTCACCTTTCACTTATGCCATTTTCCTTATTTCTTGTTTAACTGTACTGTACAGGAATTCACTTGTGCCATATGTATCTCATTTGATTCTGCACTAAGTGTCATTTTATAACATATCTTGTTTATCTTTTCATTTGTGTATTTAGTCTTTAACAAGTTAAAGATAATCTTTTATCAAACTTTTACACACTTGTGTTTAAAACTTTGTTCCATGGCAGGTCTCCAACATTAAAATAGGGTCCAGCAAAAGTAGATAACTGTGTTTGAACCTTTTTAAGAGTGAACGGCCAAAATTTCTATTTATCAATCAACCGATAAAACGCCCTGCATCGAAAGCAATTATTTGATTAAAGGCTAAAATAATGAATGATTAATCGTTAATCGAATAAAAGAATTATTTGACCATTCCTAAGCTGACAAAACGCTTGTGTGCAGCCTGTGGCTCACCGTAACTTTCACAAACGCCTATTCATTTCGTATCGAAAGGGTCGACAAGCCTACATACGAAGACTGTTGCTGAGAGGAGACAATCGCGAATCTTTTTTGTGATGCTCCTCGTTTCAGTGCACACAGGAGAGAACTTTCAACCGCATTGCACAGACTCGACAATTGCCCTTTGTAGATACCAGAATCTTCGAACACTAGTCGAGAGCTTCGTCAGTACAGAAGGCAATGAACGCGTTGTTGCGCTTTTTGGAGGCAAGTGGACTTGGTGAAAGAGATTGAGAAATGTCGCGTGCACATGACAATTATGGACAGCTTTTTTTAGAGCGAAAGCTCTACGACGTGATGTTTCGCAAGATAATTCCTCGCGTCGCATTGACCTTGAGGCGCCGGAGTGTGAGCCGCCGGTGTGGCCGGTGTGACGTCACACCACGTGATCCGCTGCAGAGAGGCGTCGCAGGAGCGCTCGCTCGGAGCCTCGCCGCTGCGGTACTACGTGACTAGGCGAGGGTTTAACGGCTGCTACGCCGGCGCTAATTGGTCCCTCAGTCTCGCCATAGATGGCGCGCCGGCTGGGCCGTCTGTGCGTGTGCTTCAGCGCAAGCGACAGACTGAATCCTATCATCCAGTAGATAAAGCTAGACAGCAGGCTGAGAAATCTCAAGCAAAGGCAAAATTGGCTGCTGAGACACCAGAGCAAAGGGAGGCCAGATTAGCTCGTTATAGAGAAGCTTACCAAGCGCGGATGCGTGCATTAGAGAAACAATGTGCGCATAGTCTTTACAAAACCAAGCCAAACCGACCTTTCGCTTGTGATAACTAGGTTTGCAAGAGGTAAACTTCTTTTTTTTTTTTTTTTTGCTTGTGAGTCTTTATGTCATATTTAATTCTACTCGCCTAGGCGCGTTCGCAAAGTTTGCAAGCCAAAGCCCATGTTTCAGCCTAAAGCGTTATACGCTGTTTTTAAGGCTCCAAAAATTAGCCTGACACGTTAGCGGGCCCAGCGGACACGTGGATTCTGCATGAGCGTTAATTTTCTGTTTCGCTATTTCTAAACTGCTGAGTGTGTTAAAAATAGTACAGAAGTACAAACACAAGATCAGCGCAGTTTGAAGAAGGGATCTAGATAGGTCAGCTGAGCTAAAAGCTTCTGATGTGCCGGCAGGAGAGGTAAAGCACGGTGGAAAATTTCAGAGATTTTTTTTTCTAGAACACCCTTGGATGACACCTGTGGTGGAACCCCAAGCAAGGTTCACTATTGCCGTGCTTAACTTCAATACGCTCATGCTGGCTGTCACATGCCAAAGAAACTCGTTCGTTTGCAACGAACGCAAAATGCATATACGTCATCGCTAGAGGACGAATTGTACATTCTGATCCTACCGATGCCCGCAGTACATTTT
The DNA here is from genome assembly GCF_013339745.2 of Dermacentor silvarum. Taxonomy (NCBI): domain Eukaryota; kingdom Metazoa; phylum Arthropoda; class Arachnida; order Ixodida; family Ixodidae; genus Dermacentor; species Dermacentor silvarum. The sequence continues at coordinate 129,862,515 of NC_051155.1, forward strand.
CTCTGATACGACGCAGCTATGGAAGCTTCCAAGGTAGCTCTGCTCCCAATGTGGCTTCCTGAAAGAGAAGTTTTTAAGGTCTGGGGGTTTTGCAATGCGCTCTGTATCCTTGACTTTCCAGAAAAGACCCAAGAGCCGTATCGAGAAGCGTTGCGCGTACAAACGGACAAACACAGGAAAAAAGACGTAAATGGATAGAGCGCATAGAGCGCATCCGTTTACGCTCTATCCGTTTACGTATTTTTTCCTGTGTTTGTCCCTTTGTACGCGCAACGCTTCCCGATACAGCTATGCACCAACTCGCCCAGCAAGAAGTTCTTCTAAACCCAAGAGCCAGAAGTTTAAATAACTCCTTCATTCACGAATCATGATGAACTGCCAATGCATGTGTCAAAGTTACGCAATTTTAATACTATGTGCTACAGACTCCATCAAGAAAAAGATAAAGTGGTAGGAGGATTCCTTGTGCACATTCTAGTGAGCCCTGGCGATTACAGAATAAATAATCTTGGTTAATTTGGCACTACGAAAAAGACTTTCACACAAACATAAAAGATGAGGACATACACAGGCGCTGAACTGCAACTGCGACTTCCAACGCCGATTCTCTGACTTCCGGGTCATTTAGTGAGAGCATATATGGGAAAACCTAAATTATATTCTGGCCGATTTTGGTTAGTAAAATTAAATCTAAAGCGTCTTCGATTGTGATGAGCACCATTGAGTGTCTCATCATTTGGTTGTTCAGCAATAACAGAAGGAAAATAGCCGCATTTATTATTAAAAAGCTGTGTCGATTAGTAGAAGCTTTGGTTAACAACCCCAGCAATTCCGGACATCGCCTTTAGTTCACAGCTTTTACACCACGTGGCGTACGGACCTTCAAGGTTCGAAATTCGCGCGATGACGCACGAAGTGTACTGGACGATAACAGAATACACGTTTTAACAATAAAAGAAAAAAAAGGACCACGCCAACAGCTTTCACCGTCGAGCATGGACGAGCGCGAATCGGGAATAACTGATCTGATAACCGCCGCGCGTATAAGACGAGCGGCCAGCTAGTCTACTGTGAATCAACAGTTTTGCTGCTATTGATAGTCGTTTAGAGGCTCAGCCCCGCTTCGAGAAAGCGGGTGCAGAACCTTGAAAGAGCGGCCTCCGCCCCCCCCCCCCCCCCTTCCGTCCATCTTTTCCTCGTCCAACTTTTTGTCCGATCGAATAAAAAAAGCAAAAATGCCCTTTTGTCGCTTCATTTCTCGAAAGATGATTCTAAAATAATAATGTAAGCTTGCTAAATGGTCGCGATGGGCGCATGTTTCAGGATTTGCAGTCGCATGATTGACACCCTTAATCTCTGTTGGCCTCAGTTTACGAGTCCACTTGCGCATTTGCGTGCAGGTGCATGATCGAGTTATGTTCACTGCCACGGAATTTCGGTTTTTCGAAGGCGAAAGCCTTAGGTGGCTATATTTCCGGTGCCATTGGCGGTGACCTTGGCGAAACCGCGCCATAACGAAAATGGCCGACATCGCAAAGAGTAAAATCACGTCAAGAAAAGCTCGGATTGACGTAAGTTTTCTCAGGGAGGTTCCTGTGAACAAAGTAAATTAGTAGCTATGTAAAGAAAATTTGCTACATTTCAGCCGAACACCTTTTCAAAGCTCTTGGTAAGCGACGGGTGTAAACGCAGAAAATCATCTGTAACTGGTCAGTGTTCGAAGACCTGCTTCACTGCACAGTGGCATAGCCAGAAATTTTGTTCGGGGAGGGGGGGCTCACGTTGCAGCGCGGCCTCCTCCTAATAAAATTTGTCGAGGGATCAAATACATCAATAATAACTGCATTTCCATTGCCAATGTCATTGTATATTAGAGGCTGCAAATAAACTACTGAGTGCTACCCACTATCAACTAAAATATGTATTTTTTCATGAAAGAATATATTCCTATGTCCCAAAAATTCTGGAAGAAATAACTGATATCAATGCTTCCGCGTTTTTTTTGTTTATTTAATTAGTAAAGAAAATATCACACGAACTTTAGAACATCAGAATATCATAGAATATCAGTTCCAAACCAGCAAAGCAGTGCCTACAGCTGGTGTGAAAAACGTAAAGGCCATGAAAAGAACAAGTTGAACAAAAATATTTTGGTAAATTTTTGTCATTAAAAAACTTGTTTACTTTTTTGTACAGTCGCGAGCAGAAGTTTGGAGACCATGGCATCAGCAAAAAAATTAAATATATTCAAGCGCAGCTGCATGGCCCCGAATTGGCTTAATACGTTGTATTGGTCCATCACGCGCACGTAGGCTTGCGCTCTTGATTTCAGCCGGAATGGCCAGGCTGCGAAGGAAAAAAATAAAATATTGGCAGCAGAGAGGCTCGGCCTTTCTGTACCGACGTGGGAGCGGCCCGCTACGTGCTGACGTGCGTTCCGAGGGACCGTAATAAAACTTTATCATACCATCATACCCTACCTTTAGTCAAAAAACTTTTGCTCGTGACTGTACATATGCAACGGCCAGAGAAAAACCTCAATTGCGCTGTCCTTCGTTGCAATAGATTGCGCATGAAAAGTTGTTACCGGTCGTGTATTGTAATTACACCGATAATATAGTCTCAGCAATGAGTACATATAAGAAGCAGGAGTTCTGCAAGATGTAGATTAGAAATGCGAAAATAGAATGAATATACAAGTGCGAAGATACAAGTTGATAAAGGGCACAAAAGTGTCACTGGTAGCAAAATGCACTGTTTGTATACACAAAGCCTCGCTACAAGATGTTTAAATATATGCATATGTATCCAATAAATCCACGTATTTAAGCAAACGTCACTGTATGTAATGCGTCGAACAAGACAAATAGACATGTTGCGCAGTCACACATAGTAGTAGCTTTACGCATAGAAAGACAGACAACTCCAGGCAAGAACAAAACTATGATCGCAGAAATCGTGATATGTTCCAGAAGGACCGCCTGTTGGGCTAGTTGGTCTAACATAGTTACTTTCAGTTTGGCAGAACAGTTTGGTTCTCCTAGAAGCTGACAAGGAAGGTGGATTTGTTGTGATGCCGAAAGGCATGTTCAATGAAAAAGCCCAAGCGGCAGGGCACAAGAACTTTGTGGCTGTTTAGAAAAGTGCAGTGAGGGTTAAGACTAAGTTCATCAAATTTTTAAGGACTTGGAATTGAATGATTTTGCTAGTGCTATTAGAAATAGTAAGGGGAACAGTCTGAAGGTTTTCTTTTCTGCAAAAACACATAAGGTAGATGTCCCTTTCAGAACCACTGTGAGCGAAGGGGGGGGGGGGGGGGGGGGGGGGGGGCTTGGCAAAAGAATGTTAGTCAGTTTTTACTGAAGAGCCTTAAGTGACTCACGGTTGTTGATCCTTTCCGCGTGAGGAAATCTGAAGAAGTCGTTGAATATGTGAAACACAACGAGAGTATAAATTATGGCTTGTCTGTCGACGTTGAGGACTTGTTTTATTCAGTACCTCAAGATAAGCTTTTAGTTGCATTTGGGAAGTGCATTGAACAGAGTGGCGAAAGCGATTTACAAAACTCCGCTTGCTTGTCGGTTCATAATTTAACGCTTTTAGAATGTTATCTTAGTGTAACATTTATTGTTTTTAACGAGCAGCCTTTTCTGCAACGTAAGGAATGTGTATTAGGTCTTACGTGGCTCCGATTCTATGCGACAT
>NC_051155.1:129866319-129942729 GCF_013339745.2 Dermacentor silvarum
TAGAAGGAGAATTATGCAGTTTGTTATTAGGAGTTCTGGTGCGTTTATGGGTACGAGGGTCCATGTCTACATCCTGACTGCCTAGCAACTCTGATTCCAAGGGCACTTCTTGATTAAATTGTTGTGAACTTGAAGCCCGCGCTAAATCTGTGCTCGCGGAGGGGAGTGATTTCGGCAATTGAGATTTAGGAGACCGAGAAATAGTGGAGATCTGATTTTGGACACTACATTTTGTTATACTCTGAGATATCTCTGAGAATTGCGTAGACAGTACTTGCGCCAATGAGTCTGTCAGATTTCCTAGAAGCTTTTCTATTGCTTTTTCAACAGCTTCTCTATTACGTTTGTGATCGTCTGGGAAAAAGATGGGTCCATACTGAGTGAGTGGCGGGCTGTAACTCCAGCATACCCCTGTGTTCTGCTCTGAATTTCAGCAAGAGCTTCACGACGAGAGCAACGTCTCCTTTCTATTATTTCAACCACTTGAAGCTCCTTTGATCTTGAGGGGCAGTTAGAATCGTAAGCGGGATGATTTCCGTTGCACAAACAGCATGATTCATCTTGAGATGTGCAATTGTTGTCACCATGTTCATCCCCGCATTTACGGCATCGAGTGGTTGATCGGCAACCGTTAATGCTATGGCCGAAACGCCAACACTTGAGGCACTGTAGTGCTCGTGGGGCTAGGGGTTCAACCCTGTAAATCAATGGCCAGGTCTTAATCTCTGATGGGCGAGCCGTCCCTGCAAACGTTGGGATAACTGTTTCAGTAGGGACCTTCTTGTTGTCGACCACCCTTGTGCATCGATAAACAGATACTACACCTGCCGGTGAAAAAATGTCCTATATTTCTGCAGGACTTACATCTACACCGCGGACTAGGCCTTTGCAGCAAGCTAAGTGAGGAGGGATGTGACAGCTCACCGGGTGCCAAGCGAAATTAGTGCATTTGAGCAGATCTTGCACACAAGCCTGGTCCGGCGACGAGCAGAGGATCCCCCCTCGTCCAAACTGTCGAACCTCTGTGATTAGCTGAAAGTGATTGGAGACTGCCCGAAGTTCCGTTTGAATGGCTTTAGGATTCTTCATACGGATCGTCCCCCCATTAGTGGGTACCAAAGCCACAGGAACGCTGCTGGTTCCGCTGCGAAGAAACAGCTCCACCGGTATATCCTGAGGAGGGATGGAAGCAGACCAGAGGGAGGTCCTCTGGCCTGGAGATGAGACAGACATCAAGTCAAAATGATCCACGACTTTCAATCAAAAAAGGTGTGAAATAAAACAATAAATGTAAGAGAATAACCGCCGGCTACTTGACAGCAAACCCGGAAGTAGGCTGGGTAAGGGCCAGGCGATCTCGGGCAAGCACACTCTCTGGAACGGCATGAACGGCAGTAGAAACGGCAGGAACGGGCGGCCGCTCGTCTACGCAGAAGGCTTCGCTTTGTCGTCCCACACGTATGGATGTAAATGTAGATGAAGAAACTTGTGATCTACATGCACTTACCCACTCTGGAGGATTGGCCAATAATCGGGTAGGTTAAATTAAAGTGTAAAATAAGAGGTAATAATTTTAAAATAGGTAAGTTACAATCGAAAGGTAGAGATTGGGAGTTGCGTGATGTTATGAAAATGAAAATTCTACTTTAACCATAAAAACAAAACATTTCAAATTCAATCCTGGTGAAAGAAAAGGTGGCTTAAAGCCTTTGTGTTGAGAGTTTAAATATCCGTGAATCATTAAAAAGAAATTTGCAGAAGAATAAAATTGGGTTGGAGTGCATACGGCAGGCATTGCGCAATCCCGACTGGGAGCTTACCACTGTCGCTGAAAAGAAAAGTGTACAATCATTGCCTTCTACCAGTGCTAACATATGGGGTAGAAACCTTCAGGTTAAAAAACAAGCTCGAGAACAAGTTAAGAACCGCAAAATGGGTGATGGAACGAAATATGTTAGGCGTAACGTTAATAGGCAGGAAGGGAGTGGTGTGGATCAGAGAGCAAACGGGGATAGCCGATATTCTAATTGAGATTAAGAGAAAAAAATGGTGCTGGGCAGGCCATGTAATGCGTAGGATGCATAACCGGTATACCATTAGTGTTACAGAATAGATACCAATAGAAGGGAAGCGCAGTCGAGGACGGCAGAAAGTCAGGTGGGATGATGAGGTTAGGAAATTTGCAGGCGCAAGTTGAAATCAGGTAGCGCAAGACAGGAATAATTGTAGATCGCAGGGAGATGCCTTCGTCCTGCAGTGGACACAAATATAGGCTGATGATGATCCGAAAACGAAATCTTGGATGGCACCACTAACCTTCCCATCGCTATGTTCAAGTGTACAAGCACCCAAAGATAGTACGTTTTGAACAGTTAAATCTAATCCATAACTAAAGATTGCTTGCCAGCTTGCTCTTCATTCCGCTTACCCACTACGGGGGATTCGCCAAGAAGCCGGTGGTTAGAAGGAGGCTCCACATCTAAATAAATAAAAAAAGATCAAGGAAGATGCAATTTATAAAAGAATGTAAGGCCGGTTAAAGGTGGAAATTCTTCAAAACATAACAAAATAGACAAATTTTAGAGGGGCATATTTTTAATGCGAATAGCATTAAAGCATATATATATATATATATATATATATATTGTACTGCGAAATAAGGAGCAGTGGGGATGTGTCTTTGAGAGAGAGTACGACGAGAGAGATAAGCCTTGTGTCGGTGCTCGATCGGCTGTGCTACCTCTCGCTGCTTTATCGTTCTCGTCGCGAACGCTGACTTCCCCAATTGCTTCGTCACATTTGGTGGAGGTGCTGGACCTGTTGCAAACCTGGATCTCCGCAGCTGGACAATCCCTGTCACATCTCCCATGCCTGAGGAGACTAGTTCTACCGATCCACCCCCGGCACCGCCTTCGGTCGTCTGTCGAGGTGCGCCACGCCAACGGGATCCTCCCGTGTTCAATGGCACGGACGATCATGACGCAGAGGACTGGCTGTCATCGTACGACCGAGTGAGTACCCACAACCAATGGAATGACGCTGACAAGCTTGGTTACGTACCATTATACCTTTCCGGGGTCGCCCATCTTTGGTTCTGCAACTATGAGGCTGACTTTTCTACCTGGACAGCGTTCCCAACGACACTTCAAGAAGTATTCGGTCGCCCTGCTGTGCGCAAACTTCGGACTGAACGACAGCTTCGCTGTCGTGCCCAACAAATAGGCGAAAACTTTACTTGCTACATTGAAGATGTAGTTGACATTTTCCGGCGTATCAACCCAGATATGTCCGAAGATGACAAAATCAAGAACATATTGAAAGGCATAGACGATGACGCCTTCCAAATGCTCTTGGCAAAGAATCCTCAGATGGTCAACGACCTCACCTCGCTTTGCCAGAGCTATGAAGAGCTACGCAAACAACGGCTTTCTACGCGCCGAGCTTCCGCTCCGGACGTCGCGCTTTCAGCTCTGAGTGACGGTGTCAATGCTACTCCTTCCAGTTCAGCAATCTTCGACCAAATCAAGAAATTTGTACGAGAAGAAGTGGCACGCCAACTCTCTCTTCTGCCAGCCAGTCAAGTGTCGGAGTCACCCTTGTCTCCCGATCTCCGTCAGGTGATACAAGACCAAGTCGCTAGCGCCGTACCACTTGCTCATCAACCGCCTCCTACGCCTGTTCCACTTAGGTAAGTACGCCGCCGTTGTCGCAAATCCAAGGCCTCCGTCTGCAGCTGTTCAATCCAGACCTACCAGTGCTTTTCCCTCACCTCCGCAAGTGGCTGCAACATATGCGCCTCCAAGCAGCTACTGGCCGCCACAGCAGCCCGTGCGCCCACCTGGCCAATATATCCACCAATCTCAGCCCACTGTTCTCAAGCCATGCCGCACCCATGACAACCGCCCTATCTGTTATTCTTGCGGCCTGCCTGGGCATGTAGCACGGCTTCGCCGCCGGCGCGGGTGGTATCCTTCGGATCTTCCGAGAGCACCAAGCAACGGTTTCGACTCTTCGTTCCGTTCCGCTTCTGCCACTCAGCACTTCGAAGCCTCACCTCCTGCTTCCCGAACCTTCAATACCCGTCGGTCTCCGTCACCACGTCGGCGTTCTCTGTCGCGCTTGTCCGCCGTCCGGAAGCTCTCCGAGAGGAAAACTAAGGAACGCAGTTCCGGAGGCAAGAACTGCGATCTCAACGAACTCCTCAAGACCTAATTTATTTCCTGCGAACGTCCTTGAAGTTTTTGCAGAAGACATTGCCGTCCATGCGCTTGTAGACACGGGAGCAGCAATATCAGTGATTTCGAACCAGCTTCGTCTTCAACTAAGAAAAGTAGCGACGCCATATTCTGCTGTTTCATTACTCACCGCAAGAGCTGCGCCGATTGAACCCTTAGGGATGTGTACCGTGCGTGTTCTTATAAGCGGCACTTTATACCGTGTTGAGTTCGCTATTCTGCCCCGCTGCTCCCATGCCATGATTTTAGGATGGGACTTTCTGTCATCTCATCATGCCGTTATAGATTGTGCCCGTGCTGAACTCGCTCTGTCGCCATTCGGCCCCAACGTTTTTGAAGATACTGATGACGCTTCCGGTTGTGTGTTCGTCACCGCCGACATCGAGATTCCTCCATTCTCTGCCGCACTTGTCCCCGTTTCCTGCGTTGGGTTTTTCGACTCCGCAGTTCTTTTCACGCCGTCTAAACTTGTCGCTTGCCGTCATCCCTTCTTGCTACCTTTTGCCCTTGCCATTCGACAAGGTTCCAGCGCACTTTATGTCTCGAACCTGTTTCCTTGCCCTGCTAGCCTGCTCCACGATGAGTGTCTTGGTTATGTTGATGCAATCGAGCCAAACTTCCTTTATGATGTGCCTCACGACCCGGATTCGCCTCAGGTTAACGCTATGGCCCTTCAAGTTTCTCCTCTGACGCCGCCGTGTGACCCAACCTTTTCTCGATGTATTGATCCCAACCTCACTTCAAGTCAGCACTCCCAGATCGTCGATCTCCTTGACCGCTTTCGCACGTCGTTCGACCTCCAACCATCTCGCTTAGGTCGCGCTTTCACAGTTGTCCATCACATCGACACTGGCAACCATGCGCCTTTACGCCAGAGGCCGTATCATGTGTCCGCCACGGAGCGTGGCGTCATCGCTGAGCACGTTGGAGACATGCTCCAACGCAGTCTCATACAACCTTCGCACGCTCCCTGGGATTCTCCTGTAGTGCTTGTCAAAAATAAAGATGGCACAATTCGCTTTTGCGTGGACTACAGGCGCCTCAATAAGATCACCCGCAAGGACGTCTATCCACTACCTCGCATTGACGACGCGCTAGACTGCCTCCAAGGCGCCGAATTCTTCTCATCTTTAGACTTGCGATCCGGGTACTGGCAAGTGCCTGTGGCTGAGTCAGACCGTCCAAAAACGGCCTTCATCACACCCGACGGTTTATTTGAATTCACCGTAATGCCATTTGGCTTGTGTAATGCGCCAGCCACATTTGAAAGAATGATGGACAACATCTTGCGCGGCCTCAAATGGCAGATATACCTGTGTTATCTGGACGACATCGTTATCTTTTCACTGGACTTTCCTTCCCACTTACTTCGACTTGAACGCGTCCTCAAATGCGTCGCCAGTGCTGGCCTCCAGCTTAACTTGAAGAAGTGTCGCTTCGCCGCCCGGCAGCTGGTCATCCTCGGCCATGTCGTGTCGAAAGAAGGTGTACTCCCTGATCCGGCGAAACTACAAGCTGTTGCCCAGTTTCCACGACCAAAGACCTTGAAAGACCTGCGCAGCTTCATTGGGTTAGCGTCATACTTCCGCCGTTTCATCCGCAATTTCGCCACCATAATAGCTCCTTTAACGCAGCTTCTTGGTCGTGACCACAACCTTTCGACCTCGTCACCAGATTGCGATGCGGAATTCACGAAGCTGCGTCGTCTCTTGACGTCTCCCCCAATCCTGCGCCATTTCGACCCAAGCGCTCCAACAGAAATCCACACGTATGCCAGTGGCGTCGGCCTTGGTGCCGTTCTTGCTCAGAGCAAGGTTGGCTTCGATGAGTACGTCGTCGCCTTCGCCAGTCGTGCACTCTCTAAACCTGAATCGAACTATTCAGTAACTGAAAAAGAGTGCCTGGCTATAATTTGGGCCATAACCAAATTCCGCCCGTATCTCTATGGCCGCCCATTTGACGTAATTACTGATCACCATTCGCTGTGCTGGCTGTCGTCCTTAAAAGAGCCATCCGGTCGTTTGGCTCGGTGGGCGCTTCGACTGCAGACTGCAGTAGTACGACATTTGAGTGCTGTACCGTTCTGGCCGAAAACACTCGGATGCGGATGCCTTGTCTCGTTCGCCACTAACAGAAGAGGTTACCTCCCCGAAGGCCCCATTGTCCGAGTCTTCCCTTGCTGCCACGGATATCCTTGTGGAGCAGAAGAAAGACCCTTGGATTGTGCCAATGCTCAGTTTCTTGTCCACGGCATCGACAACCACTACCAATCGCGCCTTATGTCGCCAAGCACAGGGATGTATCGGTTCATCCGTCATTATGTCCGCTCCTGTCTCGTTTGCCAACGCCGCAAAGATCCCCCTCGTGGTTCAACTGCTCCATTGCAGCCTTTGCCTTGCCCAGCACGTGCTTTTGTTCGAGTAGGCATCGACATTTATGGACCTTTGCCAACCACATCAGACGGCAACCGCTGGGTAATCGTGGCCATCGACCATCTTACGCGCTATGCGGAAACTTCCCCTTTGTCCAGCGCTTCTGCACGTGACGTCATCTTGTTTCTCTTGCGCCACATCATCCTTCGCCACGGAGCTCCCAGGGAATTACTCAGTGACAGAGGCCGCGTCTTCCTCTCCGACGTCATCGAGAAATCACCACGCTTGAAAGCAAACAGAGGGGATTCATTTACGCCACTGGAGGATCTCTGCCTCAGGGTTGACACAGAGACAGTTATCTTAAGTGAGGGGTGAAGCATAGGTACGCACAAGGTACATGTCAAAACGAGAGACAATGAAGACTTCAACATTCGATATGCAAAGATCTAAGACGTTTTCACAGGAATTGGCGATCAAGTTATGCTGCTGAAGGCAGCAGAAGGACAAAAAGTCCAACAATAGGCTGCATTTCTTCTCTGTGTAATGATTGTAATGAGAATATCTAAGCGTATTACAATCGATACCTGGTGTATTAAAATCGCCAAAGATTACTTTGAGCTTACTGTGGGAAGATATTACACTCTCAATAGAAGAGATGACCTCATCAGACAAAATAGGGGAAATATTCGGCTGTACATAGAAAGATCCAATCAACAATTTTTCACGTTGGGCTAGGCTAGCTTTTAGCCATATCGACTCCCGTACACGTTCTATGTCGTTGCGCCGAACACATCTCAGCGAATTGTCAACAGCAATCTGTACGCCACCACCTTTTTGTTGAGATCCACTGATGTCCCGGTCACTGCAGAAGACGTTGTAGTGCGCTGGAAAGAAGTCTGAAGAGGAAATGTCACAGCAAAGCCAAGTTTTAGAAATAACAAAAATAGGAAAAGAAGACGAGATAACATTGCAGAAAAGTTCACGTGCTTTGGTGCGAGGTCCACGAGCGTTTTGGTAAAAGATGTCCAAATTACATGTCACTTTGATCCTTGGAGGTTATTTCGGCAGCATGAAGCATGTCGTCGTGTAACACCCCGCGCAACGGTTTGAACAAGCAACAATAATAATAATAATAATAATAATAATAATAATAATAATAATAATAATAATAATAATAATAATAATAATAATAATCAATATTTTTTATCGCGCCCAAGAACAACCATGGGGTCTAGGTGCTGGCGCACGTATACATAGCGAAAGACGTTATAATGTGGCTGAAAAAAAATCTGAGGAGGGGTAGTGGCCGTGTTGGCCAGTTACTTATTGATAAATATTTCCTGGGATCTACTTAGTTTCAGGACCTCAGTTGTGCGTTTCAGTCTATCTCGGTTGAGTTACTTCATGTGGCTGCAGACTGGTTATCTCAAGTCAGGAGTTCACTGGGGAGGCTTTTATAGAGGAGGGCTCCGGGACTGAGCAACCCTTTAGGAGAGGTTGAAGATGTTTGGACAATTCGCCCGCTATCGAGGTGGCTAGGTTATGTGCGACCTCGTTTCCTCCTGCCCCTATCTCCACCCCCTACCACCCCTGGAGGCCCTACGTGTCCGTTTGTCCAGGTGACCCTAACTTCGAGGTCGTTCTGCTGTCGGTTTGTAAGCATTTGTCGGATGTGTTTAGTGGTACCGTCCATTATAAATGGGTCCTAATACATAATACCGCTCATGTGGAATGTGAAAATATGCGTACCGTACCTATATTCTGCGGACCGCCTCTGGGAATTATTTGCTCACGAAAAATGGCACTTTCCTATATATTAAACCGCACTTTTCCCCAGCTTACTACGGGTAAGGGTGCGTGAGTGGCAAACCAGACAAATTGGTACATATCGACAATAAATTGGCGGATCCCACGCACTGTGGGAATCGATGTAAGCGAAAATTTGTATGCTGTTTGCTTTAAATTATGATAATTAGCGGTGATGCCCGCAGCGAATATGTAATTTCTTCAGCGCTTAGTCCGATACGAGAGTGGTGAGTTGATGTTAAACGTTACCTTGCGTGCACCGCAGCTGCTTGTCTGCGTAGTGCACAGAACACACAGGGAGACGTGTTTGCTTGAGGTGGTGTTGTGCGTCATTTTTCATAATCTCTGAGAGAGTTCAGCATTATCATTGCCTCACATGGCACATCGCATGGTGGCAGAAGTGTTAAACCTTAATTGAATAATGGAGCTGTACGTAATTCAATTGCTTATTATAAAATTGTATGTATAAATTGTATACATTGTATACATGTGCGGCCTGCGCCATGTTTCGCTGCGCAGCGAGGACGCTCCTGCACCGCGCAACGCGTCTTTCGGACCTGGGGGTCCTGGACGCTGAGTGCACACTTTGGAGCCATTTTGTTGACGCGTGTTGACGTGGCCCTTCTGCATACGTTGCCAGCACGCTGTTGAGACACTAGCTCCAAGCGCTCTCTTCTGGCTATGGTTGATTGTTGTGTTTACACTATCACAGCCCAGCACGCCACCTCCACAGCCCAGCACCTGCATTTTTTGTCGCGTAGGAAAGCAAGCACAGCACGTGCCATACGCACAAACTACGAAATGTCCCGGCCTGCGGCAGCGCCGGCCGGGATGCGCGGAGGCGAGCGCCATCTGGTGCTGTTGCAAGAAACCCAGCGGCATGCGCGGCAAGAGCACCACAGCAGCGCCCAGAAAGTCGGAAGAAGAGGCATAGAAAGCTTAGCTTTAATAGCAGCGCACAGTAAACGACGACATAGAAAGGCGCGAAAAGCACGGTCTTTCCTTGCCTTGCCTGTGTTTTTCTGTGTCGTTTTCTACTCTGCGCTGTTATCATGGATAAGGGTGCAGTTGTTCATGTCCCCAGTTCCCGTACTTGAGCGCAACAAAGCATGACGGCTGGCAATGGCAAAGTATGACGACTTTGGAATTGCCAGAATTTCATGACGCTACGGCAGTACCTGATACTGATTTCCAATGTTGCCGTAAAGCAGGCAGCCAAGCCAAGGAGGTTGTCTCCGGAGGTATTGATCTGTGTTGAAGCCAACAGGCTCTGTAACCTGGGCCTGCGAATCCACAAATGACATCGTTGGAACACGCCCAAAGTGCCCCGCTCCGGCTACTAATCTAGACACACATTACCTCCTGTGGCTGTGCCTTGCATGGTACTCAGACATAAAGTGCCCAAAGAGGCCAAAGAGGCCAAAGTCAACCCAAATGTTCCACAGAATTATACTTGCTTGATAATGGACAACACATTTACAAGTCTTATTGCTGCATTACCGGATTTTTTTAATACACAGGCCTTGCGGCAAAAATTCTGAAAATAAAAAATTAAGAAATTTAATTGACTTGTAGCTTGTATAGTAAGTTCAGATGCGAAGAATGCGTACACTATTACGAACGCGGGTAAACACAAAGAAAGTAAAAATAGGACAGGCGCTTCGATGAGCCATACTTTATTCCTTGGCCACAGTCGAACAAATATACATACAACAAGTGTACAAGCCTGCCAGAGGAACCCAGGGGAATATTAATGTAGTCGTGTCGGTTTTTTTTTTTCTCTCTTTCAGCCAGGTAGAAGAGACGAAAGTTTCGCAGTTGACAATTCCCCAATGCTGCCGCTTTGACTCAAAGTAGGGAATCTTAGCAACCCTCAAAGTGTTAACTGCATACTTTGCGTGGAAAGGCCTCTTACTCGGCAAAGGTCTCGGGCAAACCGCGGTCCCTGCTTCAGCGATAAAATCTTCATGCATCTTCTCTTTCCGACAACAGTAGTCATTCTTTACACTGAATTCAGAGCGCTTTCTTTCTCGGGTCCTTCTGAGTCTTCGTAAGGAAATCCAAATTCTCCCACATATTCACTGACACAATGGCGTTTAGAGCTGCACATTCCAAGTGATCGTCCTACGTACGACTGACAACGCGATATACAAGTGGTTAAATTGTCTCAACGCTTACGTTACCACAGATTGCTGACTGCTTTTTATTACACCATATATCCCGAGTGCGTGCATAAACTATACGTATGCGATAAATTTTCCTATACGTTGGAGGAGTGTGTTTAGAGGAGGAGGAATAAACTTTATTGCGGAACCAGCACTTTAAGATGGCCGGGCCTAAGCCTCCCATGAGGGGACGTCGGCGGAGCTCCGCAGAGCCTCACGCAACCTCGACGACATGGTCGTGGTGTTAATGTGTGTGTACTGTGCTGGGCACTCCCACAGCACATGCGGAAGCGTAGCCGGGTGAGTGCCACAGCACCGGCAGTTGGGGGTACTGTAAACTTCAGGGAACATAAGGTGGAGGCGGGCGGGTGAAGGGTACGTATTTGTTTGTAGCAGACGCAGGGTGGTAGCCTGCGCCCAGCTGAACTTGGGGTGAGGTGGGGGGAAGGTTCGGCGACTAAGGTAAAATGCCTTAACGAGATCGTTGTAAGTAGTCAGATTGTCCCTGGTGTCCAACTCGTCTCCAGTGTCTCCGGCGCGGTTGACTAGTCCTCGCGCAATGGAGTGGGTGACCTGGTTGAGGTTGGGGAGGTGTGGGTGGACAGTGCCCGCGTGGGCCGGGATCCATGTCAAGGAGATCATGCTTTCTTTAGAGTGTGGTGCCTGGCGGAGAATACGAAGAGCTTGAGGAGAAATACGGCCTTTTCTGAAGTTAGTGACGACTGAGCGATGTATATTTTTTTTGTACCCGCCAGCTACTCTCTATTCAGGAATGACCGTCCCGTATGGCAGCTGATTTATGTGGCCCAGTTTAACCTTCTGTAATCAAAGGGAATAAATTGTGCTTTGAAAGTTGGGATTTATACACGGACACACAGTATTTGCATGACGTAGCACGAGCATTAGTGTGCCAAGTAAAAATAAACTTTGGTCTTTCCTCTTTCGGATTCGTCTTTCGCCTTTCGATCTAAGCGTCTTTCGATTTCAATGGGCGAAAGGAACAGTTCTCATTCGCCTCACAATAACTCACGTATTTGCTTGAATTTGAGCACTTCATCAGTCATAAATCTCGGTGGTTGCCATGTGAGCATATGGAGGCGAAATTGCCCCAAAAAATGCGACACATTTCTTCAAAACGACTTTGCATCGTTCAGCTTAGGGTTCCTTTATGAAAAAGTTACTACGGCTTACTTGCTCGAACATTGTAATTTCGTTTTATTTTATTAGAACCAAACCACACTTCGGGACATTGGTCATCATGGTTATGAAAGAAAGCAGTGCTGAGATTGGTGAAAATACAGCTCTTCATAATCGCGCAGGAGCGTCGACCGACACGACGGTCACGGAGTGTATCTGCCAAAATAGTGAGAGAATGTGCGAGGGCCGTCCTTTTGTCCGACTACCACCTGATAGGCTATTCCATTCAGCCCTACATAGTCCCAGCTGCTCATCTGTTCATCTACCTCTTTCAGCCGCTTATTCTAACCATTGTGTCCACAAATGAGCAACTGGAAACGATGGTCAAACGCAAACGAGCGTTGCGCGGCGCTCGCTCACAAGCAACGTGTGCGCATTTGTGCTTGAGCTGGCAGCCGATAAGCAGCAGAGGCTACGCCTAGCAGAATGAGCTGAACTGCACACGATATTCACAAAGTCGGATGTGCTTCGCGCATGCGCTTACACTCGGTGTATGTTTTCGGAGATGTTTTCCGTGACACGCGTCTGACTGCCATGTTGGTCGACGCTCCCACGATATAATTAAAAACCTGGATAGGTTCCACAGTAAAACTAAAAGAGGGCAAAAAAAATGCACGGACACGACAACACCACAAGTGCTCAATCATGTCCGTGTCCTCGTTGTCGCTCTTGTAATTTCACTTTATAACAGGAACCAACTAGCTCAGCAACAAGTCTTCTTAAGCTGTGCAGTAAACCTGTAAAAATAGTAACAGTTTCGATACTCCGGCTCCTAGCGGCGTGTGTATCGAAATAGCTTTGAGAGAGGATCCGGCCTTCACACTGAAAACAGCAAATTTCCTGCACTCGTACACAGTTCAGTTAAAGTCATAAAACTATCTGCACTATTTCACAGGATTACGCTGTTGTACGTGAGTGTATGTGTTCCGTGCTTTAAGAGTGTGGGAGTGTGTTCGTGGTGTGTGTATCACACACATTAGTCCAACATCTGCATTACCGTGCCAAGAGTTAGCCAGGATAACCTCTCGGAGAAACTGAATTACGCTAATGTACGTGAGTGTATGTGTGTTCCGTGCTTACCAAGAGTGTGGGAGTGTGTTCGTGGTGTGTGTATCACACACATTAGTCCAACATCAGCATTAACGTGCAAATCGTTAGCCAGAATAACATCTCGGAGAAACTGAATTACGCTAATGAACGTGAGTGTATGTGTGTTCCGTGCTTTCCAAGAGTGTGGGAGTGTGTTCGTGGTGTGTATATCACACACATTCGTCCAACATCAGCATTAACGGGCCGAGCGTTAGCCAGAATAACATCTCGGCGAAACTGGATTACGCTAATGTACGTGAGTGTATGTGTGTTCCATGCTTACCAAGAGTGTGGGAGTGTGTTCGTGGTGTGTGTATCACACACATTAGTCCAACATCAGCATTAACGTGCCAAGCGTTAGCCAGAATAACATCTCGGAGAAGCTGGATTACGCTAATGTACGTGAGTGTATGTGTGTTCCGTGCTTACCAAGAGTGTGGGAGTGTGTTCGTGGTGTGTGTATCACACACATTAGTCCAATATCAGCATTAACGTGCCAAGCGTTAGCCAGAATAACATCTCGGAGAAACTGGATTACGCTAATGTACGTGAGTGTATGCGTGTTCTGTGCTTACACGGAGTGTGTTCGTGGTGTGTGTATCACACACATTAGTCCAACATCAGCATTAACGTGCCAAGCGTTAGCCAGAATAACATCTCGGAGAAGCTGGATTACGCTAATGTACGTGAGTGTATGTGCGTACCGTGCTTACCAAGAGTGTGGGAGTGTGTTCGTGGTGTGTATATCACACACATTAGTCCAAAATCAGCATTAACGTGCCGAGCGTTAGCCAGAATAACATCTCGGAGAAACTGGATTACGCTAATGTACGTTAGTGTATGTGTGTTCCGTGCTTACCAAGAGTGTGGGAGTGTGTTCGTGGTGTGTGTATCACACACATTCGTCCAACATCAGCATTAACGTGCCAAGCGTTAGCCAGAATAACATCTCGGAGAAACTGGATTACGCTAATGTACGTGAGTGTATGTGTGTTCCGTGCTTACCAAGAGTGTGGGAGTGTGTTCGTGGTGTGTGTATCACACACACTAGTCCAACATCTGCATTACCGTGCCAAGAGTTAGCGAGAATAACATCTCGGAGAAACTAGATTACGCTAATGTACGTGAGTGTATGCGTGTTCTGTGCTTACACGGAGTGTGTTCGTGGTGTGTGTATCACACACATTAGTCCAACATCAGCATTAACGTGCCAAGCGTTAGCCAGAATAACATCTCGGAGAAGCTGGATTACGCTAATGTACGTGAGTGTATGTGCGTACCGTGCTTACCAAGAGTGTGGGAGTGTGTTCGTGGTGTGTATATCACACACATTAGTCCAAAATCAGCATTAACGTGCCGAGCGTTAGCCAGAATAACATCTCGGAGAAACTGGATTACGCTAATGTACGTTAGTGTATGTGTGTTCCGTGCTTACCAAGAGTGTGGGAGTGTGTTCGTGGTGTGTGTATCACACACATTCGTCCAACATCAGCATTAACGTGCCAAGCGTTAGCCAGAATAACATCTCGGAGAAACTGGATTACGCTAATGTACGTGAGTGTATGTGTGTTCCGTGCTTACCAAGAGTGTGGGAGTGTGTTCGTGGTGTGTGTATCACACACACTAGTCCAACATCTGCATTGCCGTGCCAAGAGTTAGCGAGAATAACATCTCGGAGAAACTAGATTACGCTAATGTACGTGAGTGTATGTGTGTTCCGTGCTTACCAAGAGTGTGGGAGTGTGTTCGTGGTGTGTGTATCACACACATTAGTCCAACATCTGCATTACCGTGCCAAGAGTTAGCCAGGATAACCTCTCGGAGAAACTGAATTACGCTAATGTACGTGAGTGTATGTGTGTTCCGTGCTTACCAAGAGTGTGGGAGTGTGTTCGTGGTGTGTGTATCACACACATTAGTCCAACATCAGCATTAACGTGCCAAGCGTTAGCCAGAATAACATCTCGGAGAAACTGGATTACGCTAATGTACGTGAGTGTATGTGCGTACCGTGCTTACCAAGAGTGGGGGAGTGTTCGTGGTGTGTATATCACACACACTCGTCCAACATCTGCAATAACGTGCCAAGCGTTAGCCAGGATAACATCTCAGGTTTCTCAATTTCCGCATTTTCCAGCAAATCACCATAAAGCACTATGAAGGATAAATTTCAGCAACGCATATACGCAAGTTTGACGAGCCACAGTCACTATTTTTATGCTTAAGACAGTACGTTGCTTGAGTTTGCGCGATGCAAAATCACGACATTTAGCTTGCTACAAATGCAACAGACTATGCAGCTTAGCAGGAATACCCGGTCACAAGCCATTCAGCTTAGGTTTACGTTAAAGCAAGAGCGTCGCGCTTGCAGGCGTCTGCGTTTAACGCTGGAACGGTAAAGACAGGCTCTCTCTGCAAGGAATGTCAAGATGGACAAAGCACATCCCGCGGCGTAGACGAGCATGTAATCAACAAATGGTACGTCGAACGAGACATGGCCTTTTCTGACTCTTGCACGAACCACGCGTTCTCGGCTGTACAAGCTGAGGCCCGATTCCTCCAGTGCCATCAGCAGTCGTCGGTGTTGGTGCCTGTACAAAGCAAATCCGGAAGGTATCACATATTTAGACTAGTGGGATGTCCGCATTTGTATACATATCTCCTTTTCAAGTTACCCAAAGCCATGGTGAGTGCAGCAGCGTTACTGATAGCAGCTTGCACGTTCTTCTAAAACATTTCAAAGAAACTAGAGCTGAATATAAGTTCTAAGCATAAGTCATATAGTTTCCACCAATGGTTGACTGCGTGTACTCCTGGTGCACTCTGGATTTACAACTGCGGGAAAAGCAACGCACCAGGCGAATTGAGACACAAGCCAGTAAAATAGGCACATGCACAAATAAAATATCACATTTTCGCCCTAAGGGCGAAGCAATGAATGCGATAGCAACACAGCAATGTCATACGAAGTAAGGTGAGCGGCTTTGGTAGCTATATGAATTGTAGTAAACATGAGCTGATTAAGTAAGCAGGTTTGCTGCGGCGTAAGTAGACCGACATGAAGAGAGACTCGATGACCACGAGAAGGCGCGTGTGAAACGGCGGTGTTTATGAGAAGCGCTTCCCGTGGGCAGCGCGCGTGCGAAGGGACACACCTGTAGCGCTGCACTGCCGATCCGGGCAGCATTACATGTGTAGCGTGCGTTGGAAAATGTCGCCCGACTATTACTAAGTGATTGAACAAGCGTGGTGTGATCGCGCACAAACAAACATGAATAGATCACACTGAATGACTGCAGACAACGACTGTCAAAACGCTGGCAGCAAGCGCATATATACGCCGCAGCAGCGGGCGAAGGTACGTGCGGTCTATCGCTTCAACGGAAACTGAGCGGCGAATGCACGGCGCATAAAGGTCAGAGCCGTGTGGAGATAAGAGACGGTGCGGACGAGCGACGAGCGCGGTTGTTGGCAGCGTAGAAGTGCGCCCCCCCCCCCCCCCCCCCGCGTGCTCCCTCCGGCGCTGGCTTCCCGCTTCCTTGCTTGCGCGTGGGTGATTGAGTGCGTTCGCTCTCCGTGATAGCGCGCGTCCCCGCACGCTTCCGCTCCGGCATACGGCGCGCGGCGAAGATTTTATCTATAGGGAACCTCACGGCGACGGCGACGGCGACGGCTACGACGACGGCGACGGCAGAAATCCGGTAGAAGTGTCCATATAATTGCTATCGCAATAAAACTGCACTACATTACGTTCACATTGACCATGTGGTCAGTCTCTGCTGCTTTTTTTAGGGGCGAAGCTCCTTATAGCGGCACCCGTTCGTCCCCGTCGTAGTAGGTAGCCACGTCTAGTTTTAGGGGCGAAGCTCCTTATAGCGGCACCCGTTCGTTCTTCCGGTTCCCCTTCCGGTTCCGCTTCCGGTTCCGGAAGCCAGCTTCCGGCTTGCGGAGAAGGCTTCCGGCGTTTTATGAAAAAAAAATTCCGAAAGTTGTGTCCGTAGCGCGGAATCAAACCAGGGACCCCTCGCTTCCGAACGCGTGGCGCTAACCACTACGCCACGAAGCGCACATAGACACACGCACCACGATGGCAATAAATATCCAACATTAACGAAAGGCCGTGTTTCTAGCGCGTTTCTAACGCGTTTGTGCTAGCGCGTTACGGCCCGTGTAAGAAGCTGGTGTAAGACGCTGTGGCCTCTCCGCCTTACCTTCAACGCGTTTCGAACGCGCTACCCAAGGCGGTGGCAAGTCAAGTTCAAGTCGAGGAGCGTTTATGAATACGGGGGGTATACTCTCTCAGCAGTCATGGCATCGGCAAACGCGGTGCACGTTCCGGCATGTGTAAATGGCTGAGTAAGACGCTGTGGACGCTCCCCCTTACTAGAGAGTACTGCACGTTTCTAACGCGTTTGTGCTAGCGTCCCCTTAAGCGGGAGATCCGATGATTCCCTCCGGAGCTTCGCCCACTCATCATCATTCACTCCGAGGATATGCTGTGATATTTTTTAGGACACGTCACGTCCTTTTAAACAAAAACGTTTGGACAGCGGTTGACTGCATCATGTCGTAACTAAACGGTGTGTGATGACACCAGGCGAAACTTTATGAGAAATTGTCAACTTGCAGGTGCATCATGAACAGTGAGGATTTGAAACTGAATTCATTGAAGAAGAAATGTTGGCTTCTGTACTGGAAAGGCTGTTCGCGAGCATCACGGTATGAGTACTCTCTGTACTTCATAGTACGTGAGTGTCTATAAACTGCATGAGTTGGTTTTTCCCAAAGTCAGGTAGACAACATTGGTTTTTCCTTTAAGTCAACTTGCACGGTAAAAGTTTAAATAAAGGCTGGAGACTAGGCGTATCCATGGTTGCAGCAAATGGACAGAGCCATGTGCTGCAATAGCTTACAGCACATGGCTTTCTTTTACCGCTGTGATGCCTACACCCCCTCCAGGCTCTCTCTACCATTCCTAGCATAAAAAAACCGAGTTGTCATCTGTAGCCATGCAACAGACCACACAACTATTCCTGCATGATAAACACAGTGGAGTCCACACCGGTGGTTCGGTTTCCTCAGCAACCTCAGCAGGGGCAGTGTTTATTACCACGAGATTCATCAGCATCAAATTCGAGACATCTCATATGACGTCATCGACGGCTGCAGAGCTCACCGCCCTCCATGCTGATTTGCCGTTAATGATTCAAGGGCAATCACAGGAATGGTCCACCTTATCTGACTCCAAGGCGGCTCTCCAGCATCTGATGTCACCGTTTCACCCGGGGCCTAATGAACAGTTAGTCGCCGACATAAGATTACTCCATCATCATGCAATGAACACAGGACACCACACTGCATATCAACAGATACCGGGTCATTGCGGTATAATAGGTAATGACCGTTGCATAATAATACTACTGTCCCGAACTGGCGCAGCTATAAGGCTTCGCTCGCTAGCACAAGAACTGACACTTAAAAAGACGTCAGAATTGACAAACACTAGTCTCCATAGTTAGGTTACGCATCTATAGCTCAGTCTTCCTCCAGGGATATTAGGGTCGGCAGTATTGATGAATGATTAATCGATGAAACTTATCTCGCAAAACGAACAATCTTCATCGATGTCAAACTTGCCTTTAATCGGCTTAATTGATTAGACCTGTTTGAATAATGGTTTTCGAGAGTATGACAGGAATGGCGCGAAAGTTTTGAAATCGTGCTGGAATGACGGCGCATGAGTACTGACTATGCGGCTGTGGTAGAGCGACTGTCGACTGTTTTTCCGAGTCCCGATTAATGCCGCACGCCACCACGCCGCCCGAAGCCGGAAGCCTGAAATGCCCTCGCAATTCAAGGCATACTATAGCAACCCAGTTAGTGATCGCCGTGCGACTCCCAGTACACTAAAGACGTGACACAGTATGTATTTGACATAGCGATCGAGTTCGTGGGAATTCCAGCAAATGTATAGCGTCCGAGTGTCTATTCTGGCATGCTGGTTGCGTGGCCATTCAAAGGAGTCGGTTTCAACCAACCGTCCCAGCCAATTGACATTCCTTCGATCTATAGAAAAGGGCATGCGTTTTAAAATCCTAGTCCAGTAATTTTCTTTTACCCTTTGCATATTGCAGTTTCTTGCATATTTAAATTGGATTTCACCTTTCACTTATGCCATTTTCCTTATTTCTTGTTTAACTGTACTGTACAGGAATTCACTTGTGCCATATGTATCTCATTTGATTCTGCACTATATGTCATTTTATAACATATCTTGTTTATCTTTTCATTTGTGTATTTAGTCTTTAACAAGTTAAAGATAATCTTTCATCAAACTTTTACACACTTGTGTTTCAAACTTTGTTCCATGGCAGGTCTCCAACATTAAAATAGGGTCCAGCAAAAGTAGATAACTGTGTTTGAACCTTTTTAAGAGTGAACGGCCAAAATTTCTATTTATCAATCAACCGATAAAACGCCCTGCATCGAAAGCAATTATTTGATTAAAGGCTAAAATAATGAATGATTAATCGTTAATCGAATAAAAGAATTATTTGACCATTCCTAAGCTGACAAAACGCTTGTGTGCAGCCTGTGGCTCACCGTAACTTTCACAAACGCCTATTCATTTCGTATCGAAAGGGTCGACAAGCCTACATACGAAGACTGTTGCTGAGAGGAGACAATCGCGAATCTTTTTTGTGATGCTCCTCGTTTCAGTGCACACAGGAGAGAACTTTCAACCGCATTGCACAGATTCGACAATTGCCCTTTGTAGATACCAGAATCTTCGAACACTAGTCGAGAGCTTCGTCAGTACAGAAGGCAATGAACGCGTTGTTGCGCTTTTTGGAGGCAAGTGGACTTGGTGAAAGAGATTGAGAAATGTCGCGTGCCACATGACAATTATGGACAGCTTTTTTTAGAGCGAAAGCTCTACGACGTGATGTTTCGCAAGATCATTCCTCGCGTCGCATTGACCTTGAGCCGCTGGAGTGTGAGCCGCCGGTGTGGCCGGTGTGACGTCACACCACGTGATCCGCTGCAGAGAGGCGTCGCAGCAGCGCTCGCTCGGATTCTCGCCGCTGCGGTACTACGTGACTAGGCGAGGGTTTAACGGCTGCTACGCCGGCGCTAATTGGTCCCTCAGTCTCGCCATAGATGGCGCGCCGGCTGGGCCGTCTGTGCGTGTGCTTCAGCGCAAGCGACAGGCTGGATCCTATCATCCAGTAGATAAAGCTTGACAGCAGGCTGCGAAATCTCAAGCAAAGGCAAAATTGGCTGCTGAAACGCCAGAGCAAACGGAGGCCAGATTAGCTCTTATAGAGAAGCTTACCAAGCGCGGATGCGTGCATTAGAGAAACAATGTGCGCATAGTCTTTACAAAACCAAGCCAAACCGACCTTTCGCTTGTGATAACTAGGTTTGCAAGAGGTAAACCTTTTTTTTTTTTTTTGCTTGTGTGTCTTTATGTCATATTTAATCCTACTCGCCTAGGCGCGTTCGCTAAGTTTGCAAGCCAAAGCCCATGTTTCAGCCTAAAGTGTTATACGCTGTTTTTAAGGCTCCAAAAATTAGCCTGACACGTTAGCGGGCCCAGCGGACACGTGGATTCTGCATGATCGTTAATTTTCTGTTTCGCAATTTCTAAACTGCTGAGTGTGTTAAAAGTAGCACAGAAGTACAAACACAAAATCAGCGCAGTTTGAAGAAGGGATCTAGATAGGTCAGCTGAGCTAAAAGCTTCTGATGTGCCGGCAGGAGAGGTAAAGTACGGTGGAAAATTTCCTATATTTTTTTTCTAGAACACCCTTGGAAGACACCTGTGGTGGAACCCCAAGCAAAGTTCACGATTGCCGTGCTTAACTTCAATACGCTCATGCTGGCTGTCACATGCCAAAGAAACTCGTTCGCTTGCAACGAACACAAAATGCATATACGTCATCGCTAGAGGACGAATTGTACATTCTGATCCTACCGATGCCTGCAGTACATTTTCTCTGATACGACGCAGCTATCCGATTTATAGGAAGCTCCCAAGGTAACTCTGCCCCCAATGTGGCTTCCTGAAAAAGAAGTTTTTAAGGTCTGGGGGTTTTACAATGCGCTCTGTATCCTTGACTTTCCAGAAAAGACCCAAGAGCCAGAAGTTTAAATAACTCCTTCATTCACGAATGATGATGAACTGCTATTGCATGTGTCAAAGTTACGCAATTTTATTACTATGTGCTACAGGCTCCATCAAGAAAAAGATGAAGTGGTAGGAGGATTCTTTGTGCACATTTTAGTGAGCCCTCGCGATTGCAGAATAAATAATTTTGGTTAATTTGGCACTACGAAAAAGACTTTCACACAAACATGAAAGATGAGGACATACACAGGCGCTGAACTGCAACTCCGACTTCTAACGCCGATTCTCTGACTTCCGAGTCGTCTAGTGAGATCATATATGGGAAAACCTAAATTATATTCTGGCCGATTTTGGTTCGTAAAATTACATCTAAAGCGTCTTCGATTGTGATGAGCACCATTGAGTGTCTCATCATTTGGTTGTTCAGCAATAACAGAAGGAAAATAGCCGCATTTATTACTAAAAAGCTGCGTCGATTAGTAGAAGCTTTGGTTAATCCATGGCTTCTAATATTTTATGTCGTCACCCTTTTGGCGCATGGTGTGCCGTCAGAGCGATGGCTCACAACATTCCGCTGCCCACCATGGGCGTTGGTCACCCAGCGCCAGGTCGGCCTATTGAGTGCCACAACGTGGATACCTGAGCTGCGGATGTCTTCAAGTGACAATGCAGTTGACGACAAAGAGTTTGATGACGAATGTACCAAGGCTATTATTCGAAGGTTGAAGAAGTTCTGCAGAAATTCTGATGTTACTTCCTGTGCGGATGAGTCTGGCTTCAACAAGCCGCCCACTGAACAAACATGCACCATGGCTCTACAAGTCAGTTGTTGCTACGATCATCCTCAGCAAAATAAACAAACACTTTAACAGCCTGCCTCCAAAGGAAAACCTCTGGGCAAGTCAGAGTAGTCTGAATCAAAGCCAGAAGGAATAAACTGACTGTTGATGTTTCTCACGAACCATTCGAGACGCTCTCGAGCCTAAATCTAAGATGTTTTCCCTCTCTGTCTCTCTACAGAATGTGCCGGCACTAGGAAACGTACCAGTGCAGTCAATAATGGCGCATGACAGCAACAGAGCTGCTGGTGTTACCTACGATGTGGACACAGATATAAATAACACCCTTCCGACGCGCCATTGTCGATTCTCCGCATTACAGAAATTCATTCGTTTGGTAGATTAAAATGCCCGAAGCTCTTCTTCGTAGAGGCTAAATTACCATCGTATGTGAAAGTAGTATACATGAGACATCCTGTCCATACGTGTATTCTTCTGCTGCTGCAATGCCGCAAATGTCAGAAGTTGAAGCAAGTGCTGTTTGTACAAACAAGACAGCATGTCCTCACGGTGGCGGTTACCATAAAGAATCTAAATGTGCCTTAAGCTTCCCAAGGTACTCTAACTGCAACGGACCTCATGAGGAAACTACCAAGGATTGCCCTAAACTGAAAACTGAACGAACAATATACTGAAAGATATTGTTAGAAACCGCTCCACTCATAGGCAGCAGCTGCACGTCACGTTCGCGGGAAGCGCACGCAGAAGTGCGGATAAAGGAGAGAATCAGACCAAAAATGACCTGTATGACGTGGAAAACCGGCACAAACTTCAGTGAATCGCTAAGAATTTGATCCGTCTCTATAGGGCTGTCATCTATGATGAAGAGCAAAAATTCTGTTGTGCGGCCTTCTTTGCCGTCACGGAAGCCACTTATGTATGGCAAATGAACGAGAAGAAAGGGAACCGAGTGGCCCGATTTTTATTAATCACATCATAAGAAGCCAACAAACAATGACACCAAGGACAACATAGGGTAAATCACTTGTACTTACTAATTCAGTTAAAGAAAGTGAGAAATTAACAGAAATAAAAGTGGATGAAAAAACAGCTGTCCGCAGGTGGGGAACGAACCCACGTCTTCGCATTACGCGTGCGATGCTCTCACCATTGAGCTACCGCGGAGCCGTTTTCCCATTCACCTTCAGGGGTATTTATGTTTTTACAACTGGAACTCGCCCTGGGAGTGTTAGCGAGCGCCACAACTCACAAACCTGGGGACGGATGTGGAACATCCTTTCTGCCGCAGGCGTCACGAGCACGTGATCTTTTTGGGTGATGGCAGCTGGTCAATAAACCCACATATGCTACCTGAAGGCATCAATGTTGCCGGATTCGAGCCCTCGTTATGTAATGAACGAGAAGAAAGGGAACCGAGTGACCCAATTATTACTTGGTGCCACGTACTCGGTTCCATTTCTTCTCGTTCAATACACAACGAGGGCTCGAATCCGGCAACATTAATGCCTTCAGGTAGAATGTGTGGGTTTATTGACCAGCTGCCATCACCCAAAAAGATCACGTGCTCGTGACGCCTGCGGCAGAAAGGATGTTCCACATCCGTCCCTAGGTTTGTGAGTGGTGGCGCTCGCTAACACTCCCAGGTGAGTTCTAGTTGTAAAGAAACACCGCATATCCACGGGGTGAATGATGATGAGTGGGCGAAGCTCCGGAGGGAATCATCGGTAAACTGTGAATCTTCCGTGTAATTCGCCCAGTCTCGCCGCATTAAATCGAACGATTGACTTCCACCAATGACACGCGCCATATGTGACGTCATTCCTATTTTATAACAGCGCCCTTCATTATAATTGCACCATCTCCCGCTTAAGGGGACGCTAGCACAAACGCGTTAGAAACGTGCAGTACTCTCTAGTAAGGGGAAGAGGCCACAGCGTCTTACGCAGCGGTTTACACATGCCGGAACGTGCACCGCGTTTGCCGACGCCATCACATGACTGCTGAGAGGGTATAACCCCCGTATTCATAAACGCTCCTCGACTTGAACTTGACTTGCCACCGCCTTCAACGCGTTTCGAACGCGCTGCCCAAGGCGGTGGCAAGTCAAGTTCAAGTCGAGGAGCGTTTATGAATACGGGGGTAAGGCGGAGAGGCCACAGCGTCTTACACCAGCTTCTTACACGGGCCGTAACGCGCTAGCACAAACGCATTAGAAACGCGCAGTCTTTCGTTAATGTTGGGCATTTATTGTCATCGTGGTGCGTGTGTCTATGTGCGCTTCGTGGCGTAGTGGTTAGCGCCGCGCGTTCGGAAGCGAGGGCTCCCTGGTTCGATTCCAAGCGCTACGGACACAACTTCCGGAATTTTTTTTTTCATAAAAGTAGACGTAACTACCTACTACGACGACTACTACTACTACTACTACTACTACATACTACAGAGGAGAGACAGACCCACACCCTATGGAGCTTCGCCCCTAAACATAAATACCCCTGAAGGTGGATGAGAAAACGGCTAGACGGTAGCTCAATGGTGAGAGCATCGCACGGGTAATGCGAAGACGTGGGTTCGTTCCCCACCTGCAGACAGCTGTTTTTTCATCGACTTTTATTTCTGGTAATTTCTCATTTTCTTTAATTCAATTAGTAAGTACAAGTGATTTCCCCTATGTTGTCCTTGGTGTCATTGTTTGTTGGCTTCTTATGATATGAATATATATAGCAATGTCTACCTTGGCGCACAGAGATTCTGGTATGTGGTTTTCCCTGGTGTCACAAGATTAGGGTGCAGAAGCGCAGCTGCTCTAGAGTAGACCTAAATCTTCGTCATTAGACGAGCAATTCAAGTTGACCACGCAGGCAACTGACAAGTGTTTGGCGAATCTTCCGCGCCAGCATCAAAACGCCTGTTGCTAAGACAGACAGACAGACAGACAGACCAGACCAGACCAGACCACACCACACCACACCACACCACACCAGACAAGGACTGACAGACCCCAAAAAAGTACGGTACACTAAGAATGCTGATCGCATTAAAGAATTATGGCACGCCTCATACCATGCTATGAATGACATCGCAAACGCCACGATATACGTTTGAACATCCCACGCCATACTTATTATTTCTGCGTTTTACGTGCCGAAACCTGTCCTGATTATGAGGCACGCCGTAGTGGGGGACTCCGGAAAATTTGGACCACCTGGGGTTCTTTAACGTGCACCTAAATCTCAGTACACGGGTGTTTTCGCATTTCGCCCACATCGAAATGCGGCCACCGTGGCCGGGATTCGATCCCGCGACCTCGTGCTTAGCTGCCCAACACCATTCCTAAGTTCGAGCTCCGTTTAAAATCAGTCAAGTAGGCGTGTACAGCTCTGGTCACGCTACTTAAAGACAGGCATGCAAGCACGCACACAGGGCGGAAAGAAAAGGACAACACAAACACCGATTATCAGCTTAAAGGTCGTACAGTGGCGGAAACAGAAGGAAGACACAAAACTGTGCAGGCTCGAGGGAAGGCTGCGCCAATCCGTCAATCATGGGCACATGTGCGGGCACTCACGAAAGGTAACTTTTTAGGCATGGTACTGATTTATGCGCGTCCTACCGATAATAATGTTATACCAAGCCTCGAGCATAAGGCGAATCTATTCGCTCTTATAGCTGAACAAAACTATACTCCCTAAAATTTAGGAGTATACGTGTGTAATCGCGACAGTGCAGAGAAAGATTAGATGGTGGAGCACCGGTCCATGAAAGCGTATGCTCAATTAATCTCTGATTGATGTGATTGATGCAACCACCTGCCAGTCGTACACAAATGCTACCGTAGCTAGAAGGAACTTTATGAACTACTGCCATTGGGCATTCTGCGAACTTGGTGGAGTGCTTTACATAAGACCTGTCGAATGTTTTCTCGCTGCTCAACTAAACTTCCTTTTCCATTGCACAGTGGCGCATATCTTCCCTAACTTATTACGAGCTGTAAACAACGGTGGCTTAATATCGACTTCCTGCTCTCTGAAGACTACGAGACAGAAAGTGCATCTAAAAAAATCACCGCCCAAGCACTCCGTACAGATGGTTAACCAGCGAAGCTGAAATGCGCAGCCCCGCGGTGTTTATGACTAGGTTAATCCCGATGGTTCATTTAAGTGTTTCTCAATTATATCTCAATTGTTGGTTACGTCTTTGTGCTTCGTAATAAGGTTACACACACGTTCGGCTGCGACGGAGAAAACGACGTCACTGAAGGTATGCCCGCAGAACGCCGTTGTCGCTTGCGTTCGATGTCTCCAATTTGCTCGGCGGCGTGGTTAGCAGCATTCACCCGCCATTACAGCTTGTGATTATTCGAAATTAAATTGCTGAAACATTAAATGGGTCCGTTACGGTAAGACAATGAATGGCTCATACCCCCTTAAGCAATGGCTCATACCCCGATGAACGCGGCCCCCCCTTCACGACGACAGAAGAGAAGTGCAATTCTACGCTGCAGTGATGAGCGGCAACGGAGCCAGCTGTTGTGGTAGAGGACGACGATGAACGCGGGAGCAGTGGCACGAACGCTTGCCGAGCACGAGCGCTACCCGAGGGGCGCCAACGAGCCAGCTGCGGTAGAAGACAACGACGCTCGAGCCAAAGCTGATGATGATAGTTTTCGGTACACAGGCGACGGACAGCCGCTTTTAGGGGCGAAGCTCCTTAGGGTGTGGGTCTGTCCCTCCTCTGTAGTAGTAGTAGTAGTAGTCGTCGTCGTCGTAGTAGGTAGCCACGTCTACTTTTATGAAAAAAAAATTCCGGAAGTTGTGTCGTTAGCGCGGAATCGAACCAGGGACCCCTCGCTTCCGAACGCGCGGCGCTAACCACTACGCCGCGAAGCGCACATGGACGCACGCACCACGATGACAATAAATACCCAACATTAACGAAAGACTGCGCGTTTCTAATGCGTTTGTGCTAGCGCGTTACGGCCCGTGTAAGAAGCTGGTGTAAGACGCTGTGGCCTCTCCGCCTTACCCCCGTATTCATAAACGCTGATGGCGTCGGCAAACGCGGTGCACGTTCCGGCATGTGTAAACGGCTGCGTAAGACGCTGTGGCCTCTCCCCTTACTAGAGTACTGCACGTTTCTAACTGCGTTTGTGCTAGCGTCCCCTTAAGCGGGAGATGGTGCAATTATAATGAAGGGCGCTGTTATAAAATAGGAATGACGTCACATATGGCGCGTGTCATTGGTGGAAGTGAATCGTTCGTTTTAGTGCGGCGAGACTGGGCGAATTACACGGAAGATTCACGGTTTACCGATGATTCCCTCCGGAGCTTCGCCCACTCATCATCATTCACCCCGTGGATATGCGGTGTTTTTTTTTTTTTTCGTTTCGCCTAACCATATGCAGTATCGCTTTAAAAATACCCATGACTTTCCTGCATTTCCTGTGATTGCTTTCTGCGGCTATGTTTGAAATAGAAGACACGATGTACCGTTTTAAGAATTCCGTAACCGTTGCTACGGCAACGCGAGGAAGACTTGCATCAAATAAACGGCCATCTTGCACTGAAGCTAATGCTCATCTTCTACACACATGACTTAGCGAAGGTGGATTTAAGGTCATCATTATCAGCCTATTTTTATGTCCACTGCAGGACGAAGGCCTCTAACAGCGACCTCATTGTTTATTTCTCCGCCACTCTCGATCACACGCCGGTTGCCGACGCTGGATTTTCTGTGACACGAGTTAAAGTACGACTTAAGATACGACAAAGATATTCCATATATTTATAACTTTATCCCTTTAATGGCGGCGCATATAAATACCAAAAACGCTTATTTTCTATCGAAATGGGTAGAACAGATCAAGAATAAGCATAATGATCAAAGATTAAAAAATATATTTATTAGTAATTTTTTCAGCAATGGGGGGGGGGGGGAGGTAATGGTTAAAAATGTATGCTGTTTTGCCTAGGTAATTCTTTCTCGACTTTTACTTTGAATTTATCAGTACGGAAACAATGACACTGTTAAAATGGTCTCTAGAACAGAACGTTAAGTAGTCGTCAGCGTAAAGAAATCCCTCTAACTCATGGTCCACCTTGCTTAAGTATACAAGCAATACAGATCCCTGACTTGCGCAGAACCTGTCTCCGGGGAGCCTGACTTATGCAGATTTCTGATGGTCCCTGATGCAGACACCTGACTTGCAGGTCCTTCACTTGCACAGATTCTTGACTTGAGCAGACCCCATCATTACATACCACTATTGCGTCGTCATTCAATACTTGTGGACAAGATTTCTAGGAAAGCGCCAGTAGACACCAAATTTGCCACTAAAAACTGATTCCTGATTTTGATACAACCATGGACAAACTTTAACACTCGTCATGCGGTAGAGGATAATGCAAATCTTTAGTATCTATACTGGTTCGATGGTTGTTTTCTTCTTTTCCGTAAAGTCAAATGAAGTTATTCTTAAACGCAAAGAGCTAAGTTCGGTAGAAACTTACCTCAGGGGGAATCTGCCGTGCACCGCTGACCATCCGAAGTGGGACAGGAAGCGGTCATTAACCGGCTCCACTCCCGCCTTCTGTGCCAGTGGGAGCAGCGGTTCGACACATGGAATTATACCGACATGAGTGCCTCTCTTAATCTTATCAGGGCAGTATTTCCAAGCATAATCATCGAAACAATCCTGATTGCACCTATCAAGAGCGCTGCGCAGGGATGCCAGAAATGGCACGTCCGAGAAGGCTCCTCCGACACGATTCTTCGCTTGTCCAGTTGTACACGGCAATATAATTCTAGCATTCAGGGGCGATGTCAGCTCATTCGCCTCTTTTATTTCAGGCGTATACTCAGGAACAGCGCGGGATGCAGTGACCTCCGTCTGGATGAAGTTCAAAAGAAAGAACATGCCCATCATCCAAGCCGCAACCATCACGCTAACGGCTGCATAACTTGGTCCCAAGCTCTGCGGGGGGCTCCGACCGAACAACGTGCTCACCAGGAAGAGTCCAACCGACGGATTTTCTATTGTTTCATCGTGGTAAATGCGACGCCTGACGGTTGTTATCAGCGAGAACGTCATTGCAACGGGCAACAACGTGCAACCGAGGACGAAAACCGAAAGCCAGCTGTGGGTGAATGACGGATGCACCGGATGCCTGCGACGGACGAGCAGGCAGAGTGCATCTGCCTGACGCGTGGCATACGCGTAAAAGAAACAACGAAGCGAACAATTAACGGGACGAGGCCCAAGAATCATGTCCACTCTTCGGTCAAGAAGAAGTGAATCAGTGACGGTGGAATTGCTGCATGATTCGATTATCGTGTTGTTAAGTGTCACGTATGCTTCTTTGATAATACTGGTAAAGAAAAATACTTCGTTCACACATTTGTCATTACGCCAGTCCATTGATGTGTATAATATTCGACTATCCTTGGGATATGTTCCTCTCGGCGGCGAATGGTCTGTTGTTATCATGTGGGCCTTTCTGAATATTTCACGTTCCTCGCAAGATCTGTACCCATCTCGAGGCGCGTTGATCTCGTTTTCACTCACAGTAATCACCTGACATCTGTGATTTACGTTTCTCAGCAGGTCTTCGTGTTGGCCCACCGAAAATATCCACTGGACGTTCGAGTAGTACTTCTGGAACCGTGCCACTTCGCGTGAAATGCGAGAGGGCAGCGAACTGTGACGTGGTAGAAAGACTAACCCAGGCCTAGCAAATACTTCTTCTTGCGCCACGTAGTGACGGAAATAAGCGTAGCACGCGTCTGTCGTGCAGGTCCAGACAGAAGTTGCTATGGGAAGATTCCTGGCCACGTTTGCAGGAAACATGCAGGTGCCCCTCGAGCAGAAGAGAGCAACGCGAGACGCAGGCACATTCAGAGCAGACATAACCGTTAGCATCAGTGAATTCATATCGTTAGATTCTGTCACTGATAGAAGAACCGCAAGCACAGTGACTGCGAATGTCATCGGTGTTCTCTCCATTCCGGATATTCTTGAGTAAGGGCCTGTTTTATTTTTTTTTTAACTTTGCAAAAACAAAGCAACCTGCGACGGTGCGTTTTTCACTTGCTATATGCTTTAAGTATGCTGCAGTGAGAATATCGTTTTTTGGCGCAGACCACTTTTGTTTTCGTCTTCGACGTCACTGCAAATACAGGTTAGCACTGTATCTTCAGGTGCGTGGGTGAAATTTTGTAGTACAGGAACGAACCACCATCCAGGCTTTCTTATTTCTTGGCCACGAACTTCGGGGCCTTTATTTTTAAAAAAACTCCTAAACTAGAAGTGTTCATGTGAAAAAAAATTATTAGCCAATCCTGATGCAGGACACATCATTAACGTTGGCGGCCAGTCAGTAGCAAAGATTGCTTACGAAGAAAAAGCTTTGTGAATACGGCTTCAAGTTTTTTAGATGAAGTATCACAAAAGAAGAAAAATCTTAGATACAATATCTGTGCACAATAGCTGAAGGCGATTATGCTAGCTGGTCCAGTTCACACGCCATCTCACAGGAGCAATTGACGTCGTAATAAGAATTGTCAAGCACCGCAAATTTCACACGCCTAGCATTCCTTTTGTGGCTGTAAAGCGCAGTAAAGTACACACGGGTCTACATAAGATCAATCGGACCGAACGTCTCTTTAAATGGCCGGAGGGAAAGATTTCCCGTTCCCTGACTCCACTTCGTCCATATAAGCATTCAGAAACATTCCAATCAAATCAGCTCACCAGTGGCTCTAGCATGTGCTAACAAAAAGCAGAGTCAAGCCGCTCCTTTATATAACAAAGCTCTTGCAACGTATCGCCATATGTACCACCAAAGAGGAAATAAGCAGCCTCCGTTCCCGGTCCTTAAGTCGTTGAGAAAGAGAAAGAAATGCAGCACTATGGATCGAGCAGCGAAAGGAACCCATAAGCTTTCGATTTTCAGAGCAGCGTTCTATAGGCTATAAGCCATGAAGTAGCCAAAGCCAGAGTACGCTCTAAATAGCTACTTCGACTTAGGCGCGTGCCTCGCGTCGTCCAGAGATGTAGCATCTCGGCAACAAAAGGGATTTAGGCCCAGCGTTAGGGAAACATGGGTGATCGATGGATTCGGCTGTAAATAGGAAGGCAGTGTCTGTAATCACCCATAGGTCGAAAAGCACTCCTGATGAACGTATAGGAAATGGAGAGGATGAAGCTGGATAGTTTTTAAGTCGCAGCAAAAGAGGCTTCAATGATATCAATATGATACCAGATGATGTTGAAGAAGAACCAAAAGTATATTGCGCGAACAATCAGCCGAATTTAGGCTGCCAAAACGGATCCACTTGAAACGTCGGATGTCCTGGTCCCGTTCACCTCGAGGCAATTGCCAAACTCGCCTAAGGAACCATGGAAAATATAACAGTTGGAACGCACAACAGCCCGTTCGACTACTTGTCGAACACAATAGCCCTAAGCCAATGTCTTGCTGCGCACGGCTCGAGATGACGCAAGGTTTTGCTATAAATAAGATGACCATGCAGTTGTAATGAAGGAACATTTCATACTAATCTTCATTTTGAGTACCCGACACTCCGTTATTCCGTTCCCCCACGTCAAAGAGCGACAAAAACTTATATTTGAAACTTGTTCTAGCGGGAAGGTCTGGACATAATCAAGAAACGTTCCCGGCCTTATAACAGCAAACAATAATTACAATGCACAAATGAGCCCTGTCTTAATTAAGCAGTCCATGTGACTGTTTACACAGAAGGAGAAGCCAGTCAATATTTCACATTGTGGGGGGACTTCACGCATTTTAGCTGCAGAGGGCGGCGTCTAATAACCTGTCCCGGTAATGCTGTGGCTGAAGGTCTCCTAGAACCTGCCTTGCAGCGAAGACGTTTCTAGTGTCGCAGAAAACTTGCGCGACACTCACAGCAACTAGAAAACCATGCAAATTGCCCGCCGTTTGGTTGTCTTGGTGAGAAAACAGTAAAATCATTGCAGGTTATGTAGGATTATCGCTCTAGGCATCATTCACAAACGCCCATTCATTCTGCCATCAGCCTTTCCGAAGATGCAAGTTAGAAGTTTATCGAGGAGAACTTCGCAAGAACATAAATTAAAAATTAGCGACTTTTCACTGTGAGGGTGTCGTCTTGGCCTCTAAGAACAGATGTACGGCAGTCAGCAGGCTGTTGCTTCAGGGCAATTAACAGTGGCGGTAATGAAGTGCTTTTTTTTTGTGGGGTGTAGGTTTAGATGAAGTTGAGAAAGTAGTTTCGGAGTGGTAAATTGCCTTAAAAAACCGGACAACACTGTGGTGGTATCAATAAAACGTCAGCAATGTCGGTCCTTGTTGGCCTCCTTTCAGCAAATAAATCAAGCGTTATGGATTACCAGACAACTTTTTTACTTCCTTCGATGACTCGCCCTACTTCGAAAAACACACGGGTCGAAAATTCGACTAGTAGAAACTATTGCACATTAAACTTGAGAGACGATGGTAGCCGGTATTGAGTAATAATATATTTTTATTTGATGATTCTCTAAATGTTGTAAACTTTTGTCGACGTCTTTTCTTCAGCCATTTTTGCCATATGGAGGGACATAAATTACATAAGGGAATAAAACAAAACACACCCACACAGACACGCACACAACGATGAGCGTATTATAGCTGACGCGCTTGCGTTGAGGCGTGTGCTGCATATTCGTCAAAGGTATATGTGTGCATTGAACCACTCCGATTTGCGGCCACGTTTCCAAGCTTCGAGAATAAATCTTTTTGTGACGCAAGCAGTCTCAAAACTTTCTTTCCTCCTGATTGCACACATCGAGGAGGCTTGAACTAAGTTCATCCTGACAAAGACAACATACAAGTTGAGAAAGGCACCATAGATTCAGCAAAAGACAAAAGCTCTGATACATTCACGAGTTCCACAAAAGTGCATTGTAGCAATTATACTGCTCAGTACTGACGCAAAAGAAGAGCATGAACCACACAGAACACAACAGAACCACACAAACACACACACACACACACGCACGCACACGCACGCACACGCACACACAAAAATTATTATACCGAGCCTCTTGTTAAGCGGAGTTGCTGACTACTAGCGAGTACGACGGATGCATTGAATGCATCGTGGTTTCAGAGGCAGCATGCGCATACGTACGTAGCACGATTAGAATCTATTCTATTCGCAAGAGCGTTTACTTCCTCATTGCCGTGAAGCCGCAAATGCACGAATGCGAGCTTTCTTGTACTTTTTTGTCTTTCCACCGCACGGCCGGCGCGGCCGCTGCCGCCGATGCGTAAAGCCCCTCTATTCTTTAAGGATGCGCGGAGGCGAGCGCCATCTGATGGTGGTGCAAGAAACCCAGCGGTGCGCGTATTCCGCTGTGATTGGTTGGCCTATTCGACAAGAGGACAGCCAGGTCGCAGCTCCCATGGTCACGAAACCCGGCGAGGTTTGCAACGAAAAGCTTGGCTTTTGAAAAATATCCGGCAGGACCCATCTCACGGTGGCTGTCGACGTTAATGCGATTAGCATTCAAGCAATGTAGAGACACACGGTATTGCTGAAGGCACTTTTAGTTAGAATCTCCAGTGGTCATTTTGAGGTTTCTATTGATGCAACACCCACTGTCACCGGGATCAGGCCCACTTTGCTGTGACTACTCGCTTACGTGGGTAGGCCGCGACCATAACGGCATGCCGACGACGGAATGACGAAGAATGAATGACGTCGATGAAGCGACTAAGGGGGTATGACAACGGCGGTTTAACGACAATGGGATGACGTTTCCGAAATGACGACAATGTTACGGCGACAGCGTGAAACGACGGCATGACAATAGGACGGCGATGGCATGCTGACAATGGCATGACGACAGTCCGATGACGGAGCCGGAATGACGACGATGAGACGACCCTGATGACATCACGACCACTCGCACATACATAATGGCAGACAACTCGAGTCGCTGGGTCGGCGTAAGAGGCAAGATAGACTAATCGCAATAATGTGTAGATCCCACGCACTATGAGAAGCAATTTTGCGAAGCATTTTGCAGGTATCTGGTTATCTTGTTTGGTGCTCTGCAAAGAGTTCTCAGATGGAACAACATGCGTGTATGAGGCATGCAGTTGTGCATGTGACGCGAGTTGTGTGCGCGACGACAG
Source organism: Dermacentor silvarum (assembly GCF_013339745.2). Lineage (NCBI taxonomy): Eukaryota > Metazoa > Arthropoda > Arachnida > Ixodida > Ixodidae > Dermacentor > Dermacentor silvarum. The sequence goes on from NC_051155.1 coordinate 129,900,294, forward strand.
GAGCAATATGACGGCGACTGGAGACGATTGCACGTTATCTTTTACTCCGGCGAAGAAACGTCTAAAGCGTTTTCTATTACGACTGGGGCCGATCCCGAAGGGGGTTACGATATCACGCATTGCGTCTGCGCATTGATAGCTTCTACGAATAAAGAACTGGGAAATGTGGGCCGATCTCGAACGCGGTGCACTCTAACCGAGCTTCTCGGAGCGCTATAGCTGCAACACCGAAAGAATGAAACAAACTGGCACACCCTTGCCTTTATGAGCTACTTCCTGTGCGCCATGACGCACGCCAAAGCAAGCGGTAAGGTTGAATACGTGCGCGCCGCAGCGCGTGCTACGCGGACGTGACGCCCGCATCGATCGTCTCCAAGGGCGCGTTGACGTTGGTACGAGAGAAGTATGCGTGTGATGTTAGGTTAGCCTAATGGTTAGAGCATCGGGCTGCTGGGCTGGGAGACCAAGGTTTGACCCAATTTCGAGCACTTTTATTGAAGATGGCCGAAACAAGGCGAGACAGGAACCTACCTACCGCAAAGTGCCTGTCATGCTAAGAATGTTTCGCGCTAACATTGACATTGTAGTATCACCCAGTAAAATAACACAAAGAATCCAAAGGTTCCTATGAATTGAAGGAAAAGGAGCCAGCCCGAGCTGAACCCTCCTATAGGAACCCTCCTAACGAACTTACTTTGAAATGATCGACGGCATGTTGAAAAGAATTGATTTACAGATTCATTTGAATTGCATAAAATGGCACCGAGGGGAAGAAGCCATGCGAAGACTTCGCAACTGAACGTTGAGCGGAGTGATTCGGCAGCGCAGACTAAAAAGGGAAACTCTAATTTGCAGGCAGGACGTCATCTGCAGTGCCAACAAAATCAAAGATGCTGAAAATCAGAGCGAGAGTACATAGAAAATTTGGAAAAGAGAGCGATTGTTACCTAAATGGACACTAAAGAAAAATTTTAAGTCTAGCTATATTGAAAGATTAGGCTTCTGTAATAACGAATTCGTCATTCGTAGCGAGAACAGAGATTTTCTAAGCAAGAAAATGGCAAGTGGAAAATCGAAGTGGCACCACCTATACTGGACTCTGGTACCTGTTAGGTGACGTCAGCACCGGCTGAATCACAGATAGCAACAGAGAAGGAAGTCACGAAGGGATTACGTCACCTCAACCATTCTGACGGGGGCGATTCAAATTGAGGAACTGCAGTGTGGCTAGAGGGCCCGACCATCGTAACTCATTAATACGAATGACTGCACAAGTAAAGCTCTTCCCTCTCTTGCTTCGATGGCAATTTTCTCCGCAACAAAGTCATACATTGGCACATAGCAAACGATGATAGCCTTAGAAGAATAATCTATGGGTCTAACTCGGCTTAATATTTTTTGCTTTAGTGACTCCTTCACGAGTCTTAGTACGAGTCGTCGCTGTCGGAGTCCAGCTAGTGGCGAGTCCATTTGGCTATACCTACTGACGAATATGATATGGCCTACCAGTAGTGGCCATAGTGTAGGGCGCATCTCTTCTGGTGGAGCGGTAAAGCTCTCACATGGAGGGAAGGGAGGGTCAGGTGTTCGAGCGAAGTATGTGGAGTGTGTTGGGGTATTTGCCACATACTTGACACACTGGTTTTCCACGTCTGTTATCAATGTTGTGCTGGATAGCGTCTTTGGGTAGAGTAAGTGCTCGCGCCTAGCCGATTAGTACAGCGTCTTATCTAATGTGCGCTTGTGATGGGGATGGTAATAGGAGTCCGTTGTTTTTTGTATTACTTGAGGCGATTACGGCTCAAGTCTTCAGCAACAGCAACTGTCCCGAGCCGCGCCATGGTGTAACATATACCGAGGGTGGTATGAGATGCCGCTGGAACCAAACCAACGAAAACATTTAAAAATGAACCCTTAGACATTTAAAAATGAACACGAGCACCAAAAGGATAAGGCTTGAATGAAAAAAAAAACGAGTTAATAAAATTCTCGTATAACGTTTACTTCTATTTGTCAAGGACAGAGATGAACAAACGGACAGCCAGTGAGTTACAAGAACAGCAAAAAGAAATAGGCACTTTGTGCAAAATATTGTTGCACGGACGCGTTAGTGAGGAAAACGATGACCGGTGAACGTGCTTGCGGTCCCGGGTTGAAAAAAAGGAAGAGGACGACTCTGGGTTCATCAACCAGCTGGCCGCTCTTGCGCTCACCTTCGCGACCTACAAAAAACGGCCCCCTTCATCCGTAAGGGTGACAAACGGTCTCCTTCGCGCGTAACAATATTGCCAACACCCTGCCTTGGAGGCTGATGTGAGTTCATGTAGCCGAAAAAAACAATTAAAGGGCCCCTGAACTACTTTTTATTGAAGTGGAGAAAGGCACTTGAAGTGAAAATAGGTAAATTTCAGAAATACTTTACCGCAAAAAGTACTTCAATGCGTTCAGCGGAAGCGTAGTTATTGGCAATCAAACACGGCTTCCGCTGTGCTCCCGTTCCTTATTCAATGCCTTTCACTGCGAAGGCTACGGCGGGGTGGGGCGGGGCCACAACGCTCCGCCTTCGAAATGTCACCGTGGTGCGCAGCTCAAATTTCATTTTGGATGATAACGTAGACGCCACGACTTCTGAATTTGGTGCCTACGACGCGCTAGACGTAAGCCAAACGCGGTTTCCCTCAGCGAGCCGCAGTGCGCTTAGCCAGTGGACTCGGGGCGGCACCTCGCGGCGGACGCGGTGTAGCCGAACGCAGCGACCAATAGCAGCCGCGTATAGGAATGTGCTTTATTAGAAAATAAGGCACCCAGAAAAGAGTGAGGGTCATGGCTTCTGTTGAAACGAGAGCGTTTGAGAAAAAGGTGACTTCACGCTCCGCTTGCGAGCTCCATGCACCGCGTACGGCAGCAAAACTTGGCTGAGATATTCACAGCAGCGTATGATACCTTCGGACTATGTTATTTCACCAAGCCAGAGGGGTGGTTCAAGGCCCGTTAAAAAAGTCTGGGAAGATACCCACATCTGTCTTTACTTCATTGACCGAAACATCTGTTACACTTTTTGCTTGAAGGTACACATGGTGTCCCTGCCAAATACCTTTTTTTTTGCATCTAGAGGGCCGTCGCTTAGCATTCCAATGATGGATCTCGTCACACTGGATGCGTACAGCTGGAATAGGCATGTTCGATTAGACCACATCATGGATGACTGACCGTAAGGGGACCAAGAGGACAAACAAACTTGGACAATGCAGGCGGATCCACTGTCACTCAAGGAATACGTACGGTCATCTCATGCTAGAATGCACAGTGGGTGCAACTCTTCAGCGACTATTGCCGCTGCCATGAAGTACCGTTTTCTCCTCCACTCACTCGCCGGAGTACCAGACCGCGAAGTGCTTGCTGACATTGTCGCTGCAGAGAAAATGGCCCACGAACCTGCAGCAAGCATCTCCCGGCCGTTCTGAGCAGTCCCTGACATGCTCGTCGCAACCATGCTGGTCCATTTTACTCTAACCTGTGCAAGTGTTGATGTGACTCTTCTCTTGTGTGTGCGACTCGTGCTTCCACTGTACAAGGCACATCAAGGCCACATATTTACTACTTTCTGCGCCAACTGAGCTCACGGGATTGAAACGCCTGCTTAGGTTTCTTTACAGTTTCTTTTATTATAACGAGTGTTTCAGCAAACTCTTTCAAAAAATTTTTAAATTCCCTGTGGCAGATAGCACAATTCTTGTACATGAGCTGGTCTACTCGAAGAGGTGGCCATTACTTGCACAAGAAATTGAAATGCATTATCGACGAATGGAACAAAATTACTAAATCATTTTAATTAATTACCTTATGGCACATATCGACATTTACAAATTGTAGCCCCGCAAGGTTTCTCGCAAGGTGTATCTAATTAGAACGAATTCTCAGGATGACACCAGGGGCACTACGCTCCAATGTTCGTGCGCAATTTCTTAGCGAAAAGGTTCTTACGACGAGATAAGGGTGCAACCGAAGTGGCATCGCATTTAACTTACGGTGTCGCATGAGAGCGAGGAGGGAACAAAGCTCGGATTAAACGACAAGAAATGAAAGAAGTGCGGTCAACTGATAATCAGCATGATCGCACATTATGCATATGTAGTCGAGGCTATATTCTTACTGCAAATCACTGCACAACGCCTATTAGACAGCTTCCTTTTCCGGGCGTCTGCTACAGCGCCGACAAGCTCAACCGCGCTCTCCCGTTCACCGCACCGCCGTCAAAAGAATTGCACTTGAAGTGTTACGCATTCTGCTCCCATTTCGGTGAGAGACATGACTGCTGGACACATGGCGACATATTTTGGCTCAGAAAGAGACGCTCAGTCGGAACAATTGGCGGCCAGGTCTGCCAAGCTCACTCCGGCTGTATGCATTACCACCACCGCCACCACCCTATTACAAAGCTACTAAATGTCTTTATTTCGATATTAATTAAGGAATTAATAACAAAAGTTATATAATATATACTTCGCATAGCCTCAAGGCAAAGGGCCCACCATCCGTACGTTTATTGGTATGGTGTGTGATCGCGCTGCACACTGTTGCAGGCGCGATTATAACGCCGCGCATAGGCTCATTATCAGCTCTCTCGCCAGCCTGTACCGTCTAAAGGACTGGTCGACGACGTTGTCAAGCGCCAACCGACGACGAAACGCGAGCTCCCTTCGTATAGGATCACGGTCGAGGGCACGGAGAGCTATTAAAGTAGCCCTAAAAAAGAAATGCGCAAAGAAGCCGGGACCATCAGTACTCCCAAATTATGACAGAGAACTTCACTACGTAACATCCACACCTGCAAGCTTCCCTGCCTATCAACACTTTGACATCGTATCAACGTTCATCGCTTCGTCTTGTCTTCTCCTCAGCTGATAAAACACGATGATGCCTCGCACCAGGTCATGAGGTGGTTTTTTGTAATTTCAGGCGGCCGCATTCCAACAGAGTCGAAATGCAGAAAGGCGCGTACGCATCAGTTTTGGAGACCCGTAATAAATCATACGTTGGTGATGTCAGGTCCTGGAGCCCCTAACTATGCTGTATGTAATAGCCCAAGTGGCCCCTCATAGAAGTCAAGGCCAATCAGTCAACATCACCACGATGCTCAGCGCCAACGTTGCCATAAATTTACCAGCCTCGTAAGAACACACGCTCAAGTGCACGTCAGAATGCTGCACAGCACCGTACTCGAAGCACATAGCGATTCAACATTCTAGCTGGTTTCGGATGAAATTGGGTCAGCTCGTCAATCTTGTGACACTGACGTAGTTTGTTCAAAGCATTCACTGCACATATAGTACGATGCTAAGGTGGTATGGTATGTGCCACTTGGGTGGTATCCAAGCTGCACTCGACGCCCTTCTTTAAACATGCGAACGTGGCCTCGCATTATGAAGCGAAAAGCGGCTCAAGAGCAACAGTCCGTTAAAATTCCGCGCGAATTTTGTATGGTCTAAACCATCATCAGAGTACTTTTATGTTCACTGCAGTGCGAAGGCGGCTTACATCAGCCATCTCTAATTACTCCTGACCTTCGCTAGCTTATTTTAATTTGTGCCTACAAATTTCCTTATTTTATTACCCTAACTAATTTTCTGCATCCCTGACTGCGCTTCCTTTCCCTAGCACCCACTCTGTACTTCTAATGGACCACTGTTTATCTGCCCTATAAATTAAGCCACCTGCCCAGCTCCTATTTTTCCTCTTAATTTCAACAAACGCTACCCCCGTTTGCTCTGATCCACAGCGCTCTCTTCCGCTCTGTTAGCGTTATATCGAGTCGAGTCTGGCGAGTGTCGAGTCTGGCGAGAATCGAGATCGAATCTGGCGAGTGTCCTCACCTAAAAAGTATATGTCTTACACCGTGGTCTGGGGTTTAGAATAAGCATCTCCGGCCAATCATAGGAAGACGATGGCTGTCGTCTGCTGTGGCATTTTTTCCGTCTGCTTTTACAGTTGGGTGTTGCCTGTGCTGGCTTCGTGTAACGAAGTGTCTCCAGTTGTACGCCACTTTGTGGTTATAAACTTTGTGTGTGTGTGTGTGTGTGTGTGTGTGTGTGTGTGTGTGTGTGTGTGTGTGTGTGTGGTGTGTGTGTGTGTGTGTGTGTGTGTGTGTGTGTGTGTGTGTGTGTGTGTGTGTGTGTGTGTGTGTGTGTGTGTGTGTGTGTGTGTGTGTGTGTGTGTGTGTGTGTGTGTGTGTGTGTGTGTGTGTGTGTGTGTGTGTGCGTGTGTGTGTGTGCGTGCGTGCGTGCGTGCGTGTGCGTGTGCGTGCGCGTGCGCGTGCGCGTGTGCGTGTGTGCGTGCGTGCGTGCGTGCGTGCGTGCGTGCGTGTGTGTGTGTGTGTGTGTGTGTGTGTGTGTGTGTGTGTGTGTGTGTGTGTGTGTGTGTGTGTGTGTGTGTGTGTGTGTGTGTGTGTGTGTGTGTGTGTGTGTGTGTGTGTGTGTGTGTGTGTGTGTGTGTGTGTGTGTGTTCAACTTTGTGCTGAAGTAAAACTTTCACCTTGTTTCATCTCGCATGAAGAATTATAGCCTCAAAGCGTTGAAAAAAATAATCATCCGCAGCCCTATGAGCAATGACAACCTTTACAGTTGTCAGGGTCGGACACTGCACTTATTTTTGCTAACACCCAATATAGTGTCATGACGAGTATTAAAATTCAGGCTACAGTGCGCATACAGAAACACAGCCTATCATACATTAGGCAGGAGTTTTCCGCACAGCATTAACGTTACTGCCTTCCACAGCAGCGCACGCTCAATACGATTATCACTTGAAACAATTCAATGCACTTTGAGATGACAAATCAGAGTGCGCCACAAAGATATAAGCACGCGCCATCATCGGCTATCAGTTGTCGCCTCTGGCCAATCAGCCGCAACAGCGCCTACTAACGTTTCCCTGCGTCAGCTCGAGCGGCGCAGATAGGCATAATGATCTTCGTAAGACTGCTAGACCCCTATCCTAGAAATTTCTTCTTGAGTCGTCATCTGCGACGGCTGTTTAGGTTTTGTGGGTAGCACAGTTCGCACCTGTGCTACCCGTACATAGATGCATTTTTTCGACTACAGCGCTCGTCTCTGCAGCGGCGAGCATCGCAAGCTTGCTGATCTTAAGAATAGCTTTAGCTTTGTGAATAAGCTTTTTATTCCGATAGCAATTATATGGACACTTCAACCGGATTTCTGCCGTCGGCGTCGGCGGCGTCGTCGCCGTCGCCGTCGCCGTCAGGTTCCCTATAGAGAAAATCTTCGCCGCGCGCCGTATGCCCGAGCGGAAGCGTGCGGGGACGCGCGCTATCACGGAGAGCGAACGCACTCAATCTCCCACGCGCAAGCAAGGAAGCGGGCAGCCAGCGCCGGAGGGAGCTGGGGGGGGGGCACTTCTACTCTGCCAGCAACCGCGCTCGTCGCTCGCCGGCACCGTCTCTTATCTCCACACGGCTCTGACCTTTCTGCGCCGTGCATTCGCCGCTCAGTTTCCGTTGAAGCGATAGACCGCACGTACCTTCGCCCGCTGCTTGCTGCCAGCGTTTTGACAGTCGTTGTCTGCAGTCATTCAGTGTGATCTATTCATGTTTGTTTGTGCGCGCTCACACCACGCCTGTTCATTCAGTTAGTAATAGTCGGGCCACATTTTCCAACGCACGCTACACATGCAATGCTGCCCGGATCGGCAGTGCAGCGCTACAGGTGTGTCCCTTCGTACGCGCTGCCCACGGGAAGCGCTTCTCATCAACACCACCGTTTCACACGCGCCTTCTCGTGGTCGTCGAGTCTCTCTTCATGTCGGTCTACTTACGCCGCAGCACACCTGCTTACTTAATCAGCTCATGTTTACTACAATTCATATTGCTACCAAAGCCGCTCACCTTACTTCGTAAGGCATTGCTGTGTTGCTATCGCATTCATTGCTTCGCCCTTAGGGCGAAACTGTGACATTTTTTTAAAGATTTTTCTTACGTCAAAATTCGTTCGTAAGTTCGCTTAGTAAATTCCGCCCCAGGTCCAAGATATTAATTCCTAAGCGTGGCGAAAAAAATGCATTGGCCTTCCAGTCCCTTTTTTGCTTCAATGCATAAAACGGCGTCTTGTTAAGGAAGTAAGTGGGACGACAGTGCATTTTACCGCAAGCTTGACGACGTATACCTTGTAAATGCTGTCGCCCACAAAATTATTTTCAAGTGGATAGGCCTTGCAGTCTCAGCCCCTAGAATTGGTAAATTGCGATATGTGCCATTAGGTAATTAGTTAAAAACTTATTTGGGCATTTGTGTGAATTAGTCGATTATGTATTTCAATATTTTGCACTCACGAGGCGTTATACACATATCATCGGCTGCAGTGACACTGGTCCCAACTGCGATCACTGCCCAGTGCCAGAAACACTTGAGCACATATTTTGCTCATGCCCAGCGTACGCGCGAGAACGGCAGAGCCTCATTTCAACTATTCAGCGAGTGACTAAAAGACCAATGTCTGACGAGATTGTCTTAGGTCCTTGGCCTGACGCCAACAGCGCAGCTGTGGTCATCGAAGCGACTATAGCCTTCCTTCAAGCCACTGGGCTCCATTCACTACTATAGTATGACCTCAACGTGGTGGACATGTACATACGCACCTCCTAATCTTATCATCATCATTCATCGCTCTTTTTATCCCCTCCCCCCTTCCCCAGTGTAGAGTAGCAGGCCAGAGCAAACTAACGCTCAAGCCGACCTTTCTGCCTTTCTTCAAATAAACCTCTCTCTCTCTCAATTTCTGTGCGAGTATTGTCCGCCTCTTCGAATGGGCCAGCTCATGGACTAGAAGTGGGCTATCTGCCTCAGGCAATTTTTAAAAATGTTTGCAAGTGTTAGCTAATACACACTATTTTTAGTGTGCCTACTTAGAAGAATGGGCAACAACAATACCTCCCCCCCCCCCTCCCATCACTACCATAACTAGAATCCCTCCATTAGAACGCTCCCGCTTTTCTCTCGCTACTATTTTTACCTGCTTATTTTCCCTGCCCCTGCCGCTTTCTTCCGGGACATGACTTGCAAGGCCATTCTAACTTCATCGCTAGTTGTATAATAAGCATCTGTATCGTGTTGATCACTACTTCCATTAAAGGTAGCGTGGCTGCTCTAGATATTGCTCTGCTGCTTTTACTATATAATCGAAATTGCTGATGACATTACCCTGCTTATCTTTCACTGCATACATCTTTTCTTGTTCTATGCAAAGTTTCTTCTGACTGATTTGATGCTGCGACCATTTCTTACTGCTTCCTCTATCTTTCCCACGTTATCATTTCGAATATACCTTACTTTTTTCTTGTTGATCAGTTTTGACAGTTCAGCGAATTTTATCGGATCTCTTGAGTTACAGACTTTCATGCTTTGTCGTTTCTTTATTACGTCCTTTGTTACTTGGGATAGCTTACCTACTCGTTGCCTTGGCGCCTTACCTCCCACATCAATTGCTGCTTCTGAGATCAGTATCTTTAAGGTTTCATTCATAGTATCTGTGTTATATTCATCTTCATGTTATAAAGCTCCATATTTATTTGGAACGCCAGCCTGAATTCATCTGCTTTTACGCTTACTGCGTCTAGGTTGGTCTGTTTCTTCTTGACTAATATTACCCTTTTTTCTCTCTTCAAATTGGCAGAAATCTTAGACCTCAGTAACCTATGGTCACTGCCATTTACCCTACCTAACACTTCTACATCCTTCACTATGCTCGGATCGGCACGTAGTAATAAATCTATTTCATTTCTTGTTTCTGCATTAGGGCTTTTCCAGGTCCACTTCCCGTTACTGCACTTCCTGAAGAAGGTATTCATTATTCAGTGCGAATTCTCACCAACATCTCTTCTGTAGTGCTCCTAGAATCGATGCCGTAGTTGCCAATTGCTTGTTCGCCAGCCTGCTTTTTCCCCACTTTTGCATTAAAGTTGCCCCTGACTACATATACTGAGTTTGCATCTTTCTCATTGCTCAGAAGAAGATGGAATAACAGTCGATTTAATCAAAAATGGAGGAGATATTATGCAAGAAAAACTTGCTGCTCGATCTGTATACACAATTCCTCACGACTTCCAAGTGTACCAGAGAGCTGGAAGATTACCAGCATTATACTAATCCATAAGAAGGGACACGGTAAAGAATTGAAGAATTATAGGCCCATTAGCTTGCTTTCAATATAAAATATTCACCAAGATAATCTCAAATAGAATCAGGTCCACACTTGACTTAAATCAACCAAGAGAACAGGCAGGCTTTAGGAAGAGATATTCTACAATCCATGTCATTAATCAGGTAATTGAGAAATCTGCGGAATCTACATGGCTTTCATAGATTCTGAAAAGGCATTTGATACCATCAGTCATGGAAGAACTTCGTAATCAAGGAGTACAGGAAGCATACATGAATATCTTGGTAAATATCTACAAAGATTCCACAGCTACTTTGGTTCTTCATAAGGCAAGTAGAAAATTAGCTATCAAGACAGAGGTCAGGCAAGGAGACACAATCTCTCCCATGCTATTCACTGCTTGCTTAGAAGAAGTATTGAAGCTATTAGGCTGGGAAGGCTTAGGAGTGGGGATAAACGGCGAATATCTCAGCAACATTCGGTTTACAGATGACATTTGCCTGTTTCAGCAACAATTGTTACGAATTAGAACAAATGATTTACACCTTAACCGAGAAAGTGTAAGAGTGGGGTTGAAGACTAATATGTCGAAGTCAAAGATAATCTTCAATAGCCTGGCAAGGAAAGAAGAATTCAGAATCGCCAGTCAGCTAGAGTCCGTACAGGAGTTCGTTTATCTATGTCAATTACTCACAGGGGACCCTGACCATGAGAAGGAAAATAAAAATGGATTGGAGTGCATACGAGCGGCACTACCAAATCCTAACTGGGAGCTTACCACAATTGTCGAAAAGTGTACAATCATTGCGTTCTACCGGTGATGGAGTAGAAACTTGAAGGTTAACGTAGAAGCTCAAGAACAAGTCAAGGACCACGCAAAGAGCGACGAAACGAGAAATGTTAAGCGTAACGTTAAGAGGCAGGAAGAGAGCTGTGTGGGTCAGAGGGCAAACGGGGGTAGCCGATGGTCTAGTTGACATTAAAAGATAAGTGGAACTGGACAGGCCATTTCATGCGTAGGGTAGATCATCGGTGGACTACCAGAGTTACAGAGTGGGTGCCAAGGGGAGGGAAGCGCAGTCGAAGACGGCAGAAAATGAGGTTGGGTGATGAAATGACGAAATTTGACGGTGGGGTCCTAATGACGGTGGGGTTCTTATGTCCACTGTAGGACGGACAGGGTAGTGAGCATACTTGTATAAACGCCACCAAGGAAAACACTCGTTGCTCGGGTTAAGACAAACTTCCCTGTCGAAACCTTAAGTCGAAATGGCGACTCCGATGTGCTGCTCGAAGTGTGCCTAGCGGGTCTAAATTAAGCTACGCAGTTTTCGTGCACCGACACACGGCCCGCTATATATCCTTGCATTTGTAGCTGCCGGACGCTTATAGCGCTAGCACCTTCAAGCAAATATTCAACTTTTCATTTTTGAAAGCACCAAACAGTTTACTTGCACACCCAACAACACAGCGACCACAGGCGCACTACCCTAACGTTAAGCCATGCAGAAACCCTCTTGAGCCACGTCCCCGCCGCTACAGTCGCGGTCCTCTCCCAGATGCGGAGTAGCTGAGGGCTTCTTTGCGTCTCTTGAATATGCCGGATGACTGGCTTCCAGGTCGCCGCCCTCTCGATTTGCCACATCGATTCCGTCCAGTCGCTTCTCTGTTCCCGAGACGCCATCTGGAGCGCGATTCCCGATAGACGACTGGCGCTCCCTACGAGAGCTTACGGTCGTCGTCGTTGTCGTCGTCGTAGAGGTGCTAGTCGTCGTGGTGGTGGTTACCGTTGGCGAGGAAGACGTCCCCACGTGACCCCTCTCGGGGGGAAGAGCAGCTGATGCCGTAGTGCTCGTCGACGTCGTCGCTGTCGAGGAAATGGTCGACGAAGCCGCAGACAGCTTCTCCCGCCCAGTCTGCGCCGTTACCGACGTGCTCGTCATCACCACGCTGGCCGTTTTCGCGGTAACGCCTCCGTCGGGGTTGGCGTCCACCGAACTAGCTGTCAGCATCGACGAGGTCGTCGTCACGACCACCCCCGGAGCGCCTGTCGCGCGGTCGCCCCCGGACACGAAGCTCGACGTCGTGGAAGAAGACGTCGGTCCTGAACTCGGCAGCGGACGGCCCTGACCATCTTCCCTGGGAAGCCAAGGTTTGAGAACATTGGTATGTTGGCGCAGCTGAACCTCTATATAGGGAACACGAGACCAAAGTAGACGGAAGTTCGCTATATTCCAAAGTTAGGAGATCATCCTGAATAATAGGCGAGGCTACTCTTGAAAAAACCAGCGAACACAGTGGGCAGCAATGCCCTGTTTTATGTTCCTATTTTGCTCAGTGAATCTACTATGCCACCGTTACAAAACGCAAGAGGCCTGCGTGCGAGAGCTGAAAGACTACTCTAAGCCCGAAATCGCTTTCGGGCACTTTTTTCGGCAAATGTAGTTGTCAAGGGAGCAATGCATAGTGACCGGTTACACGATGGTCACTACTTTTCGGCGCGACTAACGTACATTGTAAAAGGCGCCCGTTGTTTTTACACATTTGCTGCTGTAAAGATTACGGCACTATGACGGTACTGAGAGAAAACTGAAAGTTTCCGTCTGTCAGGCGTAGCGTATGCGTGATCTCGGAAGAAGGAGAAAGGAAGGACGGAGCAAACGCGTGAGAGGGCGATGCCTCAAGCGAAAATCGTGGGAGCTCGCACAGCGCGCAGTTTTTTCCCCGCCTGCCCAGACAAGCCTGAGTTCCACTGTACACAGAGCGGATGCGGGGAACACTCTGCAACTGGCTCAAAAAGTGAGCCACCGAACGGGCGGTGGCAAGCGATTTTCCTTCTTATATGCCTGCCAAACAGCTGCACTTTGATGAGTACGCTTTTAGTTTAACAGTCTTTTGAGAGTTGTGCTCACTTAAAAAGAACCTTGGCGCTAGCGATGTTAAAAGCACTATCAATTTACAGCACTCTATACACACGTGCTCGCCGAACAATGCGTGCCTCAAAGTTAATGTTGGCGGTGAGGGAGTCGTTACCTTACTCTCATGCTGTGCGATTAATTTGGTGTTCGCGTAGATTTTTTTTTTTTTGCATCACGTTTTTGTTTTTCAAATGCGTTTGTCTGCGCTGAGTGTTGACCGAATATCTAAGTTAGCCTGTGCGTTCGTTCCGGACCATACGTTCACTTTATGTGCCATTGTGAGTTTGACTCGGGCCATGCATTCGTCGTTCATGTCAAGCGGGGGAATATCATTACATTTGTGAGTTTTAGGTAGACACACTTCTGAGATATGTTCATCATTTCCAGCGAGAGAACAGTTCTGCTTTCGGCCCTTACGAAATTCTGGCTAATGCCGCATTGTCGTGTCATATTTTTTTGCATTCGCAGAAACGACGTTTAAGAATGCAGTTGCGTAGAGTTGAGCCTGTCTGACCGAGCTTGTGGAATACTGAGAAAGGGGCTGTGCCCAGAAATTCATGCAGGCGTTTAGCATTTATATACCTGAACTTGTAATTTTGTTCATTTTATCAGAAATCCCAAGTTCACTGTAATAATATGACGTGTAATATGTCCTTCATTTCAGGTTAACCAAGAGTTTATTACAACAATGTTTATCAAAAAAAAAGTTCAGGGCATTCTTCATAGCATCAGCTTCTTTCTCATTCTTCTTTTTCATCGGGCTTTCTATATGCGTGAGCCTAATTTTTACCATATTGCAGCTTATTTCACAAATTGAACAACTTATGCTTTAGGTTTCTTTTTTAGGTAGTTAACCTCCTTCCAAATCACTCGTTTGAATAATACCAAGTCATGGCACAAAATCAGCAGCAGAACCACCGGCTAGCATAAATTGATACTATGGGATCCTTTTGGTATCATATAATTCTTCTACCTCAAAATTATTTTCTTGAGTGTCAAAATATTAGTGAAATGTCGCGTAGTGAAAGCGTACTGCGCAAAATTTTTCATGCTCAGAAACTTATACTCTGTTTTCATTTTCTGCCCTAAAGCTCAAGCATCCTGCTATTGTCAACTTGGACTGCGCCAATATTTAAAATACAGACTCAAATGTATATTTTCGTTGGACATAGACAGCAATCGATTGTTTACAATAAACCAGTTACTGTCTAACTTGTCACTTATTCAGCATAGTAGTTTATGCGAGCAGCATTTCTGCTGGTGCCAACGCCGTTCGTTTGTATTTCAGAAATATTTGCTTGTTTGCCCTTTCACCGCGGTGGGTATGCAGGGCGTGCATTCTAAGGTTGCTGTACAATTTTCTTGTGTGTACCGTACGATCCTAAAAACTCAGAATCACTGCCAAGATAGAGCAATAATCTAAACCATTTTTGTACTAGCTGGTTCAGGTGACGTAGGCGCATCGCATATCATTCTAAATGTATACACGAGCTTAGTGTGCATGCAATTCAACCAGCGATATCGATCCTTGTTGGTGCATTGTATCCTCACACTTGAGAATCACACTTGTTCAAAATTTTTTCTATCGATTGCCGTCGCCTATTTGTTTAGCCTGCTTCCCGTCGTATTTCTTGGGCTATCGTGGTTTCTAATACACTTCAAATAAGGGCAAAATACATTCATGTTAGCAACAGCTGTTGCTTTGGTTTTATTGCCAGCTGTCTTTTTCGGGGTTTTGTAAATTTTCTTGCTTCAGATGAGAAGTATGACTAATAAATGTAAAGTAACCACTAAGACAAAGATTCAGCAGCAAGGGCAAAAGAGAACATTTTTCGTGTAAACGGGATACTCTAATAACAATGAATAATAAATGCGACAGGCTCGTTTTTATCGAAAAGCCCCATTTCAAGATTTCCAGGAAAATTGCTAAACTGATGTAAGAAGAAGAAGTTGTTTATTGATTGGAAAATGTAGAGAGGTCGGCCGGAAAATGGAGCATCTGGCCTGCTACTCTACGTAAGGGAAGGGGAGGAGGGGAAGAAAGAGGGTCACAATGGGGGATGATAATGGGAGGAACTAGGTGAAAGGACACATTGCATAAATGATTATCACAAGCATGAGTCCCGGCCCGTGTCGCCTAAGAAACGTGAAAAAGCACGCATTGCTTCTATCGTCTGCAAACTCTGTGGCCCTGCGCCTAGCAAGAGGTCCTCCGACAGTGTATAAATGCCTCAAGGTGTCTGCCAGTGTGAGTCTTTCGCGCGCATGATGACATTTACATGATGATGTAAATATGACAGCGTGTTACTGTGACCCCGTGGAATAAAATTAGTGGCCAGTATGTTTCAAGCGAAGCTAGTATATGCTAGCCTTCGCCGGCGACGGTAACGCTGATAAAACCAGCTGCTCTCAGAGCTGCACAGATGGTCGGCACGCGCTCGTGCCACTGCTCCCGTGTTCGTCGTCGTCTGCGTCCACAGCTGGCTGCGTTGCCGCTAATCATTCCAGCGTTTCTAAGCTGGAATGATTAGCGGCAACGCAGCCAGCCAAGTGTAACTCCCGGTAATGGGGTATGAGCCATTGCTTAAGCGGGTATGAGCCATTCATTGCCTTACGTAGCGGACAGATTCAATTTTGAAGGAATTTCATTTAAATCCATCTCTAATGAATGCGCTCGGGAAAGGACTCGTCGTTAATGTGCCGATTCTAGCGTGAGAGCTTCCGAAGCCCAGACGAAACGTCAGCGAAGAGCCGCCGACCACGAGTTGCGGGAGCGCGATGTTGAGGACCAAACGTCAGCGACGTCTAGCCCTCCACGAACCCGACAACGGTGGTGCAGGCCTCGGCAACGCAAGTGCCAACTTCCGCGGTACGACGGCCAGGTTTCAACGCGAGTTTCTCTACCGGAACTTAGGAGCCAGCTGCAGTGCGTGTGACCGGTTGTGGTTCGAGCACAACGTGGTACTCGTCAGTGTGATTCGTTCGGAGGAACACTGAAGAAACACACGAGAAGCGTCGCTTACCCCCATTTCCTCGACAGGGGAAGGGCTACTAATTTCCTTTTTTCTTTTCTTTTTCTTTTTTTCCGGGCGATTACTGCAAATATGACGGCCTGTTATTATGGTGCTATGAAATGAAATTATGGACGTCTCTACTTTTACAGTAAATAGTTGACAGCCGATGCTGCCGGGAAAAGTTCAGTAAAAACAACGACGTATTTTTTTATAGTGCATACGCAATAAAACATTGGAACACGAACTTGTTCTTGACGTGCTTTACAACACCGTACAACGAATGGGAAAGTTTGGATGGTAAGCGAAATGTAAGGGGGTGAGTCGGGATTGTTGGTGTGTCATCATTTATGCAAAGTTTTACGCAAGAAAAGAAAACGAGCAAAAATTACGGCGGCATACTTGTGCAACCTTGCAGAGTCATAGCTCAGTACCCACTGAAGTTGTGTCTTTAGAGCAGTTGCAATAAGAATCTAATTTACCTGTAATTAAACCGTGCACTTAAAAACGTTTTTCCGCCTGTGACGCTATTTTACAGCGTAAAAAGTAGACAACAAAGTTGACAAGACTGATTATCATCAAATGTTTGCATTGTTTGATTCTGCAAAATATATAAGCCATAATCACACAGTGGGGGGACGCAATATGAAAAGATTCCTTTTTCGCATCGGGCCTTGCAGAATACATGACACTTGCCTAAGAAAGAAATTTGAGTTCCTTTTCTGACAGGATAGCGGACGCAATTCTGACACACATATCACCAAGTCCTGCCATTTTTCTTGCCTGTATTATTTCTCGCATCAACGTGTCGCGATTTCTGTGCCGCACAATTGAATCAATCAATGTTAGAATTAATTTGCACTCATTGCAGCACAGATGTTTCATGATATTTCCTCTAAATATGAAATCTCTGCCGTTTTTGGTCCTCTTGGGAAAGTGGGGTAACTTTGCAAACGTTTCATATAACGCCTTTAAACGGGCGCAAAGCGAGGGTTTAGCAGCGTTCATTTAACTCTTAATTGAGACGCATGCTTGAAATTTTGTCGGCATACCGCCCCCTAATAATCCCGAGGTTTCTTCCAAAGATAAATTTCGTGATTGATTAGTTTCTTTTTCAGACAACTGCGAAAACGCGCATATAACGTTTTTGGATGATTCAAGTGACATTACCCGCTTCTTTGTGAAAGGGAACATATTTCATTTTAGAAGGAAATGGGCTCCACTCTATGGGTGACGTGTACAGGAAGTTTGAAGTGTGTCAGCTAATTATGAGCTTTTAAAATAATTACTGAATACTCGTCCTCTTCCAATTTTCATGCATCATACGAGGCGTGTAGTTGTTTCTTCTGGTCTCCTCAGTGAACTATGCGAAGGCGTTGTTTAGATTTGGTTGAAATTGGAAGCATATTGTGAGTGATGAACGATATTTGTTTAGTTTGTATAGGTAATTTACAGTCTTTAAGTAAATTACTTATTCATGCATTGGTTGTCCGCAATGTTTCCTGGATCCATAAAAGACCTGCAGAAGGCACCAACTTCAAGTTTAGTTAAACTTGGTGGAATGTTAGGTGGAATGTTTAAGGAAACTTTTCACGTTTCCTGCTCAATTATAAGAGTTGCAAAACTTAGTGAACTTTTTAACAGCGAATCTGCTCTAGCTTACCGTAAAAAAGTGGCTCCTGCTGTCGCAAAACCTCGCCGAGCTATGACGTCAGTGCGTTGCCTAGCAACCACCTCGCGGAGCGGCGTGCTCCTCGCCTCCTCTCCGTGCCGTGCACATGTTGGCTTGACATGGGACGTTAAGGAGAGGGAAGTAAAGCATGCGCCCGGCGCGCGCAATGCTCGGTAGAAGAAGAGAGAAAATGAGAGCGAGATAGAGAGAGAAAGAAATTGTAGCAGCACCAACGAGGCAGCGCGCAGAGCTGCTGCCGACGCCGCCCGCGTTGCCTAGCCGCGCATCCGGGGAAAATACATCCGAAAATGATCGCTCGAGAATACATTCCGTACATGCGTAGTTAAGTTAAACCAAGTTAACACCTAGCAGTAGCCTAGTTAATACTTAGCAGTAACAGCCAGTAAGACTTGAGGATTGACACTATCGCTGTGCCTAAGCTTTGCACGACCGAGTGCAAACTTGCCGCCTTTTTTTTTCTCACTTGTTACAAGACGTTCGCAGTTGGTTTTTGCGGCGTCCTTTATGAACTAAACAAGGTACCCTCGTTTAGAAGCGGCGAACCCTAGGGGCACGTTATGAGTAATGACTAGGCAAAGTCCAAAGAGTTAATTATGACCTTCGCAATAAATTACGTATTCAAAGGCTCCCAAACGTTATTATTGAGTTTCATAAGCGGCGCAAATTTAGAACGCAGAGCTTGCATAGCTACAAACGCCGCCAAGACCCAACTTCGCAAAAATGGGGCGGTACCACTATAGCAAATAAGTGGAGGAAGCTAAATGCATGTCAATTAATAATAGCTTTTGCCGAAAAAGTACTTAAACAAGTCTTCGAAAAAGCCACGCGGCCGTTATCAGATATATGTTCCCACTGTCTTGAGATAACTCTGCCTTCTACTAAATTCATATTTAGTCGAAAGAGGGGGGGGGGGGAGGGGGAGGGACCTTATGCGCAATGTCTCGTGAAACTTTAATGTTTCTGGCTGAATCAGGAACGTTATAAATAATTATAGTCCCCCACGGCCTCTCGCTCGTGGAAGAAGGCGCGTTTGCTCTACATACATGGTGATTGTGAATGAGAACAGAGACGCCTACTTCTGCAGCCCTTACGAGCACACGGCGCAGAACGCGCGTTTGTTCTCCGCCGTGCGTTCACTCCCCGTGAAAGACGCTCCCCTCGCGCCCTTTCACTCGCACATACTCGTTCGCGCGCGGCGACGATTTCTTCTCCAAATGACGTCATACGGAACCTCACGGCGACGCGACGGCGACGGCGACGCCGACGGCAGAAATCTGCTTTTGAGTGTCCATATAATTGCTATCGCAATAATAGAAACTTTTATTTTTTCGGTATTTCGATCGATACTTATATCAGGTTCGCCCGCTGTCCTCGGCGTCCGTTGATACCTAGTTGCGTCCTCGGCGTCCTCGTTGAACAAGGTACCTTGTTCGTTTTTATTGCGATAGCAATTATATGGACACTTCCACCGGATTTCTGCCGTCGGCGTCGCCGTCGCCGTCGTCGTCGCCATCGTCATCGCCGTCGCCGTGAGGTTCCGTATAGATAAAATCTTCGCCGCGCGCCGTATTCCCGAGCGGAAGCGTGCGGGGACGCACGCTGTCACGGAGAGCGAACGCACTCAATCTTCCACGCGCAAGCAAGGAAGCGAGAAGCGAGCGCCGGAGGGAGCGTAGGGGGGGGGGGGGGGGGGGGGGGGGGGGGCGCATTTCTACTCTGCAACAACCGCACTCGTCGCTCGCTCGCACCGTCTCTTATCTCCACACGGCTCTGACGTTTACATTCGCCGCTCAGTTTCCGTTGAAGCGATAGACCGCACGTACCTTCCCCGTTGCGGCGTATATGCGCTTGCTGCCAGCGTTTTGACAGTCGTTGTCTGCAGTCATTCAGTGTGATCTATTCATGTTTGTTTGTGCGCGCTCACACCACAGTTATTAATAGTCGGGCCACATATTCCAACGCACGCTACACATGCAATGCTGCCCGGATCGGCAGTTAATGTTTCTGGCTGAATCAGGAACGTTATAAATAATTATAGAACTTTTATTTTTTCGGTATTTCGGTACGTTATATGTGGTTCGCCCGCTGTCCTCGGCGTCCTCGTTGATACCTAGTTGCGTCCTCGGCGTCCTCGTTGAACAAGGTACCTTGTTCATTTTTGTTTAAAATTAGGGTCAGGTTGTGGGTGATGAGTAGGCGAAGTTCGAATTGCAGGCGAAGTTCGAATTGTGTGGTGTAATTAGGGCATTAACAGTAAATTACGGATGCAAGTGGAGTGTCGTAAGTGCGTTTTATGAACAATGCCGAATTTAACCTGCTGCCTGAACAGCTAAGAATGCAATGAGATCAAATTTAGCGCAAGAGAACAGGGGGGGGGGGGGGGGGGGGGGGAGGCAATATGGCCAATGTTCCGGCGAAATAAAATGTGTTCGGATGAATTACTGCCTTTGTAAAGAATTCCTAACAAGCGCTCGAAAATGTTATATGCGGGCGAGGTTTCAATCAGGCTAGGTCATATACGGGCAACGCTTTACAGTATGTGATTTAATTACAGGCAACTGAAATTCTTCTTGCAATTGCTAGAAAGAAGCAGCTTCGATGTAAATTATGTTGTGATCATGCAAGGTCGCCATAATCTGCTGTTCTATTTTTTTAACATGGTTGCGTCTGTATTTTTTATCTAGTGAACCGCAGTGGATAAGTGTCATCCTACTGTCATCTACATTAAACTAACTTTACTCGTTTATACTTCATTTCGTGTAGTGCTTGCTGGCTAGCTGTTAGGCATGAATCGTACATGCTTGGCGTGCGTAGTTTTTGTGCCTGGAAGCACTGTCTGTTTCCGCCAAATATTGATTTAATGTGTTAGTGATACTCAGCACTTACTTGCCGCGAACTGCAGGCGTCAGTACTAATGCAGCCGCCCATAGCAGAACGCACAGAAGCATGATTGTGCCCGAGAAACTGTCCTTGCCCAAAGGTGTGCGCTGGTTCAGTTGAAGACTGTTGTCGACTCTGCGCGTACAGAAGAAGTTATAATTCTCTTCTGTAACATCTCCCAGCGTACAGAAGACAGATATATCTAAGATAGTGGTACGGGGGAGGAGACCTAGAAACATAATATATTTACATGCTATTTACAATGGCCTCAGCGGCACACAAGATGTCATGCACGTCCTCGCATCAGTCTACATCGTTGTCGTTGTCTTCGGCACTGTGCTAAGCCTCCGTGCCGGAACGAATTGGGGCAATAAAACCCGACCTGAATTTGTTTTCCTTAGTTGATCAAAAAAGCCGTGATTAGCACTTTTACTCCCGCCCAGCTACGAGCAAAAAAAATGAAATTAATTCCTAGAGCACGTGAACAGCCGCACGCTCCAAATTAGAAACGGCGTGGTGTATTACGGACTACTTCATTAATCTAAAGAAAGCGCGTTTTGGAGAAGGTTCACTCTTTCGCCATATTAGCGCTCGTCACTTGGTGGGAAGCTTCCTTATCATTTGCTCAATCCAAACTACAATAAAGCCAAAAATTAGTATTTTTGGTAAAAAGCGTGATTTTAGCGCCGCATAATAAGGGGGAAGGTTGGGGGGAGGGGGGGGGGGCTGGCAAGAATCTCTACTTGCAACAAAAATGTGTTTATTTACTATGTTGCTTTTTTTATTCCTCGGCATTTAAAGACACTTCTCACCAAGCTTGGTTACCATCTGCAACGTAATTAAACTTAGCAATAAGGGTGGGGTACCACTATGGCAAATTATTATCGGAAGTCAAAGGCGTGTGAACGAAACACATGCTTTGCATAAAATTTCTTAAGCAAGTGTTCAAATGTGTCTAAGGTCGCTATCGTCTATATTTCCAAATGTCCCGGCAGAAATTTAAGTTACACAATGTTTCTATTAGGTGGCAATGAGGTGCATCTCAAGTGTAATGTGTTGCGAAACTTCTCAGTTTCTGCCTTAATTGTGAGCAGAATTCGGTCAAGCGCGCACAAGCAAGCACAGAGGGTGGTGTAGACAACATAAGCGCTGACTTCCAACTGATGTTCTGCTATGCAAAACGAACACCCCCAAAAGTCGGTGCTCTTAATTATGAGAGCGTCGCAAATAATAATTGAGCCCTCGTTCTTTTCGCTATTTTCGTGCGTTATACGGGCTTCGTAGTACGTTTCCCCGATGCCCTCGGTAAACTGAACGACGGTCCTGTCTATGTTTGCTGAAAGTAAGGGCCAGGTGATGGGTACATAAAGTTCAAAGTAGGTGGGTTAATTGCGGCCTTTGCAATACGTTACGTATGCAAGTCTTCCGGGGTGTTATGAGGGCACTTTACCAGTGGCGCAGATTTTAGCCGGCTGCCTGGGCAGGACCACGAATGAACCTAGATCAAGTTTCACAAAAAGGAGCGAACGCTGAAAATTGGGCTGCAATTCTGCGACTTCGCACAATTCTGCTGTCTTTACGCAACACAGAGCTCTCACATGCGCTCTCAAAGGGCAGAATTTATGCCCTGGGTATGCAAAGATGCTCGCTCGATTAAGCGCTTGGCGCAACCTATTACCAAGAATTCAGTGTTGAGAATATATAACCGGTGCCGCATTAGCAGGCATCATGTGTGATTTTTTAATATTGTCTTAATTATTCCTGTTCTTGGTTAAAGCAAGATCAGACTTTTATGATTAACAATCTAACCCTACAGCATGCGTCCTTTATTTCCAACTCTCGGGCTTCCGCTTTTACGTTCTTCAGGAATGGCTGTGCAAGATGACGAGAAAACAAGCTGCGGATCCACACGATACTAAGGAGCGTGTTTAGGGGTCTCGTATTGTACCATTTTTTTAACGAAGTTGGACGACTGCGCAGTCTAACTCACCGGTGTTGCCTCTCGCAGAACAACAGTTTTTGTTGTGGTGGCGGTTGTTGTTCACCTGACTGGTTGTGGCACATACCCACAGTAGGGAATTGGCCATGAAATGGGTGGTCGAATTAAGCGGATAAAAACGAGGGAACAAACAATTTTGATGTTGGAACTTAGAAAATTAAAATTTTTATCAGAGGAAAACAAATTATTGTCAAGTGGCAGGATGCGCGGTCGAATGGGTAGCGCATCAGGTCGCCGTGCTGAGTGAAACCAACCGTTGGACCAACGTCACTGAATATGTGGCAAATTTTACTTGTGTGCTGCTCTTCAGCCAACCTCTTCCAAGCCAACATGGGTCACTGTAGATGCGGGACTGGGTAAACCGATGTGCAATGAAACTCTTTGACGC
Source organism: Dermacentor silvarum (assembly GCF_013339745.2). Lineage (NCBI taxonomy): Eukaryota > Metazoa > Arthropoda > Arachnida > Ixodida > Ixodidae > Dermacentor > Dermacentor silvarum. The sequence continues at coordinate 129,923,352 of NC_051155.1, forward strand.
CGACTTGTAGCAGTGGGTATGTGCCACTCGGTGTGCGACAGGCGATGGAACAATTGTCAGCGTTCGCAGGCAGCGGCGCTCCATGCTTCTGGTCTCTGAGGCCACGCGCGGACTTCTCGGCAGCGCCACTGGATGCCGCAGCGTGTCCAGAAAGAAGCGAGAGAGAAGAGCCCGGTTGCCGCATTACGCGTTTCTCAGCGTTTCCGCCCACCTGTGCGCCATGCATTTCGGAGGCCACGTCCAGTCTTCGCGGCGGCGGCGGCGCTAGGTGGGGCCGAATGTTCTTAGGGAAGGGAAATAAGGAATCGCGCTGCAGTGCCCGCCTCATACGTAACTCATTTCGACAGTAGCTTTACGTGTGTCGAGGAATGCGACTACGAGGAGCGTGTGCTGCTCGCGGCGCACGCGCTCCTCGTAGTCGCATTCCTCGACACCGACACCTCGACAATTATTGAATGTTAAACGCATTACCGTTGATAGTAATCGTAAGGTCGGTTCTGCCGAATTTCTTTTATGTAACTTCCTTCATGCCACAACTTGGCCCACTGCATATGTGCTTGTCACGCCGTAAACCGCGTGGAAGGCGGAGCATAAGATGGGGTTACCATGGAACGAAGACGCTTGTTTGTAACGTCCGCCCTAACTTTATTGGGCACATCTAATCTCCCACGAAAGCACACGGAGCATTCCCACTGCCTCCGCTCTTGACATCGGGATGGTAACGTAGGCAACACCGTCATGGATAGATAGTGCGGCTGCATCTACTTGGTCATTTCCTAGAACGCGATAGTGACTTGGCAGCCGTTTAAATACGCTGTCGCGTCCTTTCTCAACTGCCAGATAATTTTTTTTCTTATGTCTGCGACAAATTGTTCGTAGGATCCTCGGCGCAATCCAGAGAGTACAAGCACTGCAGGGCTGCCTTGGAATTGCAGAAGACAGACCACCTTCGGGGTACACCTGAAATATATATTTGTATTGTCTAGGTGCAGGCCGCAATTGACGATCACAGGGCCGGTCATCTTATCACAACAATTTCGCTTTCATGGTTGGCGGCTGGCCGAACGGTGACCGAAAAAAAAAGGTAGTCTTTAAAAGGTTGTCTACCGATAATTTCTCTGAATGCAAAAGAGGCAACCTTCAAAATGTTCCTTTATCTCGTCCTTGTCAGTTTCTCTTAACCCCCTGACTCATGGTCAATCCACCGTTGTTGGCATACGCCACGAACATCCAGAACAACAGCCCATTCTTCTGGCAAGAACTACCGCCAATGCCAGCCAGCATGCGCACGTGCCATTGGCGGGTGCTGAGTCGAAGAAGAAGCTCGCAGCTGTCAGCCTCAAGCGTTTCAAAGGAACAAGCGAGCAAACAAGCAGGGACCCAATGTCTCGCATCAAGAACAGGGTGAGCTTGCATAATATGCACAAAATATCTGCCTAACAATACCGCGTCAAAAGTGCTGTGTGCGCTGCATCCTTACTGTTAGGTACGATATACGAGGGCTAGTAAAGCCGAAGTGGCTTATCTGCAGAACAGAAGTGTACATTCTGGACGCCGGCTCATGTCACGCTGTTACTTCGAACAGCGGATATTTTGCCGGCGTCATAAGTGGAGATCCTCCTCGTGTAGAAACTGCAGCAGCGGCTTAGCGAACTTGTCGTCCGTGAGCCAACCTCTATATGTCTGACCCGTTCGTATATCGCTTGAAAGCCCTTAGTACCCTCTCTTGAGTACAGCCACGCAAGAAGCCAGAGAACTAAGAGCGTTAAATTTAGTATCGCCGTTGCTGAGAATGTGACGCGCATCGACTCAGTTGAGCTTTATTCAGAAATCAGTGACACAGTGAGTTACAGTCGCTCAGTCCAACGCTGCGCCCATTGAACAGGGTCAGTCGGTCGGTTGGTAATTCAGTAATAATGGACACCGACTATTACCATTGTGGCCATTCGCCCCCCTGCCCTCACAGCTGCGCGGGTCGGAGGAGAGTTTGGCGTCGGCCGACGACTCCATCGACGAGACGCGCAGCGTGATGTCCTTCATCCTGTCACGGCTGCCTGAACACGCGTCCGCCTCTGGTATCGCTGCTGCCGGCGCTGTGCCAGCACTGAGCACTGGCGGGACCCCGTCGCCGCTGGCGGAGGGCTCCAGCGGAGACGGCGATGGCACCACGCTCTCCCTGCCGGCACCGTACCCCGTGGAGGTGCGCAAGCTGCAGTGGACCGCCGTGGCCGCCCACCTGCCGGGGCTGCTCAAGCTGCTGCTGCTGCTCGCCGCGCATGCGCTCCTCGTAGTCGCATTCCTCGACACCGGATGGGACCACAAGGCGAGTGTGGACTACACTGACTATATACCTCGAACCTCCGAGTGGCTTCACTGTGACGCAACGTGTCGTCCGAATTAAGTCGCGGGTACAGCCGGAAACGGAAGCTCACGGGACACAGATTTCGCGAAAAAAAAACGGAATTACCACGAAGCCTGGGCACGTAGTATCGAATTCAAAGTTTCGACGGCGTGTAGAAGCATTTCTGACCTACTCAGTGAACCCTCGATTAGAAGCGCGGCATCGTAACACAGCAGAAATTGACGCTCGTCGTAGAGCCCGTGTCCCATAAACTTTTGATGTGTTTTTCCTGCACTGCCGGTGACACTGCACTGCCCTGTAGTGACACCACAGCACCTAGACGAGGCGAGGCCTTTCAATGTAGTTAGCATAGACGTGACGCTTTCTGGTCGCGAAGCATTCGTCTGAATGCCGAGGGCTGTTGATTCATGCGACCTATCTGTAAACTGTGTTATACCCCTGACACACGGGCAAAAGTAAAGTCCTTTGCAGGAAACCCCTTTTGTAACTCCGAAGCACCCTTTGCCGAAAGGAGTTGCGCCGATGACACATGGCATCGCACTGACTTCTTTAGGTGGTTCCTCAGATGAACGCGGGAAAAAAAGCGTTGTTTGTTAAAGCAGCAAGAGGGAAAACATTTACAAAAAAAACTGCGCTAGATTACATTTGGTGATTGTAGAACCTAAAAACACTTCTCTATTTTTTCATTTTTGATGACAATGCGCATATTCGGAATTCAACATGGCGGCGCTAGCGACGTGGTGCGAGCGTTTGAGAGTATGGCTAGAGTAAATCTTCACTGTTCGACAAATCGCATTACCGCTAAATATTAAAACATTTTATGAGGTAAAGCAAATATTTGCGGGGCACCATAGTTGTGTACCAGGTTTTCTTCTATTTATGAATTGTACACGCTGTATGCGAGAGTACACCTTTCCACTCGAAAAGTAGATGCCTGATCTTCTTTCCCGCAAAGAAAGTTTGCCGGGAGGCAGATACTTCTTTGTCGTGTGTCACTGCGCTTGAACGCCTTTCCGGTAGATGTCACCTTACCTAAAGGACTTTAGAGTGCCCGTGTGTCAGAGGTATTACTCTGGCACGTAGCGTGGCTTTGGCCAGCTTCAGTCTAGCACTCACTAATGGGGAGAAAAGGAGGCCATGTGCTGCTGTGGATAATAATATAACTATAACCTAACCCCGTAATGGCCAAACGCAGTTCAAGGGAAATTAGAACAACTTGTTCACTTTTATTTATGGCCATGGAACACACAATCATACGCAAAAAAGATTAATGTTTTTCGAGTAAGTATAACAATTGAAAATAATTATTTATGAATAATTGGTAAGCTGAAATACTTACAACTAAAAACTAGCTCCAGCGTATCAAGCACGCTACCATAGGTCATGCGTTAAGTTTCCCGTACTTAAATTGGAATATATTTTTTTTATTATCACGCCGCTGCGTGCTGAAGGGACGCTTTGCAGTGGTTGCGCTAATACCGTCGTAGTATGACACGTATCAAGCAACACTTAGGCATTCTGTAACTCTTGTGTCACGACGAAACATGCCCATCCTGGAGGATTGGCCGAGAACGGGCACACACCCCCAGTGGCACATAATACCTGGCTAAATCAAAGAAAATAAATTAAATAAGAGAATCCGCTAAAGCTAATTCATTATGCTATTAACAGATCATTGTGCTTCGAAGATGCCTGGGAACCGACATATTACTTGTTCAAGTTTCATGCAGGAAGTTATTATTTATTAATTTATTTATTGTTTTGTTACGCAATAAAGAGGTGGGCATATTGGTCGGCCTACAAGGGTTATACAGGGTGTCCCAACTATCGTGCACCAAGATTTAAAATATGCAAATGCTATGTAGCTGGAAAGAATCAAGGTAATGTTGTTTGCCGTCACTTCGAGATACTCGGATTATTTTTTGCATTCCGCCTAATTACATAATTAGTCTTAATTAATTATTCAACTTCTAATAATATAATTAGTTGAACAGTGTCAAAAAAATTGTAGAGGAACATGAAACACACCTGGTGCAGCTTTCTGTAGCTTAATACGTGCTACATAAGAAGTCGTAGTTTCGCCCCAAAGGCGAGACATATCGCTTGCGATAGCAAATTAGTGGACAGCTATGCGAAGTAAGGGTAGTAGTTTTATCGGCAGTGTGAACTTGTAAACATAGGCATACTAAATAAATTAACAAGCATTGTGTCACGCGCGCACAAGCAAACATGAAAGCACCTCACTCGATGACCGCGGAAACTTGCTGTCAAAACGCTGGAGTGAGTAAGCCTGGCGGCAGCAGCGGGCGAATTGACCTTCGTGCGGCCACTCGCATAAATGAGAACTAAGCCACGAAAACGCAGCGCAGAGCGGACTTTGTCCCTGCCGCAGATGGCTTTGAAGATACAGCCGCCCGGGCTGCTGCCGAGGTTATTCTTAGCGACTCCAAAACTGCAATCCACAACTACTCCAAAGGCCGAGTTCAAGAACCGGCAAGGAAAATTCTCAATCGTCAGACCCTCATCAGGTCAATTATGCTCATCTGGGTGCCCGCGCACGCGTGCCATCCAGGCAACGAGATGGCCCATTCAGTCGCTCGAGTAGTCGTCAACCGAGCCACGCCATCCGATGATCTGGATAACGCCAGAGACCGATTGGTAGCATATCATGAGATCACTCTCCACTACCGCGAAATGCGGTTAACATATCCTCCCCCACACAAATCCTTAACCAAATTCCAGCAAACTACCTGGCACCATCTCCAGGCACAAACCTTCCTCTCTCCAGCTTTTCTCGCCCTGGTTCATCCAGGTTTATATCGACAGGAATGTACGCTCTGCGGCGCACCTAGAGCCAACTTTCAGCACATAATGTTCATATGCCCTGAACTCCAGCCGCCCTCTGAGTGGCAACTTACCGACGTCGAGGGATGGGAGACCACGGTGTCTAGCTACAACCCAGCCGACCAAATACGGCTGGTGGACTGGGCTTTGAGGGTCGCCGAGGGTCACAAACTTCCGGCCACCCTACGCGCTCCTGAGCCCCCTCACAAGTAGTTTTGTTACATGAGGCTCACGAACAATAAATGTTTGCCACCACCACCACCACGCTTTTATCGCCCGTGGACTTTCTACAGAACCTCATGGCGACGGCGACGGCAGATAGGCGCCTGGAGTGTCCATATGATTGCTATCGCAATAAAAGTGTTTTCCGACCCAAGCGAAGCCCGCGAATACACGCAACATTGCCGCGCGACCGTCCGCTCGAGGCACTTTGCGTGTACGTATTCGCGGGCTTCCTCCACGCTCGTAAAAGCTCTTTTATGTAGCACGTATTGAGCAACAGAAAGCTGTATCGGGAGTTTCTCATGTTGCTCTACAATTTTCTCATTGACACTGTTCATCTAATTGTAATACTTGAGAAGTTGATTAATTAAGACTAATTACCTAATTAAGCGGAATGCAAAATATAATCTGAGTATCTCCAAGCGACGGCAAACAGCAGTACATTGGTTCTGTCCAGTTACGTGGCATTTGCATATTTTTAGATCTTGTTGCATGATAGTTCGGACACCCTGTATAAGTCAGTTCACTGGTTCTTCCATACGGCGCACATATAACCTTAGTATCTGGATCCACAAGTCTATCAGCCGAGATAGCGACCGACCCAACAGGCAGCCACGCCAAACCAGGGAAAGTAGGAAAATAAAGCTTCGCTTTAAAATCCATCACGTGCATTATTTTTAATGATCTTTTTTCTCTTTATTCATTTGCTATGACGTCTCATTAACCCAGGCCGCATCAGCGGCCAACAAGCCATAGCGTGGGATATGTCGCAACGAGTCCCATTTGAATGCCCTCCCAGTCTCCTACATGGTTGAGCTATCTGGTGCTGCACTTGAGAAATACTTTTGATCTGGAGGGCTAGACCAATATGTAGACTCCGAACCTGGAGCAACATAAATGTTTCCCTCCCTTTCCCAAAGCTGGCGTCAAATAACGCAACTCTAGTTACCGTTTTCCTGCTGATGGCTGCCGAATCAGCCAAAAAGGAGGCCACTGCAGTTCCGCCTGCAAGCGATTCATTCTGCACAGTAACACACGGCAAAAGAACAAGAATTCAAGATCGCCAGTCAGTGATCTATAATCTGTGCGGGAAGGAGCAGGTTCGTCTAGGTAAATCACTCACAGGGAATCCTGATCATGAGAAGGCAATTTACAGAAGAATAAAAATGGGTTGGCGCACATATGGCAGGCATTGATAAATCATAACCGTTATCCTTGAAAAGAAAAGTGTACAATCATTGCATTTTACCAGTGCTTACATATGGGGAAGAAACATGGAGACAAACAAAGAAGCCTGAGAAGAAGTTAAGGACCTTGTATCGAGCAATGGAACAAAAAATGCTAGCCGTTACGTTAAGAACGTTAAGAGACAGAGTCCAGTGTGGATCAAAAAGCAAACAGGCGTAGTGGATATTCTAGTTGATATTAAGAGGGGGAAATGGAGCTGGGCAGGCCATGTAATGCGCAGCGTAGATAACCGGTCGACCATTAGAGTTTCAAAATGGGTGCCAACGGAAGGTATGCGCCGTCGAGGACAGCATGGAATTGAGCCGCAATCGCCGGCTCACCCTCGCACACTTTCACTCGCACATACAGCGTACGACGCGCGGCGACGATTTTATCACCCGTGGACTTTCTACAGAACCGCACGGCGACGGCGACGGCAGATATGCGCCTGGAGTGTTTATATAATTGCTGTCGCAATAAAAGAGTTTTTCCGAGCGTAAACGAATCCCGCGTTTACACGCAAAATTGCCGCGCGACCGATTATGTGGTATGATGAAATTAGGAAATTTGCACGCAACTTAGAATCAGCTAGCGCAAGACAGGGTTAATTGCAGATCGCTAGAAGAGGCATTCGGCTTGCTGTACGTGGACGTAAAAAATAGGACGATGAATGGGATGATGATGATCGATTGTGACCAAACGGATGCTAATTCGCTTGTTAGGTGCAGCACAGGAAAAAACTTGAATGAACGATAATTTTTTTTAATTCTTTTCTATTGGCAGTATACTTCTAGCAAAGCTGCAATCTCGATTTTCAGAAAGAGTGCGCGAATGTAAAGGTTGTGGTTATACCGTACGAAGCGTGACTGCAAGAGACGAACACGTAAAGGTAAAAATTATATTACTAGTACAGGAGTTTGAAAAGAATGGCGAACTATGATAAACTTTTGTAAGGAATAGTCGGCGAAATGGATAATTTAACAGTTGTATACTAAATTTATTCCTTTTCGCGCTTCGTCAATAGACCGAGCTGTGCTCGCCTGACTTATAACCACAATCGACCAGCGGCGAGCAGTGCATGAAAACAAAGAAATGCAATCGAGTGAAAGAACTCGCCCTCATCATACCAGCCATGGTTTCTGGTAGTCGTCATTCTGCCCAAAATATGATGCTGGGCTAGTTGGTGCATAGCTGTCAATGTTTGTGACGCAAAGGGTAAGTGGGAATTAACGGACAGATACAACATTTTTTTTTTTTTTTGGGGGGGGGGGGGGGGGGGGGGCACTCAGTCCGTTTCTTTCTCCCGATTATCCTTTGCGCCACACACATTGTCCGTCATTCTGATCCTTCGCAACGTAGATCTGCATTCAGCCTTTTTGTTACCCTCGCACGGTGCCAGATCTGTTACAGATGACATTTCCTCTACAGGAGCCGTGGTGCCAGGGCTCGGGCTTTCTGCTCCTGCTGCTGGCAATGCTGGACGCGTGGCTGTTGTGCGGATTGTGCGTACGCTGGATGCCCAGCAAGAAGGTGGCCACCATGAAAGAACGCACCAGGAAGCGGGCTCTGTGGCTCAGCGAACGGAAGTGGATCGGCAGGTGAGTTGCACGCGCTTTCCTCGATAGTGAAAGAAGAAACCCCCGCTCGCCCGCACGTCTTGTAGTGGTTTCCGTAAGGAACACCTTCAGCTCTTAACTCGCATCTCAGGGGACATGAGAACAAAAGAAACCAGTATATACTCTAAGTCTATGATGCGGCAACATTCCCACGCCTTCGTCAGCGCTACCTTGAAGAAGACAAGGGCACGCAAAAAAAAAGAACCCAAGACAATCGATGATTTGTGGCTGGTTTTTATTGCACTCGTCGTTGTAATCTAGCTTCGGCAGACGTAATCACACTGGAAAAAATGTACTTCATGTATCTTTCGTTAAGAGTGTTGGAGCATGTTCCGTTACATGCAACTGCTCTCAAGCCTGAATTGAAATGCAAAGCTGTCAAACATCAGTTGGTTGGAACCGCTGAGCATGTCGCTGCTGGTGAAGCTAATGCCTGAACTAATGCCTCTTTTTTTTCAATCTTTCTCAATAGCCTTAGTAATTGGAGGACGCATAGTCGTCCTAAAAGCTCACTGGCACTCGAAGATCACTCAAAGAAGTGTCCGTGCTCAACTAAACCAATTCCTTATGTTTCATTCTTATGCTTATCTATTATGCTTGCCATGTTTTCGAGCATTCGGGCCACCTGTATGTTCTTATGTACAAATCTTATTAGGGTGTTTTTTGTGTGTGTGTGTGTGTACGGGACAGATATTTTGAAAATTGTTTGCGGCAATTGGCTGTGCACTCGCCGCTTAGTTCGCGTTGAAGCGATAGGCAGCACGAAGGTCAATTCTCTCGCTGCTGCGGGCCCTATCTTGAAAGCGATCGTCTTACGTGATGTACGGACGGGTTTCCTCGTTGGGTAGTCATAGAAACGCTTACGCATTTAAACAAACGAAAAACACGTGCTCATCAAGAGTGCCTCCAGGTACTGTTGCGCAGTGCTGAACCCAGTCTTCTCCGCTAGCCTGACGCATATACCCTCGTGATGGGCGTTATTTGGGAAAGCATATTTCGTGAACGCATAGCAAGTGACTAATTTGGAAAGTGGAGCTCCGCCAAGACCGATTTTAAGCCGTCGATAAAGTGAAGCTATATTATAGCGAATATTTTTCGGACTTGACTGTGGCGGAGGCGGCGGGTGCCGCCATCGCCTTGTTGAACATCTCATACACAGAAAAAAAATTACGCGTCCAATAGCGCGGTCGGAGCTGGGTCCTTCAGCACAACAGACCGATGCTGTAACCATTAGGCCACAGCCACTTTTCTTTCTCTCTCTGTATTGGATTGGGCCACAACAGCACGCGTACGTCTCTCGTTCTAACGCCAAATCTCTTTGACACGACGGACACGCGCGTCGAGTGGAGTCGAGTCGAGTGTGCTCGACAGCACGTGGGGGCGAGAGCACGGGCGCGCGAGCGAACCGCTTCGTGAGAGCTTGGCTTCGCATAGAATTCAACCATATGCGTTGGATGCAGTAGCGCACCCAGGATCTCTGCCGGGGGGGGGGGGGGGGGGGGGGGGGGGGTTGACAGTTTGCCAATACCATCTAAACAGCACTAATTTCGATTTCTTCACGAGAAATTGTCAAAAAAATGCGCTTTTTGCTAGTGTGCAGACGATTGCGCGTCTACATCTTAGTTGCAGTACTAAAATGCGTAAGGAAAGAAAAGGGGTTAAACAAAAGGGGGGGTTAAGTTGGCCTCAGGGGGGGGGGGGGGTTACAACCCCCGAATCCCCCCCCCCCCCGTCGGTGCGCCACTGGTTGGATGAGCACAATTTTTGCAAGGCAGTGTGAACCTGTAACATGTAATGGCTCTCTTCGTCCTCGTTCACCCACAGGACTGCTTGGACCGTGGTGTGGCTCGCCGTGCTTCTGTTTGTCGCCATCGACTCGCGACTGCACCGACCTCGTGTCACGGCCTGCTTCGGAATGCTTCTTCTGGTCGGCTTCGGATACGTCTTCTCCAAGAACCGTAACAAGGTACGTATTGCCTACGGCTTCGTGCTGCCCAACGAATACGTAAGCATCTCTTGCTTAGGCGCACCGTCCACAGAGTAGTTTGTCGCTTCACCTCGCGTCTATGTCCGAGTGTGTTCGCTTATAGAATGCATCGCAGCAACCGAGCCTAATGTAAAGCATTATTGTCCATTCGAATACACTGCCTGTTTTTTTTTTTTTTTTTTATCTGCCTTGAGGGCCGCTCGATTGTTTCTTTTCTTTTCTTCAATCCTATTATTTATTTTAATTTTTTTGTAACAAGACCAACGACAACTCGTCGCCAGGGCCAAGAGGGCAGCCGAAGCCAGAGAGTTCCTGGACTAAGGAACCTTCCCACCTTAGGATTCCAAAATCAAAAGTGGTGGCTGACAGATGGAGTAGCACACGAGGAATAAGGATTATAAACAGGGATAAGGTGCCTCAGACAGGCTGGCCAACGTTTCGATAGGAGACGAAGATCGGTCCTCCTATCGAAACGTTGGCCAGCCTTTCTGAGGCACCTTATCCCTGTTTATAATCCTTATTCTTCTTCCCACCTTAGGGTGATATTGGGCCTCGCTCGGGACACTGTTTCAAGAATAAACGTTTCTCTCTCTCTCTATCTCTTTCTCTCTCTCTCTCTCTCTCTCTCTCATGTTCACGAATCTCTGCTTTGCCCTTTCTCGCGTACAGGGTGCACGCTAGCACGCCAGGCGTTCATTTGTATTAGTAGGTTCCTGCTTCTTGAGTAGATGAAGATTCTCACCATCACGCAGGGAAAAGTATGTCTCCAACTGACTTTTTCCCACAGAATTCTCCACGAAATTTGATCCCAAGGGACCAAATGTCTAGGATATGATATCTATTTGTCCTCTGTCCATGAAATGCCCCAGATTTTCCTTAATACAATTTGTGGTTAACCTTTTCTCACATAAATATATACAAACTAAATAAAGAATCGCAAGCTTTAAGCAAACGCAACCGGCCTCGTCGCCGCTGTTCCCGATTTAGTCGCGCAGTAGTGGTAGCGTCGATAGTTAACATAACTATTAGCGTGAGAGCTGTATAATAATATACATGTATAATGAATATTGTTTACATTTAACATGTAATAACACATGGTTTTGCAATATGATATTGCATGATATGCAATGCAACATTGCCCCAAATAAGTGTCTGGCTGCTACGCAATTAACGGCTACTGCTAGTACATGCAGTTCTGCGGCTTCTCGTGGAATTGATTTGCCATATTGACGGTTCCTGCGCTTCGAATCGCCGCTTAATTCATCCTTTCCCTGCGATCTACTAACCACCTAGTTAGCTCTGATGGTAGCGCGAGTGCTCCGCAAAGGCTTTGGTCCCTTGTTCTATAATGGGACCACGACGATGTTTTCTTCAACTGCGGCGCGTTCTTTCTAAAAAACCAGGGGTGGTATTCTGTGAGAGTCCACCTAGTAGACTGTCCATTTCGGCTGTCGCTGATTGGCTGCAGCTGTACAAGTGAAAAGGAGACTGGCTAGGGGCACCTGTCTCCTCCTCACTCGTGCAGCTCCACTGAATCAGCAGCAACCGAAATGGACAGTCCACTAGGTGGACTCTCACAGAATACCATCCATGCATGCGTTTCCTTTGTAGCATCGTGGTGCTTTCGTGTGGATTCAGTATTTCGCTCTTAATGAAACTAGAACCATGCTTTCTGCCATGAAATGCTCGCATTTAAGTAGCGCCAATAACATGAAGTGATACCTAGACAAAGACATTATGTATTTTAACGCATACAGGTAACATAAATGATTTGAAATGAGCACGTTGGCTGATTAAAGAGCTGTCTGGAATGGCCAGTTTCGTGTGAATCCAAATTCAAAATGGGGGTCCACAGATGGCAACACACTGTGAAAAAGTTGTATAAACGGGGGTAAAGTGCCTCAGACAGACTGGCTGATCTTTCGATAGAAGGATCTGTCTTTGTCAAAGGCGGCCTTTTCATCCTGAGTGTTTTAATTATATCACGTTAGTAAAGTATAGTTGAATAAACAGGGGTAAAGTGGCTCAGACAGGCTGGCCGATGTTTCTACTGTTTTAACGGGTTAGTCAAAACTAACATGCCATAAATTACAAGGCCGCCTTTGACAAAGATAGGTCCAGCTATCGAAGCGTCGACTAGCTTGCCTGGGGCACTTTACCCCGGTTTACACAACCTTTATAACACCGGTCTGGTGTTCCTATCAGTTATTCATGCATTGTTCTCTTCTTTGGTGAATTGCGGAAATATTACCATAAAATGTGCCTAAACTTGCAGTAGTACAAAGAATCACATCCCAGGTATGCAATGTTTAGAGTGCTCGTCTCAGTAGCTAATTTGTTCAAAAAACACTAATATTGCTCAGATTAGTTGCGTGTATTATTTTAATCTGCGCTACATCAGAGAATACCCGAGTGTGACGATTCAATGAGTAATCTATTCGTTTCTTACATAGCGTGCAACGCTGCAGAGGCTAGGAACACTTCTTGCAGTAGCTGCGTTCTCACCAAGAAATACTTCGGTGTTTTTACCAGCAATTACGTGAAATTCCTCTTTATTTACGCTCAGTAATCAACAAAAAATTTTACACCTTAAAAAGAAGTCACGTTTGTTCTCCGCCGTGCGTTCGCTCCCTGTGAAAGCGCGTGTCCCTCGCGCACATACAGCATACGGCGCGCGGCGGCGATTTCATTGCCGTCAGACTCTATACGGAACCTCACGGCGATGGCGACGGCGGCGACGATGCCGACAGCCGAAATCCGCTTGGAGTGTCCATATAACTGCTATCGCAATAAAATGCAGAAACTGTGTTGTACGGCTGTTAATACGTTGTTTTAGATAATTTTGCGTTTCATTGCCCTTATTTCCGCTGTTTTCATTTACAGCCCGTCGCGGTGCCTCACGCTCGCGCTGGGTTCGCGCGAACATGTGCGACCATGAAACGGCGACCACGAGACGCGAGGAGTTGCAGATTTTGGTTACCGAACCTCTTACGTAGCTTCCACAGCGTAATGAACTGGAGCATGGCACGTTTACCAGCAAACATGATGGTATACGCTGCACGGCACCCACAACCTATAGGCTTCTGTTTGATTTCTGAACTAAACTAGATTGCCACCAAAGCTGCTACTCCTGAGTAAGCGCCACAAGAACAGTGAAACTAATGGCATACAGGTTCGCAAGTACACTGACACCTAAATGTACATTAGCCGCATCTCGACAAGAGACGTGCGGCGGATTTCGCCTGCAAACGCGGTCTGGAACCGTCAGCCCAGGCGGTGAAGAAACGTGACACAGAGGTGCCACCAACTGCAGCATCTAAAATGTCAGACGCCACAACGCCCTCGCGCGCATGCGTCTCCAACAGCAGACGAACAGTTCGGCGATGCCCTGCCACTCGGCTGCGCGATGGCAAGTTGCCCCACAAAACGGGAGAACGAGTCAAAGGAATCAATTCGGTTTAATAAAGGAACGAATCGCTTGATGGAGTATCTTTGCAGCAGTGAGGATATTTAGGTGCCGTTTGTTGTTGTGTTGCGTGATTCCGTAGGGAACATTACCGATGACCTTATCGTTACAGTAAAGATGGCTATACACCAATTCGTGATACGCGTGTTGTCCTGCATTAATTGAGCCTTGTCGGGCGATGACATTGTTTCCGTGAAGGCGTGAAGGTGAAGTCTACGAAAGACGTCGGGAAAAAAAACGTGGGCAGCTTGCACTAGTTGTACAAGGCTGAAGTAAACAGCGGAGGGGGTGATCGACCTAGATTCTTCAAGGTTTTACTATAAGTTTGGCTAAGTTTTGCTAGGAAATGCTAAGTGCTGCTAGGCATGGTATTCCGAATCGGCTTTCCGCCGACGCGCAGATTCTCGTTTGACCGCGCGACGCACTTCAAGATGAGCAGCTTCTTCTTCGGGTGTCCGGATCTTCTGTGGTCGTCCCATGTCAAGGGTACATGTATGTACTCGCCACGGACTCAACGAAAGTTGTGCCGCCGTCGCGGCGGCTCCGAGCTTTATCTCACCGATGACGTCACGGCCAAGCTGCTCCTCCACGCTTGCTGGGGCGTGCCTGGTCGAAACCTGCCGAGCCACCGCCAGAGGCGCCGGCTGCAATCACGGACACCGCGCGCGTTCGGCGCGAACGCGGGGAAACGGGGAAACGCGGGCGGCGTCGGCAGCAGCTCTGCGCGTTGCCTCGTTGGTGCTGCTACAATTTCTCTCTCTCTCGTTCTCATTTTATCTTTCTCTCTCCCGAGCATATCGCGCGCCGTGTGCATGCTTTCCTTCCCTCTCCTTAACGTCCCATGTCAAGGCAACATGTGCACGGCACGGGGAGGAGGAGAAGCACACGCCGCTCCGCAAGGTGGTTGCTTAGGCAACGCGTGGCGACGTCATCGTTCAGCGAGGTTTTTTGTACACGCTCCACGGACTGACAGTAGGCTCAAACAGCTCCACTGTTAAAAACACTTCTACGGTAAAGATGCCGTACAAGCTCTGCATAGCACACGTTGCATGAAATTCTACCTGCTATTTAACACAAATTTTCTAAGCAATCTAACCCGTGTGCGTTCTTTTGCCATGAAATATAACTGTAAAACATATCCACACTTTATGCTTCAGTATATTTTCGCCTATACTATGTTTTTTGTGACTGCGATGCATCTTAAAAATGCGCCTCGTGTTCCACTTCCACTGGCGCTGGTTCGAGGCCTGTTCCTCTCAGTCTGAGCATTTTTGCATCCTTGACCTCTCGACTCCCTTGTTGTTTGAAAATAGATATTGATATCGAAAGAATTACACTGACAAGTGAGTCGGACATTTCAATAACAGTTCTCCACACGTCAGTTTAATGCAGCGCCACATCAAGCCGTGATGAGCTGAGTAACTTGCGACTACGTCTATCGCAGCTTATTTACCATACCATTACTACTCCGCGATACCTCTTGGTATCAATGCACACGCATCAGGTTAAAACCTGAGAAACCAGTTGTTCTTCAGTACAGGTGTAAAACCTTCGCAGATGTATGCCAATTTGAGCAAACCATACATAAAAAATTGTACTGCATATCTGCTTGCTTCGCTGCAAATGACGTCGAAAGACGACAGTCTTCTGCCGTCCCTGATGCGTAACACCCTCTCTTCTCTCCCCTCGCACCCCTCACGCTCTTCTCCCCTCTCACTTCTCCCATGATGGATGCAATGGAGGTTTGCTGAATTCAATCCAAATTTCCCGCGTTCGCCCTGCTCTCGCGCCATCTGTTGGGACCTTTTATTACTGTTGGCTTAAAGCCGGCTACAGAGCCGCGGCTTCATCGGCCTGTTTTTAACGGGTAGCGTCTCCTCGGCACCATTCCTAACGCGTTGATTTTTCATTTACTAACGTAAAAAGCAGTCCAATGTGTATTCTTAATTAAAATAACGCTGCGGATCACGGTTATGTACTGTGGGAAAACGGCTCGGCTCTGCGGCCCATGGCCACAGCTCCAGTCCCGGCCGGCCGCGCCCAAGGACGCCCAGCCGCAGCTCTCGTGTCTCTCGCACCACTGCTCGCGCGTCCGTCATCTTCGTCGTTCACAGTTGGCTCTTATGCCACTATTCACGTCAGCGTTCCCACACTACATATATTTTACCTGAAATAGGCCTGAGGTTTCCTTTGCGCTCTATAATGTTGACGTGTATGACCCCGTCCCACCAGTGCTAGTAGCTCGCTTGGTTTTGGCCGGGCGGTTGAATCGGTTTTGGCCGGGCGGTTGAAGCGAATGACAGACAAAGTTCGCGTTTAGGTAGGCCAAGAAAGACTATCGTCTTTAAAAAGCTGTTTTTTGGCGTATAATTTACACAACCTTCGGAAGTGTATTAGGGGCATGTTTTGCAATTGTCCGAAATCAAAACTTCTAATGCGGCCCCGTTCACCATGTTTAGCGCAATTTCTTCCCTATAAAAAAGTTGTCGCAGTTTCACCTGAAAGGCGAAGCATCAATTGCGATAGCAAACTTGTAGAGAGCTATACGGAGTAATGATATTAGCTTTATTAGCTGTATAAACTTGGACATGCAGCAGCATCGGCAACACACAGAACTGTTGTCGACGCCATCGGCGTTTTGCCCGCGTTCGCTCAAAATGCGTGCGGCGTTGGTGACTGTTGCCGGAGCCTCTGATATAAATACGCACTTGGTGCCGCAGCTAAACGTCGCCTCCCTTCCCTCCCCCTCCCCCACGGCCTCTCGCGCGTCGGAAGAAGGCACGTTTGCTCTACATATATGGTGATTGTAAAGGAGAAAAGAGACGCCTACTTCTGCAGCCCTTAAGCGAGCACGGCGCAGAACGCGCGTTTGTTCTCCGCCGTGCGTTCACTCCCCGTGAAAGACGCGCCCCTCACGCCCTTTCACTCGCACATACAGCGTTCGGCGCGCGGCGACGATTTCATGTCCAAATGACGTCATACGGAACCTCACGGCGACGGCCACGGCGACGGCGACGCCGACGGCAGAAATCTGCTTTTGAGTGTCCATATAATTGCTATCGCAATAAAATCTGTCAGCCCTTCAACTGGGGTGGTGATGGAAGACTAGCGAAGCTGTGCTATGGTGGGAATTATGTATTTCCAGTTATCACTGTTAAGATATGATGGTGTAATTGGTTATTTGAACTATTATATAATGAGAAATATACATGATCCGGTAGTTTTCATTTATTTAGTGACCACAGCTAGGGACCATGGCCCTATGGTCACTACGGTACACCGCCATAGGGTGTACGGCAAAGGTTGGCACGTTCTTCATAAACACGTCACCAACGCCGCGCGCGTTCGGTGCGAACGCGGGCAAAACGCCGCTGCCGCCATCGACAACAGTACTGCCCGCTGTCGAAACACTGGCGTGAGCAAACACACCAGCAGCAGAGCGCGAAGGTTCATGCGGTCTAACGCTTCAACGGAAACTGAGCGGCGAAAGGACAGCGCATATAAAGGTAGGATCCGTGTTGCAGATCGCTTTCAAGATACGGTGCGCGCGACCGCCCGTCGTCGCGCAAAGTACAAGTACGCAGTTAATTGCTCGCAGAGCAAAAGCCGCACTCCCTCCCGCGCTGCCTTCCCGCTTTCCTCATTTCGCGTGGGTGATTAAGTCGCCAGTTCCCCTTGCGCACGGTCGCAAGATACGCATTTGGTGCCGCAGCTAAACGTCGCCTCCCCTCCCTCCTTCCCGTCCTCCACGGCCTTTCGCGCGAGAGAAAAAAGTCGCGTTTGCTCTCCGCCGTGCGTTCGCTCCCCGTGAAAGCGCGCGTTCCTCGCGCGCTCTCACTCGCACATACAGCATACGGCCAAAGAGTTTTTTTTTTTTTTTTTTTTCCACACGCGGACACGACCGTCGGAGACTGAGCCCTTAACAGCTTCGCTGTAATATCCATTATAAACACTTCAGTGTACCCAAGCTTACAACTTTCAGTGTTGCGTTATGTCCGACGCATGTCCACGTATTCTATGCCGGCGTCTGGTTGCGCGTTAAGCTCGCTTCGTAGGGCTGCATTGCTGGTTTGCTGTTTCACTTTTGATACCAACCACGGACACCGTTGCTGTAAAACCGACGTCTGCGCGCCCATTTAACGTTGTCCTCGCTGCTGCTTATGCCCACCGCAGGTCAAGTGGCGCCCCGTGCTGAGCGGCTTCCTGCTCCAGTTCGTGCTGGGCCTGCTCCTGGTGCGCTGGAAGGTCGGCCGTGGCGCCCTGCTCTGCGTCGCCGACAAGATGAACGCCGCCATCGCGTTCGCCGGCCACGGGGCGCGCTTCGTGTTCGGCTACCTGGCCACGGGACAGCTTGACGGGGACGGACTGCCCCAGCAGAAGCCCGTGCTGGCACTCACGGTGCGCGCTTACTCACATTTAGACGCGCGTGGCCCCTCAGCTAGCGCTGGGCTGACGATGAGAAATGTTAACGAAAGGCGTGGCGGAAAATAGGACAGTTGTCATTGTGAGGAATCACCGGACCACGGCGACAAGTCAGGCAGCCGATGTTCAAGCTGTGTCCGTATGTGTACGGAGAATAAGAATACCCAGAAGCTGCGAGTCATGATGAAAGCATAAGTGCATAAACGTGCGCACCAAGTATGTTTGTATGTGTGTGCTGGTTGTGTGCGTGTGTGCGTGCTTCTGTTTTCGCCCTGAACCGATTGGATTCGATGACCGCGGTCTCTTCTGCTACGCAGGTGCTGTCTGCCGTGTTGTTTTTCGGTCTTCTGGTGTCGTTGTTGTGCCATTACGGGCTACTGCAGTGCCTCGCACTTAAGGTGGGGCGCCTCATGGCCGTCGTGATGGGCACCACCATTTGCGAGTCCTTTTGTGCAGCCAGCAACGTGTTTCTAGGCATGGTGCGGTTCATTTATACTCACGCCTCCACCGATGGACGATTGACGATACGCGTTGCTACGTTTACTGTAAGCACTCTTAAAAGAAAGGTCTTGTATTTACTAACTGTTGTCACTATATTCACTACATTTCACTAATTTTTGACTAAAGAAGGCAATCACTGTTACTAATGGGCCTCGGAGCTGCCTTTCGAATCGGTAGCTGAGACCCGTTAGTAATAGTGATTACCTTGTTCAGTCAAAATATTACAAACTCTACCGTTAACAAGCGCAATTATGTCAAGGTAATGAATGTTGTGACAGCAGTCCAGTAGATAAGACTTTTTAAGCGAGGCTTTATAAGCTCACTAGTGTCGGCGGTGGTGGTGGTGTCACGCTGAAAAGTGGCCGATCCTGGTGATAGTGCAGAAAGGGTTCAAGCTCAATGGCTCATACCATGAACAAAAAATGAGAAAGAGAGTGTAAAGAAAGAAAGAGAAAGGAAGAGAGAGAAAGATAGAGGGAGAGAGAGAAACAAAGAGAAAGATGGAAAGAAAAAGAAAGATGGAAAGAAAGAGAGATAAAGAAAGATAGAGAGAGAGAAAAGGATAGAGAGAAAAAAGAGCGAGAGAAAGAAAGAAAGGAAAATCACCACGCAGGTCAGATACACACACGACAAGCTTCGTTTACCCCCATTTTCTCGACAGGGGAAGGGCTGGTGATTTTTTTTAAGAATGTTGTACACACAGCCTTTCTGACGCTCAACCTCCGCGCACA